>NW_021604604.1:13550876-13566983 GCF_004785775.1 Grammomys surdaster | reverse complement strand
TTTTTAATCAAGACAATGTCTCTCACTATCCCTGAACCTCACTGATTTGGTTAGACTAGCTAGCCACCAAGTCCCAAGAATCCACCTGTTGCTCCCCTCCCCCCACCTCACCTCCACCCCCATACAGCTTCCTACTCCCAGCAGCACTGAGGCCACAGATGTGTGCCACAGCCACAAGTGACTTTTTTAATGTGGATGCTAAGGATTGAACTTGGGTCCTCATGTTTGCCTAACAAGCATTTTACTGACTGAGCTCTTTCTCCAGCCTCAAGAACCTCCACTTCTTACCCAGTACAGTTCTGATAATTAAACAGTGGAGAACATGGCCCTTTCTGGGAGAAACACAGCTCCACAATGAGTGCCTGGGGAATAGGTCCACCAAAACGTCAAAGACCCATCCCTTGACAATGTAGACAATAAACAAGGTCAAGGATCTACTCTGTTTTCAGGAACTTCTTGCTAAGGTTCAGAACAGTTGTCTATCATGTCTCAATACTTCATTTAAAGTGGAACTATTTAAATATACAACCTTTGAAAACATGCTTTCATCTGTGGAAACAGAACAGTAAAATATGAAATGTGTTAATTATTGAAAATAGGTTTCTTAAAATATCAAGGAATTGTAGTTGGGCCCCATATATTATGTTCTCCATGTCATCTGTCTGAGCTAAGAGTATTTGAAATTTTTAGTCTAACGTACACATAGGGTGTGTGTGTATGTCTGTGTGTCCGTGTGTGTCCGTGTATATCCATGCGTGTGTCCCTGTGTGTGTGTCTTTAAGGTAAGTTTTGTGAAAAATAAGTTTAGCACAAAGAAAATGTGAGGCTGCTTCTTACCCCTCACCCCTTATAATTTTGCAGATCTCTTAATCATGTACGGAGGTCAGAGGACAACTTTCAGAAGTGGTTCTCTCTTTCCACCATGTGGGCCCCTCTCCAGTCTAAGGCATCTCACAGACCCAGACCCTTATAACCTCTTTGTTAGATAAGGTGTAGCGCTATGACTAATCTCTTCAAAGAGCTTAAAGTCTTTTTAGGTTTGTGGCCAGTTCATTCAGTCTGGTTAATGTACATGAATAGAGCCCAGGGCTAATCCAAAGCCGAAAATAATTTTCAAAGACATGGATGCTTGATTCTGAAACATATGTGGAACATTTCCTTACTAGTCATGCTCATGAGGGTATTGTTCAATTGAACTTCTTTTTCCACAGCACAGACCACCTGACAGGAGAAAGAAGTTACCCAGATGTCTTCTAGGTTCAGGGTAAGGCCAGATTAAGAGGAAGAATGTGTGTAAATAAGCTAGAAACTGGGTGATTAGGAGCCAACTGCATTACCTCAAACACTCCCACACCATCGCCTGAAACTGGGCAGAAGCAGCATCAAGAATGCTGGCTGCTGCAGTTCAAGAAAATCTTTAGAAGGAATGAGCAGTGGGCTGGGCTGTGAATCTCATGTGGCAGCTGGTCTGTGCATTCTACTCATTTGAAGTCTCACAGTGACATAAACTATTTCCCCATTTTGTAGAACAGTCCAAGCCTGCAAGAGGTGCGTGAGCACGAGGAGGACGTGCCTCTGTGAAGCAGCAGAGCTGGGCATTATTAGGGTTTAGCTGAGCTCAAAGCTTTTGCTCTTTCCATCAGAGATAGGAAGCTTAGAGTTGCGGGGAGAGCTCAGGAAGTGTTGCCTTGCAAACATGAACACTTGAGTTTGTTCCCTAGAACCCATGTAACAAAGTCAAGTGTGATGCTAAGCACCTGTAGTCTGAGCACTGGGGTGACAGACAGAGCAGAATTCTGGGGCTGCCTGGCTAGCCTGCCTGGCCTAATCAGTAAGCTCCAGGCCAATGAGAGACTCTTTCTCATAAAACAAGGTCATGAAGGGTGAGAGATCTTGAAAAACAGCACTAGAGATTCATTTCTGGCATTATGTACACCTACACACATAGGTACAACTTAACGAGTGCGCACACTCATGCACATATACACACTTAACTTACCCTCAATATTTATATACTCCACTTAAGGAACAACTTTGATCTGATGTGATATACAATAAAATTATAAAATTCGTTAAATGGACAAAAAGAAGCCTGGCATGTTTACTGTTCGGATTCTCACTTGGCAGGTTCTGGATTCCCTCAAGGTTGTCTGCCAGAACCCTGCCTCAGTTTACCTCAGTGACCGACCTTTGTGTCTTCCCTGAATCTACACCTCAGAATCGTCACTGTTACGTCTTTGCACACTCTCTTTGTTTCTCTTGCTCTGAATCAGACACAAAGCCTGGACCATTAACTAGATAACTCATCTTCAGATGTCGAAGCCACAATAGATGTGGCCAGAATAGTCTTTGTTTTGTTGTGAGACAGTCTTCTGTATCTGGAGGGCTGCCCTTAAATTCCCTCCATAGTTTAGGATAAGCTTTCAATGTCCCATACCCCTAACTCTCTCAAGGGCTTTACAGATGTGTGTCTCCATTGCTGATTTGCAGAGTACTGAAGATCAAACCTAGGACTTTGTGCATACTAAGCAAGCACTGTACCAAATGAGCTACACACCCAGATCCAAGTTAGCTTGTAAATCTAGCAGTGTTTACAGTGTATCAGAATTTGCAAAAATATGTAGGCAAAAGAGGGCCTGCTTCCTCCTAGGGCATAAAATAAACAAAGACACATAAAGAACAGTTGAAACCCACAGTGCTAGATTGGATGGATTTTAGTGACGTCTCTCATTGCTGTGATAAAATAGCTGAGGAAAGTAACTTCAGGAGGTAGTGTTTATTTCGCCTCACAGTTTGATTGGTGCACAGCAGCATGGTTAGGGAAGCATGCACAGTGGGAGGGGTGGGTCACATTGTTTCCTAGTTAGGAAGCAGACAGTGATGAATACCGTTGAGGGGTCCCTGCAGTGACATTTATCAGATGCTATACAAATTACTACATAGAATTATCTGACTGGGTTGGTAATGTTGGAGTCCCCATCAAGGAAAATGGTCCTAGCTACAGCCAAATACCTCTGGAGGAGCTCTCCTTGAAGAATAAGCTGGTAAAGCGTCCATATGGTTTGGTTGGTTTGTTTTTGTTTTCAGTACACTGGGGGTGGGGGAGCGGAAGGCCATTCTGGGGATAAAACTCACAGCTTCTTTGCTATTGAGCTACAGCCCAGCACCACCATTCTCATTCTCATTCTCTCTCTCTCTCTCTCTCTCTCTCTCTCTCTCTCTGTCTCTCTCTCTCTCTCTCTCCCTTTCTTTTTCCCTTGAGATAGTGTCTCAGGTTGACCTTAAACCCATTCTGTGGCCCAAACAAATCTTGAGTTCTTGGCAGTCCTCCTGTCTCATACTCTTGAGTAGCTGGTATTACAGGAAATTATGAACCTGTACCACCAGGGATGGATGGATGGGTGTGTGTGTGTGTGTGTGTGTGTGTGTGTGTGTGTGTGTGTGTACATAAAGATTTTAGAATAGTTGTAGGTTTATAGAAAAACTGCACAGGTAGTAAAATGTCTTCATACTCAAAGTTAATGAATTAAGATAAACACGTTATTATCTACAGCCCACAATTGATTCAGATTTTCTGAGTTTTTGCCTAATGTCTTCTTTCTGTATCAAAGTTCCCTTTAAGGTATCTGTTGCGGGAAATAGTTAAACACGACCAACATGGTTCCCGCACTATCACTGCTGCAAACTCAGCCCCAGCGCGGTCTCGCCATCTCTGTCTCTAGCTCCCGCAGCTACCGGTCACGGTACTCCCCGCTCTGGCTCACTTGTCTCTGGAGCTGCTACCCTAACTCTGCTGTGGTCAGCAGTCCTACATTCCAGTTACCCTCTAGTAGGGTGTTCTCATCTCAGCAGGCCCACTGGTGGCCCTGAGTCGTCTGCATCAGACTTGCTAATTTCCCTGGGCGTGATAGCAACCACTCTAGCCCCATTTAATGACCGCCCACCTCACAGTTAGATATCACAATACCCAGTAACCCAGTAAAACAAAACTCTAGAAACTTATAATTAACTAGTCAGATTTATATATCAATAAATTCTCAATTCACAAGATGCCCACACAATAATTTCAAGGCCAATTGACAATGTTACAAGCTGCCCACCTAGAATAGAAAAGTTATCCCAATTATTATATCCCTACATGATATTCATAACTACCTGTGGCTATTTAAGACCAGGCAGGATCAGGATCTTCTTCCTGTATGGCATCCATCTTGGGTCTCTCTCTCTCTCTCTCTCTTTCTCTCTCTCTCTCTCTCTCTCGTCGCTTGCTCTCTCTGCAACTCTTAGCTCTGCCTCTCTTTTCCTTGTCCAATCACAGGCTTCCTGCTGCACTAATATTTTAATATAATTGGACAGGGAAAATCCTGCCACAGGTGTCCTATTGTATTCAGGTGTAATAGCTCCTTTTGGGTTTCTCAGACCTTCTTCATGTTGTACGATCTTGTCAATTTTAAATATTGGTCCAATATTTTGTAAAGAGTCCCTCACTTGATAATTAATATGCTCCTCATGGTTGTACTGAGATTAGGAAGAAGGAAGGGTGAAGGAACAGCACAGAGCAAGGATGCACACACACCTTTTAACTCTTGGTGTTGGCTTTAATCACCTGGAAGTCATTGCTTTTCTTCATTATACTGTTATTTGTTCTCGCTCTTTCCATACTGTGCTCTGTGCAAAGAAGCAAGCTGCTATTTAAGGAGTACAGAGTCATGACTCACCCACCTGAGGGTGGATTACCTATAAATAGTATTTGTAATTCTTAACTGAGCTGTATCTCTTGTCTTTCTTTGATTTAGTTGTTAAATTATGTCAGTGTGGTCTCATGGTATGTATTTTAAACTTTGGATCATAATCTAACATTGTTCTGGTTATTTTATTGCTCAAATATTTGACCATAGAGAGCTATCATTCAGTTATCCGCTACATATTTCTCCTTCAACACAAGCCCTTGTGGGATTTGTCTTGTTGTGTTATATTTTAAGTACTTCTTTCTATTCTTGATAGATACATGGTAGATGATAGGTAAATAGATGACACAGAGATGATAGATAGATGATAGATAGATAGATAGATAGATAGATGATATAGATGACAGCCTATAGCTATTTTGTCAATTTCCTACTCTTATATTGGAATTGGCATTTCTAATTTCAATTCAACATCATACTGGTAGTTGGATAGAAGAGAAGAATAAAGCTATGCAGGTTAGAAAGGAATTAAACAAAATTGACTGCATTCTTGATGTCATGATTGTCTCGGTAGAGAATCAGAGTTTGCATCTGGAAGTCATCAGCAAATATAACATTATCAGACACAAGGGCAGGATAGAAAGCTGATATCTCCCCACATGTCACTAAATAAGGAGAAGCTGAAATTTAGATATGCCATTTTTAATGTCACCAAAGACAAAATACTCAACTGTAAATTTAAAAAAAAATTAGAAGACCCTTGTGTAGAAAAATATAAGGCACCAATGAAAACAAAGAATTAAGTAAGTGGAGCAACAGTGCCTGCCCGTGGGGTGATGGTCCCACTTGTCACCAAGATGCCCGTGGGGTGAAGGTCCCACTTATCACTGAGATGTCAATTTTTTTCCACCTTCATTTGGAGATTTAATGAAAACTCAACCAGAATAGCAGCAAACTATTTTTGTGGCTATCAATAAAGTATTCTAATGTTAAATAGAAATGTGCAACCAGAAAAGTCAAGATGGTACTGAAGAAAAAAATACATAATTTGAGGGGTCAAACCATTTGATTTCAAAACTTACTATTATGCTCTAGTTACCACATTGGGACCTTCATAAAGGAGTAGAGGTATGGATCTATAGAAGAGACAGACTCAAAGTCTGAGACATAGTCTGATCCAAACACAGTCCAAAGGCAATACAATAAAGCAAATGATACAATAGAAACATTGGTCATTGTTGTAGACAAAGGTATAACACATTATGGGCGGTTGAAATGGCTCAACAGGTAAAGCTGCTTGCCAACAATCTAAATGAGCCAAATTTACTTTCTATAATTCACATAGTTTGGAAGAAGAGAACGGGTTTTCTTGCTCATCTTCTGATCTCTATATGTGTGTCTGGGTATGTGTACATATATGCGTGCACACACACACACAGAGAGACACACACACACACAAAAATAAATGTAAAAACACCTAAACACAAGACTCATGAAACTGCTGTATCACTTATTTAATAATTATTTTTAATAGATATATTTATTTTAATTATTTGTATTTGTAAAATACTATAATGGCGGATATATGATACTATATTTATTAAAACCCAAAGAACAAAGAGAGAACACAAAGAGTGAACCTCTATTTGTGCACATTTCAGAAAAAATATTTTAAAAGATCTGGGGAATCCCAGGATGAGATGCAGAATATGACAAATAAGTGCTCGGCAGTAAGCCTTTAAGGTAATTTCACTGCAGAGGATGGTGAAGGAAAATCTACCTCACATAACTGTGGAAAAGGGAGTCATCTGCCAGGAAAAGAGATGAAAGGAAGTATAAATAAAGTTGTCTTCTAGCTAATCAAAGGCTTCCCAATGGGGGATAGGTGTAGATTAATTACTATTCTGAAAACACCACATATATGAGATTATACACTTAAGACAATGGATGACACAGAAGTGTCAGGGGGCTTGTTGGAAGCATGGCAAATTCTACTTATGCAAGGAAAGAAAGTAATGGATTAAGATTGGCAACATCAGCTCATTCCTTCTCATTTCTTCTCACCTACCTACAGGTTTAGCTAGTTACTGAACTTTCCAATGGACTCTTTTTAAGGGTCACTCAGTTTCTTCCTTGCTCCCATGTTTTCACTCACTGATTTCTACTCTCATTTGGTGACAATTTCTTCTCCTGTGTTTGCTTTCAAATCTTCTTTCTTTGGTTTCACAACGTAGAAATAGATGATATTAATGTTAGATGGTCCATGGTTTGTCTCCTATATGTGATGATGCTATCTGTTATCCTCTGAGTGCTGCTTTGGCTGAACATTTACTGCTGTCTTTTCTCTCACTACCGCTTTGGCTGCATAGCCACATTCTTCCAAGTTGTCTGTCTGTTATTAATTTAGATTTTAGTTCTAGTGTGGTCTGAAGTATGTCTAGTGTGTACTGTAGCTCACAATACACGCTCTACCTTGGTAAGTGTTCTGTGTAAACATAGGACAATGTTGCATGACATACTCTGTGGATGTCTTTTTTTTTTTTTTTAACAGTGACTAGTAATGCTGTTGACATCATCTGTGCAATTGCTGGTTTTCTTCCTTCTTGAGCTGCTCTTTACAACAGAAGGGTATTAAAGTACTGACTGTGGTTTGATAGTTGAAACAAAGCCAACCCTAAATACTGCCAATTTACTTTCCTTCTGAATCCATACCAACCATAGTTCCCATGAACTATGAGCAAAAAGTCTTCTTGAAAAGTGATAAGGTTAAGCCATTAGAATTAGTCAAGAATTTTTGTATTCCAGATACAAATGCAACAGGCAGAACATCTATTTGTAGAAGACGTTGTGGCAGGGAATCGTGAATCTGGGAAAAAATTTCATTGATGGTGATTCTTTTAATTCTGGCTGCTCTCAGTGATCATTTTTACCTGATGTTCCTACCTCTTGGTTCTTTCTCATTGTTATTCCTGCCTCACAGTCTGGTTCTCCTTAGTAGAAGACTGCCTGTTCATCACACACAATTTGTGATTTTTTTATCCGTATTCAAAGGTATATTTATTTTGAGATTGCTGAATGATACATATATCATTCCAGGATTTAGTTGGTTTTGTTTGGTTTATGAGGTTGTACTCTAAAGTTGAAAAGACTTCCAGAAAACTTAGACCAAGAAGAAACAAACCACATCACCTAGATTCAGATAAACGGTGAATCTGAAAAAGATGAGGAATGATTCTTTATGAAAACTGTCTTCTGGATCAAAACTGTAAAGAAAATTAACCAATAAACATTCAAGTGCATGTGCTTGGGAGATGCAGAGAAATTGTGAATGGAGAAAGCCCAGCCCTTTACCCTACTGCCACTGAGTTCATTTTAACCAAAGAGTTAAAAGCCTGGAGGAGACTTTGACAAATGGTCCTTTCACCATTCCTGTCAGTCACTCTGGCAAATTAGCATATGCCTTGTGCTCAGTATTAAAAAGACCCTAGCCTTTCTTCTTTGCTTACTCTTTGTTGGTTTTTCTTGGTTTTGTCTAACTTTAGGCGTTTTTACCTTGGTTTTAGGACCACAAGAAAGAAGATTTTTGATTGGGGTTAGCAGAAAAGGTTGGAAGAAAGATTGATTTATGGCACAGAACAAGGATAAAAGATTTTAAATCAGAATTGTCCTGCAAAACAGGCAAATGCCATAGCTGTTTGCAGTTTATCTCTGCCACAAGAACTTCTGTCTGAGCAAAGCCTAGTGACTATTCATTAGCTCTATGAGCTTCGAACTTCATGTGAAATGGATGAATGACCAGAATTTTCATTCCATTTTTTTTTTAAGACAAGTGTGAGAAACAGCGAGGTTTTAATTATTTGCTGAAGGACAAGCCTGGTCTTCTAATTCCGGTTCTTGTTCCCTGCCTAAGCAGTTTCATAGCCTGTAATATTTAAATTACTGCTTAAATGTTTTATTTAATGATGAATGGCTTTCACCATCACAGATGGAAAATGGCTTTGGCTGTCTTCTTGCTTGAATAAGTGGTGTCTTGGAGAGCACAGGCTTGCTCTCTGAGGATCTTAAATGAGAGCTATGTTTTAAACACTTTCTGAGGCAAATCAGCTGTCTTTGAGAGGAAGAAAGAGCACACAATCTCAGCTTCCAATCTTTAGCATTCAGCACATTGCTCTAAAGAAAACTGGAGCTGATTTACAAATAATCTTATGTTGTTGTGATGGTATCTGTGGAAACTCTTCAAATTTAAAAAAAAAGCATAATAAAATAAATCAAAGCAAAGTCCTCAGACATGCACAGGCACACACATAGATACATATGCATGTACACACACACACCTATACATGTATACTCATACACACATATTACATGCATACATACACACACAAATACATATATAGTCATATATACATACATCCATGGACATAAATACATATATATACGTGCATACACACATAAATACATAAATACATATAAATACACAAAAATAAAAACACATAAACACATAAATACATATATATACGTGCATACACACATACACACAAACATACATATTTACATATATACATATATATGCATATTAGGTACATATATACATGTACCTATACACATGCACATATATCTACATACACGTACATAGATGCACACAGACATACACACATAAACACAATTAATCACACAGGCATACACATATGCAAACATACAGATATATACACATATACAGCTACTACTCAAACATGCATATACATATGTACATGCACATATACACACATATTCAAAAAACAAATGCTCACTAAAAAGAAAAAAATGCTCAAAGACTCCTTGCAAGACTCTACCAATCATATCTCAACACTCGTTTTCTGAAGAAGACAGTGTCCTGGGGAAAGGTGTTGAAGAGAGATTCTTAAAGCAGAAGATGAAACCCAGTATTGGTATTGTCCAACTCTGTTAATTATCTTGGTTTGAACAATTCAAAATCAATTCATATACAAAACATCGGAACCATCATAAATTAGTAACTTCTGTTTGTCTGTTACATCCTCCTGAAAAGAAACAAGAACATTCAACGTGAGCTAAACTTCCGGTTCAAAAATGAGCAAATTTGTCTTTGATCTAGAAAACCAAACATGTTATGCCAAAACTTTGGAGCCTGAGGCAGGAGAATCACTGTGAGTTCAAGGTCACCTTGTGCTGCATAGTGATATCCTACCTCAACAAACAGAAATGTCAGCCAGTAAGACAAGGCGTTGAGTGCACTGATATGCTTCCATTTCCCCTGCTGAAGAATGAGTTGACCTATGACCCCTCTTCTACCATCTAGCCTTCTGTGATGTGAACAGGTCCCTCTATGCTACCTGAGTTGAAACAGGAAAAAGCATCCCTTATGACAAGACTGGCACTCCTCTTCACCGTGTAGAACAGGCTCCCCACTTTTCCGCTGCAACTTCCACTCTCCAGATGAACTAGATATAAGACAATCTCTTTGCATCCATGCTTTGCTTTGTCTCCCAGCTTCTTCAGGTTTCCTAGGGCCTGGCTGCTTCTAGAACTGTTTTTTGCTGACAGTGACTCTTTCCACTTCCTAGCACAGAGTCTCTCACAGATGTTCCCTGTATCAACAGAGCAGCAGCTGCTGCCCAGTGAGCAAGAGCCCATGGAATCTGCTGGTGTCTTTTCATCTTGGCAAATATCATTCAGATAAGCAAATAACTTTCCCCAAATCCCCAAAGAATCTATGCATGTGACCATTCCTCTGTCACTTTCTTTTCAAGACTTGTCTCCCTTTTGATGTGTTTATCACTGGGATAAAAAATGTAGAGGAATCCATACATTGCAAGAAAATGCAGTTAATTGCCCTTGAGCTGAGTGCAAAATACCAAGTCTGTGGGAGGCTCTGAGTGGTCCAGGTCTTAATGGATGCTTTCTACTGTTTAACACAGTGCAGGAAGATGCTCTTGCAGTCAGACTTGTAAACACAGCCCAGTATATATGAATCCTGAGATCAAGCTCCCTTCCACAGAAAATGAGGTTAGAAAACAATCTAAGGAAAAGTTATGTTTTCCTAAAGTAAAAATTGAGTTTCAGCGCCAAACTGTTGTCTGTGCTGCTTAAATAAGATTTGAGCACTTTCAAGTAATTGCAGGGTTTCAGTTTTCTGTTTGTAATTCCTCCTTGCGATTTCCCCATACCTGTTAGCCTAAGGTTACAAAAGAAAGATAGATCTGACGTGATTTCTTTTATTACCTATACCTGACTTACAATTTCTGTAGCCAAGTCCATTATTAACCTTGGAGATGGCGTTCTAAAGAAAGTTAAAGAGTAGTTTAATATTTTTATTTCCAGGATACACATCACACACACTTAAGTACTGTATACATTTCATATATATAGATACATATATATATATGTATACATATTCATTTTATAATATACATGTTTAATTTTTTTGACTGTTCATGTGTATGTTATGTGTTCTAGAAAGGAAAATTTAAACTTGAAGGTCAGTAACATCCCCGTGAAGCACTAGTATGTAATGCAAATATGTGTTCATGTGTACACATGCAGCCACGGCCACATGCCGTGAAGTGTATGTAGAGGTGAAGGGGACAACCTTGTTTCCACTTTGTTTGAAACAAATCTCTTTGTTGTTCCTTTGAATATGCCAGAGTAACTGACCCATAACCTTCTGGAGACTCTCCTACCTCCATCTCTGAGCTCGCCACAGTCATGTAGCAACTACAGATCTATGCTATTGTGCTTGGTTCTTGAGATTCAAACTCAGACTCTTCTGTTTGTACAGTAAGTTCTTTAGCTACTAAGTCACCTCCCCAGATGTTTTATATGTGTTTAAAATAGAGTATATAAATTATCATATATATGATGAGTGTAGTACATACATAAAGTATACAATAAATATTATATATTTTTTAAAACAAAAAAATGTAAGGAGTTGTAGTCTTGGCACAGACCTACTTACTTATAGGCCTATATGAGGAAAGGTTCTGGGAAAGGACATTCGAATACAGTGGTCGCTAGCCACCCTGTGGGGTGCCTGTGAGGGTCACCATGCTTTCCTTCTGCCACAAGCACCTCTTTCTGTAAAAATTTACATGATTTAAAGTAGATACACATATACAAATTCAGATTTCCATTTCAGCAAGGAAGAATATCTTTCTGTCCTCAAAGGCATTGTAACCACCTGACTCCTAACAGCAAGTGTCCCCGAGTGTCAGAGGGTTCCATTTTTGCAGGCCAGTGGTGATATGCGCAGCAGAATACGCATTTTAAAGCATGCTCTGCCTCTCACAGGTCCACAGATCTAGTGTGGGGCCCAGAGCTGCTCATTCGTTTAGTTTGAGATGAGGCTTAGCCTTGGTTTGGATTAGACTCTGAAGGGTCTCCAAGGGGCAGATGGATTTTATAGCCTTAGCTCTGAGTTTCAAGATATAGGACTTAACGCAATCAAACTGACCATATTAAAATGACAACTGGTGAATTGTCTAAGTATTTTATTTTTACAGTATAGGACATTATCAGAGCATGCATAGAGAATGACTTGTCTTTCTCTCCCTGTCTCTCTTCCTTCTCTTTACCCTCAAGGTAGACAAGTCCATCCAATAACTAGAAATTACAGTTCCTTGCTATATTGTATATATCAGCTCAGATTAAATCCTTCCAAGGAAATTTCATTTCCCTCTTTTTAAAAAAAAGTGAACTTGCCCTTTTTAACAAGTACATTTTAGGTAAAAAGCTTTTCTATTTGATTTGTTCAGTGCCTCTTTATTGCAATAAAAATATGTAGTCCTGAATATGTTTGAATGTTCTTGACTCTGGGAGTAAAGCTATTTTGAATGCTTAGTGTTCACACTGGCTTCTTTTCCTTATCTAAACCTCAGCCTTTAAATGTACTAACTCTGAGGTACATCACTTCAAGCTCGACTTTTAAAAAGCATCCTGTTTGAAACTTACAATATGTCACAGATTAAAAATATTCTTTAGGTTAGAAGATGCTCTGTGAGAAATATGGCTTTAAGTCATGGATGGGATGAAACCAGAAGTCTTACTAGACTGGTTTGCATTCACCTGGAACAAAAGCTGAGCAGTGACAAATGTTCTGTCCAATCCCCGCCCTCTATAGAAGATTCCCTGCCCTCCAGGGAGGATTTTATAATTTTGTAGGATGCTGCTAATTTCCTCCCTTTCAGAACAAGAGGCGAAATGTTTGTTTGGCCTTAATATCAGTTTGGATCATTCTAAAAGGAGATAGAGAATATCAAAAGAATGCATTCATTTCTATTGCTACCTTTATCAATCTGTTAAATTGAAAAAAGAATCCATTTAAATTTTATTTCCTGAGTTTCTTCAACCATCTCTAGACAGTGGAGCTTATGGCACAAGATGATTTAGGGGTCTGGAAAAAATTCAAGGGAGATCTGTATTTGATCCAAAATTCAAGTTTATCCTCCTTGGCTGGAGAGTGAGTTCAAGGGCAGCCTGGGCTACATGAAACCTTGCTTCAAAAATACAGAGAACATGATGTTTACATATAATCTATTTATATTCTTCTTAATATTTTAATTATCTTTAAGTGATCTCTAATACCTAATAGGACTGAATTATTATGTACATTCTTGTCATTCTGTACATACATTTCTAGACAGCTACACAGCTAGCGTGGCCAGAGCACATGAAGCCCTGTCTCAGAAACAAATGAAGTCTCAGAAAGAATAAAGGAACAGGACAACAGCATAGACTGAAACACCCTGATCAAACATATCAGCAAATGTTTCACTGTAGGGCTTAGTTCCCTTTGGATACGGCCATAATGAAAGCAAGCATCTGGCTGTGTCGGTCTCCTGAGACAGGCAGACAGCAGAACTTAATGCAGCCAGAGCTACAGCTTCTTTCTCCATCAATGAGAAAGGGGAGAAAGTCCTTAGAAAGAGGAAATGGAATCTAGCTGGCCAGGGAATGAAGAATGTCCACTCAAATGAAGATCCTAAAGTGGGAATTAGACTTCTGCACACAAGAAAGTTGGAAGGGGGTGATAGTTAAGGAATGGTCAGGAGGAAAGATTTGGAATCCCTCCTCCAGACACTTTCTTCAGTGAGCTTCTAAAGTTCCAACATCTGGAATGTTTTCCTGTTATTTCATAATGCTCGTTTGATAGCCCACTTACCATAGGCCAGCTTCTCGCTAAGGCAAATGCTAAGTTATAAATACCTAAATATGAAGACAGGTTTCTCTAGAGGACGATGATGAAGGAACTGAGTCAAGATGAGAGTAAAAACTGGACAATGGAACTTTAACAACAGCTCAAGATGCTTTGTTAAGATAAAAACATGTATTAGTATGTGCATGCACTCGTGTGAGTGCATGCATGGATACATGTAGGAGTGTGTGTGTATTCGTGCCAGCATATGTGCACATACGCATGCTCAGAGGACAATGTGCTGGATCAGCACTCTCCTTCTACCATGTGGAGTCCAAGGATTGAACTCGGGTTGTGAGGCTTGGTGGCAAGTGCTTTACCTGCTGAGCCATCTCCCAGCCCTGCCTTTAGTTTACTTCAGAGCTTGCTTTACCCAAGAACAGTTTAAGAGCAAGTTTCTGTTGTAGGTGGTCCCAAGCTGAAGGAAACAACAGTGAAGGTGGGCAGAATCAGCGGTGGCGTTTGGCACGTGAGATGCTCAGAAACAGATATTATGGAAAAGCTTCCCATGGCTCTTTCCAAATACCATTTGCTCCAGTAAGCAGTCTGTTAGCATTAGTCACTTAACAGCACAGGTAAGACTTTGACTCTATTCAAACACAGCCCAGATGCATGCGAGTCCACACTGCCTTTCTTGGCGCAAGAACTCATCAAAAGGGACACAGGTTCCAAAAATAACAGCCAGAAAAAAAAAAAGACCAGCTTTATTGCCATTATCTCAAACAAAGATTACATTATTTCCTTCCCCTAAATTTGTCTTTCTGCATTTCTCTACTGCACAACAAACCTGAAGGCTCTCTCTGTAACTAAATTCTTAGTTCAAAACTCCATCCTCGCCCATCTTCTTCTCAACAAACTTAAAAAGTATTTGTATGTAAGCATTAAGACATCTGAATGCAGCATACCCCCGTTGTCTAAGTGCCCCTCATTTTCTTACCTCTCCTAATCCCCTCAATGATTTAATTGTATAAGAATTTGGCCCTGTGTTCGTGCACACAAGGTGAGTTCCAGGTGAGGTGAGGAGAATGATAGATAGGTCTTCTACCCAGCCTAGGTGAGGGAGCTCACACTCCACACAGTGATAACTCTGCCAGGCATGCAGATTCCATGAAAATCAGCCTTCCTTTGCTGGGAAGCCTCATCTCTGGGTGCCCATCAAGGGTAAACACACATGCCCTTCTTTGGTCCCTGAATTGATACCAATTTGTGTAACTGGCATGGCTAGAGTCTGCACAGGAGGTACCAGCTCTAGTGGCACTCGGATGGAGGATCTTCTGTCCCCTTCTGCACACCAACATGTTCATCTGGCACCTATGTCTCCCATCACTTCCTCTTGCCTTGGAACCTTTGGCTTTCCCATCTGCAAGTGTGGTCAGGTGTAAAAGGGGATGTGGTACCAAAGTGACATGGCTGTCACCTAAGATGGGCTTCCTGTAGCTGACATGTGAACACACAACAGCGATGCCTAGCCTGATCCTCACAGTGCACTGGCACTGGTGTGAGAGCTGAGGACGAGGGCTCAGATGATAGAAGAACAGATGCTGTCACCGAAGGCTGGCAGAGCATGGAAAGATGTAAGCCTGTCATTGGCACAGGCACATAAATCCTGTACAGATTGTGACCTTGAAAGGCTTAACTACCAGACACATGATTGTACATATTCTTGACATATACAAAGAAAGGTTTGCCTATTGACTCTTCTAAAGCAAGTCCCATCAGAGAGAAGTACAAACAGGATGGTTAACTTAAAACCAAGTTATTCTCCATGACAGAAATTCCCAGATCTGTACCAGGGAGTCATGAACTCCTTGGAGGTTTTCATCAGAATTAACTCCCTAAAGATTCTACAGTAATTCCAGTGTGTAGTGTCTCCTGGTTGTCTGTGATATAAAAAGCATGATTCTAGGGCCAAGCAAACCAGCAAAGACCAAAAGAAACAAAAGGTAGGGAAAATAGTCAAGGGATGTCTTTAGAGAAACAGTGTCTAGCAAGGATAACTGGGTGAAAACAACAGATTCATTATCATTCTTTGGTGGATGCTATCTTATGTTACCTTATTAATTAATCTTTTCAATGAACTGTGCTAGAAAGGAGAAGAATGGAAGCTGGTATTTCAGTGACAACTGATTGGCATGTGTGTCTTTGTGTATGTGTGTGGTATTTGGTGTGTGTGTGTGTGTGTGTGTGTGTGTGTGTGTGTGTGTGTGTGTG
>NW_021604604.1:13531020-13550866 GCF_004785775.1 Grammomys surdaster | reverse complement strand
TGTGTGTGTGTGTGTGTGTGTGTGTGTGTGTGTGTGTGTGTGTGTGTAAGTGTTTGAGACTAGGTTTCCTGTATCTCAGGCTAGCCTTGAACTTACAATATAACCAGGGTGACATTGAACTACTGATTCTCTTGCCTTCACCTCCTAAGTACTGGAATGACAGGCATGACTCATACCATGAACCAACCCTGTTACCCAGCTATAATTCCTATTATTTTATACCAGATTGAATTATTTTCCTAACTAAAATAAAAAAAAGAATTCAAATGTTTTACTTTGGAAAAGAACAAACTGACCACCACTAAAACCAGAATTCATTCACAAGTCACTAGCATTTTTAGTCATAGTATTTTTTTTAATGTTTATTTTATCCCTCTGAATACAGAAATGCTCCAAGGAAGTATCTGCAATTAGTACCTAAAGATTTAAAAACATAATTTGGGAAGGAAAAATAACTCCCATTTTCACCCAAAAGGGTATTATCTTATTTTCTGTTCTGATTACTCAAATCATTTGGTCAGATAATTAATGAAAATAATCTTCCTACTGTATAATAATACCATTTTGATATTGTGAGTTTACTAGCATCTTACTTAAATGCCAAGTCAGTATTTCAATTTCCATTCTCCCCACTGAGGACAGCCCTCTGCTCATACACACATGTCCATCCTCAGCAGATTCACATCTGAAATATCAATCCTTTGAGCTTACCAGATGTCCTTTCATTCTTATTAGCATATATTATAATATTACATGACTACATTAGCATGCATTATAATATTGCTATAGAATCATTCCTCTTCAAACTAACAAACTGCAATTCTCTGATCTTGCACTTTCACGCCTTGAATGGGATCATTCATCTTGTACACCTGATGTCATCAACTAGAAAACTGAACAAAGTAAATGAACAAGTTTGTCCAGGCAAGTTTGTTCTTCTCCCTTCGAGCTAAACCCCATGAGCATACCCAAACCCCATGAGCATTGAAGCTGTCTGCCCAGAGGAACTTTCTGGTCTACAGCATAGAAAAGAGGACTCAAGTAGATATCTAGGTGAGCTAAGAAGGGCAAGCTTCATTTTGCAGATAGCTCAGATGTAGGGTGTGCCAAGAAGAGGACCCGAAACAAAGTAACTAACCTTTGTTGACATCTTAGCTCCGTCTGACCTCTTCTGTATTCACTACTTTCTTTCCTATTATTTATTAACACTCAAAATTACAGGAAATGCTAATTTATCTACTCCATTGGAATGCAACCTCTGTTAAATTCTCGTTCTTCCAGTTTGTTATCACGTGTGGGCACACAGTACTTGATCAACAAATGCTTGTCAAACAAACACCTTTTCTTAAACGTGCATGGGCGTTGCAGCCTCTGCTTTTCAGTGGGACCAGCAAATAGCACTCTCTTTTTAATTCATTTTAGGAGAGTCAGAACTCCGAAAGAGTTTGTAAAGTAAGGAGAGATGTAATTTTTTTTCTCCCAAAGCCTTGATAAAACACAGTGTATCCCGGTACAATCTGATGTTGGGAGAGGACAGTGTGATCTCTTTTGTATAATTGTTATGTGCTCACAAGTGCTTCAATAACAGATGATAAGTACATTGTATTCATCTCCGGCAGGCTGGCTTTCAGAGAGCTGAGCTTCCTTCAAACGTCTCATTATTGCAATTCTCAATGTTTCCCCCATTTTTTGCCACATTTACTTGATGTTTAGCTAAAAATGTAATTGTAGGGACCTGAGAGCTAGTCAGTCAGCAATGAAAGACACATTTCACGTTCCCCTGACACAGATCAAACCACAGTGTGGCTGCGGCTTGAGGATGGATGGTCAGGGTGGTTGGGTTTGATTACCCTGATTAAAATCCATTTTCAGGACTTGTTAGTCAAAAATGACTTAATGTGCTTATTTTGCTCACTAAAGGTGAGAAGTGAAACAGAGGGACCTGGCCATTTGTCAAAGGACTTACCTTGCTAAGCAAATAAGGAAATAGTAACAGCGCCCGTATGATACTGTGGTAAGATGGGATGGAAGACACATATATTTAAGGTGACTTCATTTTCAAATAATAGTATCAAATTCATTTAGGAAAAAAATCTCCCCTCTCAGCTGCCACCCTATCAAGCAATCCTGTAAAAAACATAAACATACATACAAGCCTTTTTACCCCAGCCAAAGTCTGACTGAGGGAGGCCTTCCAGTCTCCCTTAGTTACTCCTAGCTCATGACACAATGTTTTCTGATTCTTTCTAGAATCATTTGAAACTTGCAACAAAACACAGACTTGGGGGCATAAGGTTTCAGTTTGCCTAAAAAGATCTACTTATGTCTAGTATAAATATTATCCTTAGTGCAGTAGAGTTTATTTCTCCAGATCAGTTCCAAGCCATTAAGTTCTCAACTATTTTGCTCTCAGACTTCTTTATTATTTTTAAATACATGTTGAAGGTCCCAAAGTAGTTGTCTGCATACATTAAGCCTATCAATATTTACCTTATAAACTGAAACTAAGGAAATGTTAAATATGAGTTAATTCATAAAATATAATACTGAATCCATTGAATGATATTTATATTAAAATCCACGCATTTATTAATAATTTTATTAAACATAATTTTAGACCTTGCATTTTTGTATGTGTGTCTGAGTGTTTTCCTGGCGTGTCTGTATATGCACCATGTGCATTCCTGATGCTCACAGAGGACAGAAGAGGGTGTCAGATCCTCTATAACTGAAGCTAAGGATGGTTCTGAAACACTATGTAGATGTTAAGAACCAACACAAGACTTCGGCAAGAGTAACAAATGACCAGCTCCAGCCCCATTCAAATAGCTATATATTTTTATTGTAGTGAAAACATCAGAATTACCTTGCATTTTCACTTGAGTGTTTGCATGTTTTCTGCATGTGTGTACATCTATGTGGAGGTATGTGCCTATGCATGCACCTCTAGAAGCCAGACCTCAACAGTGGGTGTGTTCTTCAACCACTCCCCACTGTGTATTTTGAGGAAAGGTCTCTCACTGATTCTGGAGCTCACTAATGGCTAGATTGGCTGCTAATAACCCCTGGGATCCTCTTGTGTCTGTTTCTCAGAGCTGACGAGCTGGGATTACTAGCTCATGCTACTATACCTGGCTTTGTACATGCTTATATCTCAAACCTGTCCACATAGCAGGCATTTTACCCTCAGATCCTTGTCTTCCATTTTCTCAAACCATTTTATCATCTTTGATAACTGGGTACCCATATATACTTCTACACAGAACCTTCTGCAACATCAGAACCACATAGTCTATGGAAGACTCCACTGTTCCTTCACAAGAAGATGAAGTAAAAATGGACAATTATATTTTAACACTCTTATGAAAATTATTTAGGTTTCATAGACCTCCTAAAAGGCTCTATGGGACCCATAGGTGCCCCCAACGCTACTCAGAATACCTATCCTAACTAGTTAAAATCATTTTGCTCAATTAAAGTTATATAAGGGAAATTTATGACTCATTAACAAGGAATTAAAAATATCAAAAGTACATTCTGGGAGCTAGACAGATGGTTCAGTGATCCAGAGCATGTGTTGCTCCTGCAGAGGACTCTGGTTCAATTCTTAGCACCCACATGGCCATTCAAAATCATCCATAACTCCAGTTCCACAGAATCCAATGTCCTCTTCCGATCTCCATGGATACCAAGCACACATGTTGTACACACTCATGCAGACAGACAGACAGACAAAGCAGTTAATGCATATAAAATAAACCTAAAAAAGAAAAAATTAAGTCCAGGCTGGAGATGTGGCTCAGTTGGTAGAGAGCCTTCCTAACATGAGACTTAAGTTGGGCCTTCAGCACTACATGAACAAGATATTATAAGCTTATAGTCCTAGAACTCAGGAGGTAGACTCAGGAGAGTAAGTTCAAGATTTTCTCTGGCAGCATACTAAATTTGAGAAGAGACCTTGCAGAGAGTGACAGAGTGATGGAGAGAGACAGAGACAAAAAGAAACAGAGATGACAGAGAGTGACAGTGACAGAAGGAAAAAGTGTGTGTGTGCACATGTGCATGTGTGTGTGTGTGTGGTGTGTTTGGTGTGTGTGTGTATGTGTGTGTGGTGTGTGTGGTGTGTGTGGTGTGTGTGGTGTGTGTGTGGTGTGTGTATGTGTGTGCATGCATGTAGGTACATGTGCTTGGTATGCACATGTGTGTGCTTGGTATATGTGTGTGTGCATGTATGTATGTGTAAGTGGTGTGTGTATGTGTGTGTGGAGTATACATGTATGTGTATGTGTGTATGTGTGTGTGGTGTGAGTGTATGTGTGTGTATGCATGTGTGTGCATGTGCATGTATGTGTGTTTGGTGTGTGTGGGGTGTATGCATGTGTGTGCATGTATGCATGCATGTGTGTGGTGTCTGTGTAGTGTGTATGTATGTGTGTGTGTGTGCCAGTGTGTGTATGTGCAAATATGTATGTTTATGCGACAGAGTGACAGAGAGAGAGAGATGAGACAGACATACACAGAGTGCATGTGTGTATGTGTGTGACAATGACAGAAAAAGAGAGAGGCAGAGGCAGGGAGACAAAGAGTTATGGAAAGTTTTGGAGAAAGAAAATATGATTCCTTTGTTTTCTAGGACAACTCTCACTTTTAATTGATAAATTTTGCATGATGGGACTTGTTGAAAGAAAAACATTAGACAAACTAAGTTTACCAAAGTTTTATTTGAACCAAGTTCAGAGACCCCCTACCCAGTAACCTAGGAAGATGATATTTATAAACAAAGAAACAAGCAACAGAACCAAAGAAGTGAAGTAATCTGAGTTCAGCACACTACCTGCCGCAGGTGGACACAGCTGAGCGTTTAGCAAGCAAGGATCGCCTAAAACTCAATGCTCTTATGGCTGAAACCTAGCTACTTGTTCCAAGAATAAACTCTCCTATTAGCTTCTAGTTTGTTTGCATACTAAGCAAAGTTGCAGTGACCTATGTAGTAACTTTAGGTGAGAGGTAGAATGTAGCCCCTAAATGTAATATTACATTTGATAAAATTACATTTTTATACAAGTATGTTTGCATGTAAAAAATGAACTGTCCACAGAATGTTTCTCATTTGTGAACAATGCTGTAGGTATGCTCACCAGAAGACTCAGCCCCTAGTGGCTTTAGTTACCATTCACCAGCTCTGCCCCATATAGCTTTCTCTCCTACTTCTGTACTCTACTTCTTATCTTTCAGGAAGAGAACCTTGCCTTTTTTCTTAATCATGAAAAATGTTTTATTTTAAAGAAAAAGCATTCAAAGTTCATTTTGTGGAAATTCTGCTTGTCTGGAAGTTTTGATCAAGGCAGGTAAAAATTGCTCTCAAAGCCTTAAGGTCGTGAGACAAAGATGGAAGATAATTAATATTAATAATTAATATTCTCCAAGTTAGGCAAAGGTCCTTGACTCTCTAACTGTTATATAATTAGAAATAATCTTCTTAAAGCAATAGGTATAATAAAAGGACTTAACAGAGTCAAGTTTTCCCCTCCCCTTTTTTCCCAATTGTATCCAGTTTTCCACAGGTCTTAAAAATGAGGCTCTCAGGGCACTGGAACGGAGGTGAAGCTAGCTCTTCAAATTAACATGTGACTTCCACTTGTGATGGAATCTGTCTTTGGAAATATTAAGATGCCATTTGTAGGCTGTTAGATCAGATGTTGGAACATAGAGGACAGCAGGTACGTAAAGGCGCTAATACGCATATGTTCTAGCTAACATCCCTGTGACAAATTACTATGGAGGCTAGCAGCTTGAAATGCCCCCTTTCATGTTGCTCACAATCTTTAGGTCAGGAATTTAAGAAGGACTTGGCTGAGCAGTTGTTGCGAAGGATCCCTCGTGCAGCTGCATTCAGATGTTGTCTTGGGCTGCCATGATCTGCAGGCTCTGTGGGGTGTATATCCAATTTGGCTCACTCACCTGGCTAGCAGTTGATGCTGGTTGTCAGCTGAAACTCAGCTGGGCTGTCAATCAAAATGCCTGTACATGGATTTTTTTTTTTTTTAGTGTGACAGTTTCAAACTGCTTCTTCGGCACCTAGTTGGATTACCCCAGATAAACGCTTTGAGAAATAGCAGAACCTGGATGGATGGATGGATGGATAGATAGATAGATAGATAGATAGATAGATAGATAGATAGATAGAATCTAGAAGTCATTCAGTATCACATCCCCTGTGCTATTGATACCAGCATGTCATTAGGGTGCTTGGATGGAGGAAATATAAGGAAACTTTGGAGAAAGTGGGAAAGATTCACTGTAATTAAAAGAAATGATAAAAAAGCCCAAGCAGTAGGGACTGCAATGGGGCCAAATGTTTTTATGCTTAGTTGGAGAGGTAAATATAGACCTATGACCTGGTAACTGAACAAATGGGAAGTTGTCACAGACTTTGAGCCAGCTGTCTTAATACAGGCACCAGCTTCAGCCACCTCACGGAGGAGGTGTTTGTGTGCCCGTGACACATGAGCTCGTGGTAGGTTGTCTCAGCCTTCTTCAGCTGTTCAGATGGAAGACCAAAGAAAGTGACTAATTTTATCGAGGGTTTAGAGAGTTCACTATTGTCAGAGAGCAACAACAACAACAAAAAAAATATTATTCCAGAATTTTGAGATAGTTCTACGTCAGATTTGATAAGTCTCTAGGCCAGAGGACATACACCAGTGAAGAAATTCACTGGATAGTTAGCCAAAGGGAAATGTCAAAGTTCACTGAGAATGGGACAATTCACGATGCCTGTGCTAACTAAAGATTAAAATCCTAATACTCCTGCTGCAGTTGGGAATTAAGGCTACTCAGATCGCCCTGGCAGCAGCAGGGGCGTGAGTTCCTCGCTACCGGCCTCAATGTTCTGGGTTCCCAAATGAAAGACACACACACACACACACACACACACACACACACACACACGCACGCACGCACGCACGCACGCACGCACGCACAGCCTTCTATTTTAATATGCCTTAAACATCTCAATGGCTAGGCCACTCCCAGACCTCCGTTCGGCTAGCACACTCTCCCCTCTGATATTCCTGAATTATTATTTACTAAACCCTATATTCCATCCTGGCCACCCCGGACCCAGGCCTGCAGCCCTCCTGGGCCACATGTTGACTGTCTCTCCATCCTACACTTCTCAGGCCTCCTTTCTTCTTTCCCAGCATGGAGGTTCTAAATCTTCCTTCTTCTCTCAGTCCCCTTGCCCTCAAATCCTAAAGTCTCACCTCTGTCTCCCTGCCCAGCCTAGGCCATGGGTAACTCTATTTACCAATTAAAACCAAGTGGGGGCAGGGACCCTCAGTGTCTTACATTCGAATTCTTGTGTAATTTTGGGAACTCAATTAACATACTATAAGTGTTAGATCAAATCCACAACATACTCCTGCCAGAATAAGACTAGTCAATAGGTCTACACAGGGGTGGTGTTAGCTTCCATTGCATATTAGGAAAAGCATTTCTGGTAAGTCTAAAAAAGTCTGGTCATGAATTCAGTTGTCATAAAACACAAAATTCTCTTCTCGTATCTCTTAGGCTATAGGAGGAAATATTGCTTTTATTATTTAGTAGCATGTAGAGGAAGAAGGAGGAAAGGACAGAGGAAGATGATGGTGATAGTGGGCTTGGAATCAAAGCAATGTGAGTGAAGCTGAAAGAGAATGTATCCAGGGAGCTGGAATGTCGCAAGCCATCCACTTAAAGGGTCAGCACCTCAGAGAGCTTTAAGCAAGCAAGCTGGAAGGAGGGAAGACTGGGTTGAAGAATCAGGAGAGTCTTAATCCAATGGGGCTGCTTTAGTAAGACCATGTGGGCTGGGAAGCACGTAAGTAATGGAAAGCTATGTCTAGAGTCTGGAAAATCAAATAGCAAGGCAGGCTCTTTCTTAAGGGCCTGCTTTCTGTTGCCTAGACGGTACCCACTAGCTGTTCTTCACATGGTTGGAGTGGCAGAGAAGCTGTACTGGACCTCATTTATTATTTCATTTGTGAGGGTTTCATACTCGTGAGTCAAGCTTTTTCTTTTTTTTTGATGGCTGAGCCACTGCACAGGATACCCTGTGAGTTTAAACCATGGTAGTGCTGGAAATTGGATGGAACAAAGGAAATGTCTGGATCTATGAGCCAGAATGATGGGTATATTATTGCCATCACAGTCATGTGGCAAGTAATTTTACTTCCTGAACCATCTCATCAGCTCTTATATATTTTTGATTATTATTATTATTACATTTAGCGTGTGTATGTGTATATATCCATGTGGAGCTCAGAAGACATGTTGTTGAGTTGGTTAGCTCTCACTACCATGTAAACCTGGGGGATCAAAACGTACATTGTCCTGTACACACCTTGCGTGTCAGGCACCTTCTCCCACTGAGCTATAGCTCCCGTCTATGTGTTTCTTTGTATAAAACTGAACCCCATCATAGCGACCTTCTTCCTGTGACCTCTCGAAAGTTTTATGCCTCTCTGACACGGATCTTCATATGCTATCATCGTGGATGCTCATCTTCCTGGTTTGAGTTTGGGGGGAGGCACAAACATTCAGGCTACCACAGGGAAGCTTTAGTTTCCTCTGCACTTCATGCACATTTTCCTCTTAGGGAAAGCGCGAGGGAATATAAACATCCTTTCTTGTCATCAACTTTTATCAGCCAGAAGTAATGAAAAAATATATTATTGACAATATAGTGTTTTCTCCTTCTATAAAAGAATAGTGAGTATTTTCAATATCTTCAAGTGTGTTGTTGTTTTGATATAGTGAGCTTAATTTGCTGTATCTTTGCATATTCATTTTTAAAATCCATTTTAATAAGTGCCCTTGGAAGAAAAAATGAGGACAATTATTTTTCCCTGTTAGATAATTTTCATTCACTAAACAGAATGGCCATTAAGTAGAATCCACCCCATGTGCCTCGCTTTCAACTGTCCTCAGCAGGAAACTTGAGCTCCTTCCCTACTGCATTCAAGGGGAAGCAGGGAAAGAGAAGGTTTAGTGACCAGCTTCATGCCTGCAGTGCCCCCTGGGACTGCCACCAAAGCAGTCTGGTTAAAGAATGCTGCAGAAGAGTTCAAGTGGCATCAAGATTTTATAAGTGTGTGTATTTTTTTCATCCTCTCGAAAACATAACCCAATATTTCTACACCAGTTATTACATATTCTTCCTTTCTGATTTTTTTCCGAAATAAAATGCACTAATGCATTCCTATTTAATAGAAACAGAACAAGCTAAAAGGCTTCTAATTTTAATGAAACCTTTCAAGTCAATATTACAATTCAGAGAGTGAGTCACAAAGCGCTTTATTGCCCTCTTATTCACTCCTAAGCCATTCTCAATCAGTTTTTATTGCACAAGTGGAAAAAATATTAATATAGTTTAGTATACAAAGTAACAGCTCCAAATCCTCAGGCTTGCTTTGCCTCACTGATGAAAATTTTTTGTGTCTTATTTCAAACCCATGAGTTTGAAATTCTCTTGGGATTAGGTTTTTATTCCTATCCCTAGTAACCCTTTGTTGCTGTTGCATTAATTCACTCATTTTTTTGTTACTATCCTAAAGCAAACAGAAAGAAGAATGAAGATAGTTATTTAGAAACTGAACTGGAAAGGGAAGCAGGGAAAACTTTCAAAAGATAATAATGTGTAAGGCCAAGTCAGTTTGAGCCTTAGATTCTAATATATTAGTTACATTACTAGAAGAATTGATAAAATTAGAAAAGACTTAGATAATAATAAGTGATTGGTATAGTTAACATGTTTTTCAATGTCAATGTCATAGTGTTAGTAAACCAAAGATGAGTCTTTGTTCCTAATCGAAGATGAAGCGGTAGGTTACTGGGCTTGTGATTTTTAACCAGGAGTGGGGATGTTCATGTGGGTTGAGCAAAAGCCTGCCCTTGACTTTATTGAGGAGCAGGATAATGTTTTTTTGCCTTCCTAAAATAATCATTTCAAAGTTAATCTTTCTTTTCTATTTCAGTTCCATTCATCTAGCTGGAAACTGTATCTGCATAGTGCTGAGTTCTACTTATTTTAGCTTGTTTTGCTGCCTGTTTCCTTCAGTTTTGGAATGTTCTGGCATAGGGAAAAGGAGGATGTGTCTTGTGAACTAATCAATCACATATTTTCGAGTCAAACCATTATGCTTCATGCTGCTAACAAAAGTATGATGAAATACTCTTCCAGTCTTCCACACATGACCTTTGAGGACATTGTGCAGGCTAAGGCATCCACTAACAGTCTATACCGACAAAAGAGGAATAAAATCATATTCTATTTTTTATACTAAGCAGGATCCAGGGATATGGAAGTGGCTAGGTGCTTAAATTCTGGTTTTACAAAAGCAAATGTCCTGCGTGGTGGTTTGATTGGAAAAATGCCCCATAGGCTAAGTATTTGAACAGTTGATCTTCAGTTGGCGGTGCTGTTTAGGGGAGGTAACATAGGTTTGTTAGAGGAAGTACATCACTTGAGGTGGCTTTGAGAGTTCATGACTTCAATCCACTTGGCAATCTTTCTCTGCTTCTTGCTTGTGATTGAAATGTGATGTTTCCTGTTTCTTCTACCTGCTGCCATGCCTTCCTGCCCCATCCCCACTTACTGCCATTATGAGCTAACTCTCTCTAGAACCTTAAGCCCAAATAAACTCTTGCCTCTTTATGTCACCCTGAATGTAGATACTGAAAGGACTGCACGCTGTTGGGTCTCATGAATGGATCCCAGCCGGCTTTAGCACATTCTTGAATAAATAACTAAAATAATTAATAAAACAAACAAACAGACAACAAACAAATCCTCAGTTTAATTCTTTATGGACGTCATTTCCCCAACCATGGACTTAATGAAGTTCTGACATGTGAAAAAATTAGCTCTTCTTTCTTTAAGTTAGTCTCTAAATATTTTTATCTGCATAACTCGTAGTTACTGATGATTGCATGACACATGCATCAAAGGATCAATCCCGTTCCATAACTGGACCACAACCACTCTCTCCAGCGTCTGTCATTGCCTCTCTCATACAGCTTAGCTTCGTGACATCAAATCTATGCTTTCTTTTTCTTTTTTAATTTTTTTCACATTGGGTTTTTTCTGTTCCCAAACAAGCTAAAATCCTGGGCACTGCTTCTACCACCTGCCTGGATCCACAGTTCCCTCAGTCTCCCACTCTGTTTTCTTTTAACCTCAGTCCCAGATCAAACCAATCCTATGCTTTCTCTTCTGATCAGTGCAGCTGAGCACAGATGGGCAAGTCCCAGTCCTGTGCAGATGGTATCCTTCAAACTTGTAACATACAGCCTCAGCATGGCCCTCCCTCAAGCGTGCCTGTGACCTTTTGGCTGAGTTGTCTCTACATTTCTACACTATCTGGTATTTCAAATATTTATTCATTTCTTAAACCCACTGATCGTTCCTTTTTCACTTTCTTACCAAATGATATTACATCCAAAGTTTCACCTCAAATCTCTCACCCTTTCAATCTGAAACTATATCTGGAGCTATCTTATTCATCTGTCTTTCTTGCTTTCCTTCTGACATTGCCAAGTTCCTAGGTTTGTATTCTGGTACTCCAGCCCAGTTGTCTGTTCCTAGTTAACATAACTTCCCAAGGTTACTGGTTTTTGTTTTGCTTTGTCTTTGTTTGGGGGGTTTGTTGTTGCTGTTGCTGCTGTTGTTGTTGTTGTTTGGTTTTGGGGGAGGTTGTTGTTGTTTTGTTTGTTTGTAGTTAGTTTCTTTGTTTTAAGTTAGGGGATGAGCAGAGTCTCACTATGTAGCTCAGACTGGCCTTGAACTTGCAGCAAAACAATCCTCCTCAGCTTGCCAAGTTTTGGTGTCTTTTACACAATTCATTACTGTCTCACATATGTTTATAGGTAGTGGCAGCTCAGCTGAGCATTCCCCCACAGGATCCCTTAAACACCATGACTCAGATTCATCTGTAGTTCCTGACTAGTCTAGCTATAAGAGATGCTTCCATTATCATGCTGGAAGCTGATACTAGATAGCTCCACTGGGATTGTACCAGAGTACCAATTGTAGCCTGGGGCTTGTTTCTAAGAGAGAACATACTCAAAGCAAATATTCCAGAATAAAGAAGCCACCAAACCAGCAATAGCTTTAGTGTAGAAATGGAGAAATGTTGGGATTATTCTGTCCTATATAGTCTGGTCAGACTATTACAGTACCCAGCTGATTCAGTAGACAGAGAAATGAGGGGCTACTCTTTATGGAGCATTGGAGAGTCAGACCATAGAAAACCGTTGGAGGATAACACTGCAGTCGTCTTTGGGAACCAGAATCTGTTATAACACTCAAACTTTCCTCATTTTCATCTGTTTCTATTGCACTGGTCTTCCCCTTCCTCAACCTAGGAGCAGAGTCTGTCATTTTGTTATGGTAAAAGTATAAAGGTGTGGGAATTTATCACATATGTTCTTCAGTATGTATTTAGATGTCAATGAAAAGTTTAAACAGTGTAAGCAGAAAGGGATGAATTTGAGACTTACTGCTAGCAAAACCTGTGGGTCTTCATATTTGTAGAGTGGTTGGCTGGTGTTTGTTTGTTTGTTTGTTTTGTTGTTTGCTTGTTTCCTTGTTTTGAGGCAGGCACACATGCTCCAGACTGATCTCCAAGTTGTTATGTAGCTAAGAAGGACCTTGAATTTCTGATCCTCCTGCCTTACTTCCCAAGTTCTGAAAGTACATGTGTGCCATGATTTACTTCGTGAAGAGACTCAAACTCAGAGCCTCAAACATGCTAGGCATGCACTCTACTAAGTTCCCAAACTCAATAGACTACATTTGATAATAACTTCAATGCTAGGTACAAGCCCAAATTAGTGCTTTTTAAAATGTAGAGAACAAATTATTGCTTACTACACATATAGAGTGGCATTTGCTAATATTAGAGTAAATGAGTCTACTAAATCTATGTAGAATTAAAAATTGTTCAATTTTCCATCTCTTAATTCTTGAATAGTAAAATAATATAATAAAGTAACTTCTAACCTGGATATTGGAAGAAATATATAAGATCTAAGAAAAGTTTGGAGGTTTATAGATAAAGTCCATGAAAATATAATGTATTTGATATGCTATTCTTCCAGTGTAAGTAGGCTTACTAATATCCCTTGGAAATTAAAACAGAGACTGCTTTGCATATTCATTATAAGATGGAATTTATGCAACGTGGAAGTAGCTTGCTATATAAAGTACTTGTTCAATAATTTTAACTATTTTTATTTTATGTGCATTGGAGTTTGAGAATGTAAGATTTCCTAGAACTGGAATTGCACACAGTTGTGAACTGCCGTATGGTTGCTGGGAATTGAACTCAGGACCTCTGGAAGAGCAGCCAGTACTCTTAACCACTGAACCATCTCTCCAGGCCCCAATGATTGCCCCAAAACCATGAGAAGCAGACTTTGGATCCCCAGTATCCACAAAAACAATGGGTGGGCCTAGTGACCTATTTATAATTCCAGTGTTCAGGAAGTGGAAACAGGGATTATCTGGGCCATCTGGCTATGCAGACTAGTCAATTTTATGAGCCCTTTCTTCAGCAGGAGACCCTATCTCAATAAATAACATGTGGATCCTTCAAGGAAAACTCACCTAAGACCAACCTCCAGACAATGCACATATATGTGTACATTCATCCTATACATGTGAGCATGCACATGCACTCACACATGGAGCACACACATTACCCTAACATATGTGAGCTATATACAAACACATGCTTGCCACACATGCATACAGATACAAATAATAACTAGAATTTGCTTTGTTCAGACAACTGACAAGACATTTTTTAGAACCAGTTTTAGGGGAAAATAATGAAGTAGGCACTCTTCAGAATCTTCCAACTTCCCTTCCATATTGTATGTGCTTTCTCTGCGTCACTACCCCTCATCTTCACTCTTTGCCGACATCTGCAGATCTGTGCCTGTGAGACCTGGCATCTGAGAACCTGAAAGAACGGGCAGATTACAGTCTAATGCTGTAACCAATCTTACTTCGGTTTCAGTGTACTGTTATACAATGATCCAAGGAAGATTGTCTGCGTTTAGAAAAATATGATCATAAAAACATGTAAACAAATGTCAGTAAACATATACTAAATATTAACAGAGCAGCCCTTTCCCAGAGCTTTCTCAGGCACACCAGTGGAAACACAATTGCTGAGCACATACTATAGATTATATCTGGGAAAACACAAAAGCAAAGCAGAAGGTCATATCAAGATTCAGGGTATGCTGATCAGATGGGGTTCTGTAGCTATGTTCTGACATCTAGCAAAAATAAACAGATCTTATAAATTGAATGCAAATGTTTGTTGCAGGAGGTATACAATTACATCCAAGAACAATCCAGGGAACAAAATGCACTTGAGATAAAGCCCCCCCCTTTTCTTCCTGGAGCCTCTCTCATGGTTCCCCAAGGCGTTGTTCACCATGCGTCATTCTTTTGAGCATATTCTGACACCTCGTACTGAATCCATTCCCTGTGTTAGATTAACTAATGGTGCTCTGAGAAAATCAGATGTCTGTCACTGAGATAATTTTATGCTGGCATGTCAATGTATTGCACGTCTTAGAGTTGGTTTAAAGGGTGTTTTTATGCAGAACTTTTTGTTTTGTTTCTTACTCTGTTAAAGTAATTTCACCACTGGGAACAGGAAGTTCATCTCTGTAAGAAAGTCATTCCTAAGAAGAAATACCTCTGAGGCTCTTTATGAATCTCTATGCTTCCATACTTTCCAAAATACCAATAAATAGCTAGAAGGGCTTCAGGAGCTCATCCATGATAATCTCTCTCCAAGCCATGCCTTCTGACTTTTCCCCTAAAGCTGATACAGTATCAAATAGACCCACTAACAAACCAAACTCAGAAACCAACACTACCCATTAGTACATCCCATGCTTACAATTTTTCAAATTTTGTATCTCTGTTCGAAAGCTTCATCCTGGGATCCAAATGTTTCTTAACCCAGTCTTCTCCAGGAGGGTGCCATCGTCCACCTACCACATCCTGGACAGAAACAGAATACAAGGGTAGTTGCATAGGCCTGAGAGTAGTCGCTGAGTGAGCAGACAGTGATTTACTGCTTCTTTTGAGTTCATATATTTTAGTTGCCTCTGGTCTTGATATTTTCTCTAGACATTACTGGACTTACTAACACACTGGCCTGGAGGAGGCAGGAGGCTGAATATGCCCCCTCCCCCAACCCCAGCGTGCAGAGACGTGCCTCCCCTTGCTATTGCTCCATAAATAATTGAAGAGTCTCTTCCAGGCAACACAGACAAGATGCAGATTTAATTTATTCCCTGGGAGGACCAAAGGTGGTTGTGTAGACCCAGCACATGGACAAGCTGAGCTGGGGACACTGCCACAATTCAAATGTGTCACTTACAGGGCACATGCCCTCCAGTCTAGTGCTGAACTCCTAGGCAAGGAACAGTTACTTTTTCCTTCTTGTCGTATTTTGTTTTGAGAACCCGAGTGCTTGCCGTTAGGGAAAGGAACCTCATTCCATGGCAGAAGGAGGCGCGATATCATATTGAAGTGAGGAGGTGATACTTCCCACATCTCTACATTCGGGGGGAAAAATGCACCCACTGATTCTGATAGTTATGATTGGTGATTGTCTTGTTTTGTTTTAGATGTCTCTTCTTTTTATGCCTCTCTGTGTCTTCTCTGATCAGCAGAGAGGAGTTGCTGTTTTACTAACACCCAGTCTGTATGGACACTTGGAGGAGTGAGGGTTCCTCTGCCTGTGTTAGAATCACAGCAGAAAGGAAGTAAGTGGAAGTGGTCGTCTGTGGAGGCCCAGGGGGAATGGAAGATCAGGGGAAAGGAGTCCCGATAAGGAGGTTCAAACTGCTGTCTATATCAGGTGTAGAGCCAAGGCCTATAAAAGAAATCAAACACTAAGAGCAGCAGAAAACCTCAGGAGCAAAGAGAAGAGTGTTTCTAGAGACCTGTTAGAACTGCTGTCTGAGTAGAGGATCAGCAAGAGGCAAACTCTGCAGAGATGTAATAGCCCAGGCCAACACACCACTGAAGTACATAGAGTTGTAATAGCCCAGATCAACACACCACTGAAGTATGTACTTGGGTCCTGAGATATGCTTGTAGAGCATTGAATAAATTGATTTTTTTTTTTACCCGATACTGACTGTCTTTGTTACTGATCTATTGCTCTAAAGAGACACCATGACCACAGCAACTCTTATCAAAGAAAACATTTATTTGGGGGCTTGCTTACAGTTCCAGAGGCTCAGTTTGTTATTGTCAGGGTAGGAAGCATGATGCTTCGAATAACAGCTGAGAGCTACATCCTGACCCACAACAGTCAGAGAGCCTGGGGCCTGCCATGGTCTTTTGAAACTCGAAGCCTACCCCTCGTGACACATCTTCCTCAAACAAGGCCATACCTCCTAAATCTTCTATCCATCTCAAAGAATTTCACTCCCTGGTGACTAAGCATTCAAATATAGGACCACTGGGGGCCTTGTCATTCAAACTTCACACTGACCTTTATTTGTTCCATAAAAACTTCACTTTCCCATTTCGAAGAAGCCTATATTTTTAAAGATTTCTGGTTTGTTCTTTTTAATTACACATTTTAGAGAACAGTGTAACTTTATTGTGAGCAGTGTTTTCTTAGGAAGACATCCGTCTCTTCTCTCTCCTGCTCAGATTTCTGTAGTGTGTGGCTGAAAGCTTTTGACAAGTACTTAGTAAAGCTTGAGCTTTGTTTTTTTAGGTCTCAGTTGCTATGATTGCATCCCTAAGGAAGTTTGTTCATGTTCAGTTTTGGAATCAATATTTAACTCAGAAGTCCGGGCTGTTCCTCTGACCTCCGAGGTGACTGAAGGAAATGACTTAAGCAAATTAAGTTCTCAACTGTTGTCAAATGATTTCAAGATACAAATAAAGTCACTGCAGAAGTTCAAAGTAATGATGTTCTGCTGGAATCTTTACAATTTTTTTAAGTAAAATTTTCCAAATAATGGAAGAACATTCCAAATAAAGGTGTCTGATTCAGCGTCCACAGCTGTCAGTTGATGCCAAACATTTATGCTTCCCAGTAAGAGCCCAGAGGGACCAAAATGGTTCCTCGTTGTCCATGCAGACTGCTAACAGTCCTAGACTGGGCACTCTTGTATATAAACATACCAAATAAACTCATTTACAGCGACAAAAATAAAACAAAATATCCAAACCTTAAGGGCTGCTCCATCGGCTAGTGAACTTCACGAGTTTTCTGAGCACATGGGGGAAACGGGAATTTCTGTCTTTTTGTAGAAACACTCTGTGGGGTAAGAGGTGTTTGCATGTGTATAGGTGCACATGGGAGCCAATGCCTGGTGTTTACCATCATGACTCTCCCCTTATTTTTTTAACACAAGATTTCTCACTGAACCTGTAGCTCACCAATTGGCTAGGCTAGCTCACCAGTGAATTCCAAGAGATTGGATTTCTTCATCTCCCCAGAAGCTGGGACTACAGATATGTCCCCTCAAGATTGTGGCTTTTATATGGGTGCACAGGAATTATACTCAGGTTGTGACCCTAGACAACACAGAAAGCTACATCTCTGGTAGGGTAGTGTTTTGTGATTTGTGTTTCACATCCAGAATTTGCAAACAAATGACTCTTGAGAAAGGGTATGGCCTATTGGATGCAATGCTTGTTTCAAGAGCTCCTTGGTGGCTAGAGTAAAACAGTTTTACAGTCTTCAAGTTCCTTCTTTCCTTGCTTACAATCAGCTTTTGTAACTCCATGCCCATCTGGGTAAATGTATGCATATCCACTCATAGGCATGTGTATAGTACATATATTGTACCAAGACGGCCAATGCAATATTTATATTTGTGCTTTGAGCTGCCCAAGATATTGTTATAAAACCTAAGGCTCCTGTAGGGGAGTAAGTGCATAAAACTTTCATGCCTAGTATAAAAAATACAAAATGTTATTATTAATATTTAATAAGATTTGTAGCAGTCAATGAGCCAAATCAATGTTTTTTAATTAAGTTATTCATTTGTAATACGAGCTGTGCCCTGTTGTGCGTCTGTGTAGAATTCAGTATGTTGAATTAAAATAAATAAATAAACCTGATTTTAGCCCTCGGGGTAATAGTATTAGTAATAAAGCTATTAATTGGTTGCCTTTCTTCTGATAAGCAAACACGGCTGCTTCAGTGGCAATATCTTTCATTCAAAGGTGCTTTATGATTCTCAAGCTGGATTTCATCCAAAGTGTTTAGTGAGAAGAATTACAGTTTGTGCCGTTTAGAACAGCCTCATGCATGGCCTTGCCTACTACCTGGTCTTCCTGGGTCTCTCTTATTGGCATCAAGACAGCTATGGATAAATAATCTGAGTCTGTTTTTAATAAAAGTTTCAGAGTCATCATATATTAAAGAAGTTACAGTTCAACCAAAGGTTTGTTCATCTCCTAACTTCCATGTTGCTCAAAAATTCTTTCTCCAACCTACACCTCCTACAGTCCTCTTTTCTGTAAGTGTTTATGATCAATGTTTTCCCAACTACGCAGGCTGGTTTTGGAGCGTCTGATGGCGTGAGCTTCCTGTAAGCATAGCTGACCTGGGCAGATGCTACGATGTTCTTCTTCATGGTCATTTTAAAAGACAGCTTTGATTGGTGTAAAACTCACCTTTGTACCTTTTCTCAACCTGGTTGCTATAAATAATACATCAAAACTGCACAATAAAACTGCATTCAGATGCAAATAAGGGGAGGAAAGCTGCTTTCTGCTATATGAACCCCAATTTTTCTTCTAAATGCTCAACAGAGTATGTCATTTAAAAGGAAACTATGTAAGGCTTCCACTAGCCTACCCCACTGAGGTTGTTCTTATGATGTGCGTGCTATTTGTTAATCATGAGTAGGAGAATATAAATGGACCTCAAAGGACCTTCATTACAATATTTTCAAACTTTATAGGAGAAAAGGGGCATTTCCATCGACTATAACTATAAAACAGACATACATTATTAATGCAGTTTCTAATTGCAAAAGATGCTACCACAGGCTGAGAACACAGATCTTAGTAGTATGTCATTAGGCAGGAAAAGGGTCCTCAGTTTGACCCCAGCACCGCAAAATAAAAATACTCTATAAACCAAACATTTTTTTTCTCAAATAGATAAAAGACCATAACTGCATTTTATTCTTAAATAGCATCTTATGGAGATAAGTGTGGACAGAGTATAGGTTAAATACTGAGACATATGTTTTAATAACTGATAAGATCAGAATCAGGTGCTGGCGGTTAAGGATTGACTCACATCTGTCAACAAAATAAAGCATGCCTTCTGCCTGGGAATCAGAGTCTGCCCTTTGCGCCTTGTATCTCAGAAGTCACAGGGTTTCACCCACTTTGTCCTCACCTACTTTTCCATCTGAGTATCTTTGCTTATTTAATTTTCCTTGCCTGAGTTTTTAAAATAACTTCTTTTAGTTTTGATGATGTCATTCCTATATACATTGCACTGTATATAGTTACATATGTTCTATTTGTATAGAATTATACATGTTATGTTCTCCCTCAACTACCCTCTCTCATCCTTTGCTCACTCCTACCACTTCCTTTTTACAAAATGAACCAAAGAATATTCTAAATTAACCAGACATAGTTTCACACTGTTGTAATCTTAGTGCTCAAGAGCTTTGGGCAGAAAGATCCTGAATTTGAATCCAACTTGGTCTATATGACAAGACCTTTCTCTCCTTCTCCTTCTCCTTCTCCTTCTCCTTCTCCTTCTCCTTCTCCTTCTCC
>NW_021604604.1:13498294-13530920 GCF_004785775.1 Grammomys surdaster | reverse complement strand
CTCCTCCTCCTCCTCCTCCTCCTCCTCCTCCTTCTCCTTCTCCTTTTTCTTCTCCCTCTCCCTCTCCCTCTCCCTCTCCCTCTCCCTCTCCCTCTCCTTCTCCCTCTCCCTCCTTCCCTCTCTCCCTCTCCCTCCTTTCCTCTATCCCTCTCCCTCCTCCCCCTCTCTCTCCCTCCTTCTCCCCCTGCCTTTCCCTCTCCTTCTCCTTCTCCTCCACCTCCTCCTTTTTTTTCCTTCTCCTCCTCCTTCGTCTCCTCCTCCTTCTTCTCCTCCTCTTTTTTCTCTTCCTTCTCCTCTTCTTCCTTTTCTTTCGTCTCATATTTTTAAAGTAAGCAGAGATAAGGCTTTTCATTATGTACATCTGGTGACATTTACTTACTTGAAGCCAGTGAGATGACTCAGTAGGTAAAGGCACTTGCTGCCAAGCCCAATGGCCTGAGTTTGATCTCCAGGACCCACATGGTAAAAGAAATCCCAGTTATCCTCTGATCTCCACCCACCCTACAAGGCCAGGGGCATGTGCCTTCAACAGTACTCACTAGTAAATGTAATAATTATTTTTTAATTTACCTAATAGAAGATCCATGATAGCCCCAAACTCAAACAAAATAGCTCAAAATAAATGAAAACCTAATATATGCTGGTAAAATGTATTGCACTGAATTTTGAATTAACTTGATAACTTATAAGAAATAAAATGAGACAAGCATCTCAAACATGCTCAGATTCATTAATAAAATTATTAGAAACCTGAGAGACAGAGTTGATGTGGCATGGTAGCTAGAAAAATATCATTTTGATCTTTAAAGAAAACTCTCAAAAATAAATATCTAATGTAAATTAGATTTAATTAAACATAGATCAAAGATAATTTTCTTATCAAAATTAGCATGAATAGATAATACGGACCCTTGGGAGGGAAGGAGAATGTGGGCATGATTGTGCTAGCTTTTATTATGTTTAGCTTTCTTTGTTGTCTGTTGAAATGTGTCAACTTTATAGCTAATATTTCACTGACGGTGCATTCTTCATTTCTTCAATATAGAATTCAATTTAAAACAAAATCCTATATTCTGTCTAAAAATTTCAATTCCCACCAGCAGCATAATTCAATTAAGTTCCAAATATTTCTTTTAAAAATACAAAATAAAATCATTCTCTCTGCATATGCTATTTCTGCTCCATTCCAAAAGGATAAAAAACCGCATTTGTTTACTCTTGGTTCATCTATCACTTTGTACATTTTTATGGATTTTTATGTATAATCACATTTTCAGAGGGGATTGTTATATACTGTGCCCCATTTCAGCAGTTATTATCTCTCAGCCTTAAAATTATAAAAATTGATACACAATCTCTGGGTTCTCTCTCCCTAGGGAAGTGATAGGTAGCCATTCATCACTCATAATGACAAGCTGAACTTGGTCTGTTTATTGTCATGAAAGATGAGTTCTCTTCTTGTTTCTTCTCTCTCCCCTTTCTGCTAACAGGGTGGTGATCAGAGTCCCTTTGAAGCATGCAGGGTCTGGGAAGGTGGGAGAGAGCTGCCTTATTTCTGAGTCTGAGAAAGAATCTGCATTTTTTTTCTTCTAAAAGCTCAATAGTGTGTTACTTGAAAGGAATTTATGAAAGAATTCACACATCCATTTGCCTGTTCTCTTGAAGCTGCTCTTTAAACATCTCTTCCCCTGCCTCTCTCTCCCAATTTACCTTTTGCAAGATGACTGCTCTATCAGACATAAAATGCTCCCTATTTCGCTTAACTATGCAACAGCCGCTCTCTGTACTTCTAGGGCACCCTTAATGGTGCTGTTATATTCCATTCAAACTTGAACACGTAAAGAGCAAAATCTACCTACAGGGATCACAAGGACTGATGGCATTTGCTGGGGTCTGAAAGCTTTGCATATGGCAGTCTGTTTACCAGAGTCATTCCAAAGAGTTATCATTAAAACACAATTGTGCTTTACGGGTGTCAGCTGGACATAGGTGAGGATTACAATCATTTTCGTGCTCCTTCTCGATGGTTTTTGTTGAAGCTCATTTTAATCACCAGGTTTGTCCAAGGGGCATACTTGGGGTGGGGGAGAAAGCTATGCCCACATCACTCTCTTGGAAGTAAACCAAATATCAGCTTCCATGTGAATGTCAACCAGGGCAGTTCCTTCTCTGTAAATATGGAGAGGGACATGGGAGGTGGGGAGAAGCAGGGTGGTACATTGAAAGAAAGCTCTCCCAATGTGCCCATCTTTGGCGACATCTCATTGAACCTTCACAGTTAAGTACCAAGTCTCATGTTTGCGTTCTGCCATTGTCCCAAACATCTATGCATCACACATGTACTTGCAGAGTCCTTCACTCCCACACCCAAGGACAAACACATAGACCAGAAGTGAGATGCAGCAAAGAGCAGTGTGTGGAAGGAGGCTGCAGGGTTTGCATGTAATGAGATGGCCTAGGTTTGACCTCCATCCACCCTGTGTATGTCAGTTTCCCCATGCTGTTCAGGGCTCCCCCTTGGCAGGATGAGTTCTCTATATTCTCTTCTTTGTCCTCTCTTCCTTGGAACTTTCCAGGAGGGGATTGTCATGCATCTCTTCAGAAGGGAATGACATTTGAATTATAAACCGATGGCCCGAGAGATGGCTCAGTTGGTAAGAGTAAAGAGACCTGGAGTTCATTTCCCAGTACCCAAGTACCTTCTAACTACCTGTAACTTCACCTCTAAGAGATCTTATATCTTCTTCTAGCTCCAGTGACCATATGGCTATACACTGAGACACATACATATAAATAAAATAAATTAAAACCTTTTTTAAAAAAAGAAAAAGAAACTAAAATACTTATTACAATTTATAAAGAGTGATATGGCATAGTTGAACATGTATGTACACACACACACACATACACTACACTACACACCTTGTGCACATATGGTCTCAGACATGTAGAATGGGGATTGGATACATACCCCCCAAATTTCCATGCTTACATTTCTTCAGATGAATAGAACCCAAGAATCTCTTCTATTTTATTCTTATCTATCAGCATTTTGCATGCCTTTCAAAAAGAACTTAATCTCTAACATATCTAAAATGTCTTGGGGCACCATAAAGTGAGCAACTGATATAGATTCTGAATAGGAAAACAGAGGCCATCTATATATGGATCTGGGCAAGCAATGATTCACCTTCATTTCATACTAATCTTTGAGGAACTATAACTTAAATCATTTTTAAATGTATGGGAATTTGTCACTTAAAGGGAAGAGTTGGATGGCAGTGAGACATTGTATTTATTCTAAGTAGAGGTTGAATAGGTTACTGCATCCATTCATCTGTTGACTCATCAATTCAATGTTTATCTTGTATTCAACAGACTGACATGGCCCATCTTAGAGGGGACAACAATTATCTCTTTTCCTTCACAAGAACGGCCTATTTCCTACTAGCCCAAGCCAGAGCAATCTGACAAGTACATGCATTCTTCTAAGATAGAAAATTCATGGAGCACACTGGGTAGTTGACGGAAAAAATATCACAGTAGTGCTTTTGGAAAGATGATTCAGTCAATGAAAATGTCTGCCATTCAGACATGAGGACCCAAGTTTGAATCCCCAGCATCCACATAAAAGCCAGGCATGGTGGCACATCTGTGTATCCCTCCTCTGGGGTATGAGACAGGGAGGGGGAGCAGAGATGCACAGCTGGGACTTGCTAGCCAGTTTAGCCAGTCTAGCCAGTCAGTAAGCAGAGGATCAGTGTAAGGTGAAGAGTAATTGAGGAAGACACTGCCTCCACATCCACGCACACAGATGTGTTTATGCCCCTACATGTTCACACAAATAAGCATGCACTCACATATATAATACACAAAACTTAGACACAAATACCCCATTGGTGGGGATCAACCTATGAAAGCTACAATTTCCTACTTCTTTTGAGAAGCTAAGGCAATCAAAGAAATAGATTTATCTGGCATGCCTATGGCAATTTACTAGTTGAAGACAAAAATAACTGCCTTCCACCTCCCCATCACCCTTTCCAATAGGAGAGCCTCCCATGGCCCTCAATGTGACTATTTCAGATCCCTCATCAACTGGAAAGAAAAAAATTGATTCTAGTATCAGGCATTATGGGCCCAAGAGGTGTTCTCCCGTTGGTTGCTTGGAGAAGTCATTCTCTTGGCCTCATCTAGTAACCAGCCATGCAGAACAGAAGCGAAAGCCTTTCAGTGAGTCATCTCCTAAAGGGAAAGGAGGATCCTGGGTAAAGCCTTGCCTCTATGGATCCACTCAGTTCCCAAATCATGGAAATCTCAAGTTTGCTTTGCATTTCTATGCTCTAACACCATTCACTCTCCAAGCCTGAGGCTTGCATTTTTCTTTCCTCTTTGAATGAAATGGTGCGTAGAGATCTGAGATCCACATTTCTAAGAAGGGCTGTCCAGCAATTGCTATACAGAGGCCTCCAACTTGCCTGAGTCCTCTGCAAAGGCAGTTTGTGCAGACAAGACTGTCCTCATCTGAGATGGGTGACCATTTCTTTTTGAGTGATAAGCCTTATCTAAATAGTGAAGGAAAGGGTGTCTATTTCCAGTTCAAGTTAAGATCCCATAATTGTCCATGACAGAGAACATGACTTTCTCTTTGGCAAACACATAGATGAAAAACACATCACTTATTAGAGCTGGTCCCAGCATTCTGGTCTCTCTTGTGCTCTGGGTAAAGTTCAGAGTCAGAGGAAGTAAAATTCTAGGACCAGTGTATACTAGTTCCCTCCCATTGTGTTCCAGCACATCGACTAGAAGACATAGGCTTGGATTCTTACCCTTTACTTTTTATGCCTCTAATACCCACGGCTAGGGCCATTCCTTCTTGTTTTGTTTGTTTGTTTGTTTGTTTGTTTGGTTGGTTGGTTGGTTGGTTGGTTGGTTGATTTGGGGTTTTTTTTTTGGGGGGGGGGGGGCTCAGGCTGCACAAGCTGCCATTAATTACTTATGTAATTATATCCAGGAGAATAGCAAAGATGCCTCTGCTCACATCCCAGGTAAGGAAAACAGTTAATTCCAAATCTGCTCGGCAATGTACTTCCTGCTAATGGAGAGTAAACACCATGTCACTTTCATAGCACACATAAAGAGAGGGCTGGTGGATCTGGTCACATCTGACCAGGAAGGAACAGCAGTGTTGTCTGATCCCTTTTTCCATCAGGTATCCCGTCGACACCTCTCAGATGTGTGAAAGATGCTTGCCACACACTGGTCCACATTTTCAAAAGCATCCTGCTTGAACTCAGACTACAAATGTGACTTAGAACTTCACTTTGGCCTCTGTGTTTTAAGCACAAGTTAACTGTTTTAAGACGCACACAGTTGCAAAACCCTTTCTTGACTAAACCCATTCAGAATCCAGATGTTTAGACACATGAATAAAATACATTGAATTTACCAAGACTCTTCCAGGAAGTCCTGTGCTTAAACTTTTGGAATAGAAGCAGTTTGAATATAAAGACACTTCATGAAGAGAATCTACAAGACAAAGTCATTTAACACTGCCCTAGGGAGTCCTTCTTCCTGTCATGAAAGCTTCTGGGTCTAACGTAATCCCATTATCTCTCATCTACTTCTGTTTTCTGTGTGGAAATAGTGGCTAGTTCTCCAAAACTCCCTTTCATAGCCCTCTTTCTCAGCCTTTTCTTTATTCGGTTGAACCATTCCAGTGTTTTCAACTTGTCTTGTTTTGGCCCCTCCCCTGCACCTCACCACACATGCACAATCCCAACCTCTCATTTAGGCCGACAGTAATGGCACCCCAGAGGTGACCATCTTCCTAATTATAAAGCCTGACATCTAACCTCTTGAGAAATCTGACACAGGGTGAACTCAAGCAGTTCAATTTTCATGTTTAAATCCATTTAGCAAATATTTATTCAGCCTGCTAAGTAGAAGAAAATGTGCTCAATCTAATGGGAGTCAGGAGGGGAAGGTAGGGCCCCCATCTTCAAGGACCATGGATCTGAAGTTTGTGAAGAGCTAAACAGAAGAGCATGGGGTTGACATGAGGGCTAGAACAGTGGGCAGCTGGTCCTTGTTGCCTAACAAAAGGTGGGCCCCACCTGGGGATCCATCCTATATACAGACACCAAACCCAGACACTATTGTGGATGCCAAGAAGTGCTTACTGACAAGAGCCTGATATGGCTGTCTCCTGGAAGGCTCTGGCAGAGCCTGACAAATACAGAGGAAGATGCTCATAGCCAGCCATTGGACTGAGCACGGGGACCCCAATGGAGGAGTTAGAGAAATGATTGAAGGAACTGAAGGGGTTTGCAACCCCATAGGAAGAACAACAATATCAACCAACCAGACCCCCCAGAGCTCCTAGGTACTATACCACCAACCAAAGAATACACATGGAGGGACCCATGTCCCTCCCACATATGTAGCAGAGGATGGCCTTGTCGGGCATCAATAGGAGGAGAGGCCCTTAATCTTGTGAAGGGTCAATGCCCCAGTGTAGGGGATTGCCAGGGTGGTGAGGTGGGAGTGGGTGGGTAGGTGGGTGGTGAGGGAGCACCTTCACAGAAGCAGGGGGAGGAGGGATGGGATAGAGAGGTTCTGGAGGGGAAACCAGGAAAGGGGATAACATTAGAAATGTAAATACATAAAATGCCCACTAAAAAAAAAAAAGATGGGTTCCCACAAGTTCTGCAGAGACTCTGTAGGACTGGAATTTGGGAAGAGGCAGATTTTTCTCTTCTCTGGTAATAGGGCACATGTGATAGTTTCTGATCTCTTTTGAGAGTCACTGAAGAAATAGGCCTGAATGTTACAGCAGAAAAATGACTAGGGTAAGAAATGCATTCTATGTGTACTCCAGCTTCATTTCTTAAGATGCTCAAACAAAGAAGAGGCTAAAGGGTGTCTTTACCAAATTCTTTTAAGGCTGTGATTCTCACCTAAGTGTCCTTCAAATGAGATTTGATGCTGTAAGGATGTGGGCTGTAGTTGGTTCTACTAAAACTTGTGAGCCTATGCATGCTCTACAAGAACATGGCTTCTGCAGCATGAGTAATAACTGGGAGGAAATGTTATAGCTTGTTTGATTCCCAAGTGATGCAACTATTCAAGGAAGGTGTGGAATGTCTGCTAAGTAGGGGTCTGGCTGGAGAAAGAAGATCACTCTGGAGTGGGTCATTGGAGAAATATTGTCCCTTGACAATTCCTGGTGATCTCTCTGATTCCTGCCTGCCATGTTATGTTGAATCTCTTCCTCCACAAGCTGCTGTCACAGGATAGTACACTCAAACTCAGAGGGCCAAGTGACTCTGGGTTCATCCTCTGAAAGCATAGGGCATAGATATACCTGTCTTTCTTCAATGTGCTTCTCATGGTCACAGTGATGTAGAAGTAACTGATAGGCCTCCAGGGTTAGACAAACAGTTGCCAACATTACCTCTCTGCAAACAAGTGGCAAGAGACTGCAGACAACATAAGACACTCCTGCACTTAGGGAGGAGAGTACAGAAGCATATGTCCCTGTCCAGCATCCAGATGTAAATAACTTTTAGCCAGAAATGATAACCAGGCTGAGAGGGGTGTGTGTGTGTCTGTGTGTGTGTGTGCATGTGTGCGTGTACTAAAGAATGTGTATATATGTGTATATGTATGTGTACATGTTTATGGGGGGGGCAGTCAAGGAGCAATCTCGGATATCCTCAGGAGCTATTCACCATGCATCTTATTTTTTGAGAGTGTCTCTCACTGGCTTAGAACTCAATAGTAGACTAAGCTGCCTAGCCAGCAAACCATAGGGATCTCCATGTCTCCAGCATTGACATCACAAGCATGTATTGCAACACTCAACTTTTATGTGTGTGTTGGGAGTCAAACTCAGATCCTCATGCTTACACAGCAAGCATGTTACTGACTGAGCCATCTAACGGCTGGGAACTCTTATCACACTGACTGTAATTACAGCACACTTTTGGTATTTTTGCCTAATAACAATGATGTGGGTTTTTGTTTTGTTTCATTTTTAAATCACATCAATATGGATACTTTTGATTACCTATTTTTTTAAACAACTATTTATGTAATCTGTTCACTCCAAGTCACCCAAAGATTTACGGCCTGGTGGCAAAGACCTAAGACACTTTCAATGTGTTTTTCCAAAACTATGTTTGGAAGAGTTTCATATCTAGACACATAAGGGAAATTTCACAGCTTTAGTGTTTTCCTTCTGGATCACATTTAATTGTTTTTATACTTTTGCCACGTTTCCTGCTTAGCTTGCTGTCTTTTTTGTGTTCCGGGCAAATAAGACAGCAGAGATAATGTTCCAAAAGTTTATTGCTGTTTTTAAAGGGTCAGAGGCTCAGGGGAAAACCTCTCCCTAGGAATCGAGATTTGAGAACTGTCAATGAAGATCATTTTCCTGCTTGCTTTTGGTTCTCTTTCTTGATTTGATTTCTTCTTTTTCCCACAAATAGTTAGTTCATTAGTTGATTTCAGAATCTGTTTTTCTTTTTCTTTCTACTGTTTGTGCCCCACCTCCTCAGCTCTTGTTTTCTCTTCTTTCTTACTCTCCTAAGCAAAATGCTTACTTTATTTTAAATCATTGTTTAATAAATCTGCTCCAGTATATTTTAATGTTACATTTACATTTTTATCCTCTAATAATTAAGAATTTTTTCTCTGTAAGAGTTGATTAGCAGATATCTATATTTCTTTGGCCTTATTTTGTTTTTGATTTCTATGATATTCAGGAATGTGAACTTAATTTTTTAAATACCAATATCTGGGTAACTTACAGCCTTTGTAACCTTTTTGTTTTCTAATAATTTATTACTTTGATAGCCTAATATTTTGTAGCAATTGCATTATGGTTACATGTACAGTTAAAATTTGGATAGGTAATATGCATCTATCTATCTATCTATCTATCTATCTATCATCTATCTATTTCTGTCTTCCTCTCCCTCTCCTCTCCCTTCTCCCCTTCTCCCCTCCCTCCCTCCCTCCCCCCTTCCCCACAGTCTTATATAATGGAGGCTGGCCTTGAACTCATTATGCAGCTGATGCTGGCCTTGAGCTCCTGCCTCTGGCTCCCAAGTACTGAGATTACAGGCATGTGTGTTTATCCTTTTTAATGATTCATAATCTGTCAAAAACATGAGTACAGCTGCCACAGATCTTTAGGGTTTTGACTTATGCATGGAAATGTGACCTAATTTATCACTATTTGGTCAATAAGTTCTTTATTAAGATTCTAAGTCCTAGAAATGAAAATGGCACACTTTCTCACTTAATAATTTTTGTGCTTATTTTTTAATAAAATAAAATTTTTGTGCTTAATTGTGTTTATAGTAACACAATTAAGTAATACTTATACATTCCATTATATATCAGTGGAATACATATATATATATATATATATATATAATCCCCTGGATGGATGGATGGATAGATAGATAGATAGATAGATAGATAGATAGATAGATAGATAGATATTAACTTAGTCCAATCTCCTGAGTCATGGACCACTAGATTTTTCTCTTTATGTATATATGGTAAGAAATACTATTTCAGAACTAGAGAAATGACCTAGAATATTGACACTTTGTGTTCTTGCAGAGGACCCAAGTGTGCTCCCCACACCCAGGTCAGGTGGCTCACAACTGCTATTGACTGCAGTTTCAGGAGATCTGAATCCTTGTTCTGGTCTTGACAGGCACTTGCATGCATGTGGGACACATACAGGAAAGCAGTCACACAAACATCTCTCTATGGGAAGAAGTAAAATGTAGCACTTAACATTTATATAATTATATAAAAAGCCCAAGGCTCTGATTACTATTACTTTGTAATTCCATGTGTGTATGTTCATGGGTATGTGTGTGTGTATGTTTGTGTATGTGTGTTTGAGCATGAGTGTGTGTGTGCATGTGTGATAGTGAGTATGTATGCATGCATATATATGGGTGTGTGCATGCCTCTCTGTGTGTGTATGTGTGTGCGCACGTGCACGCGCAAGTGCACGCATGTGTGCGTGCTTGTATGTAGCACATACCCATGGGTCCACATGCACAGGAAGGCCAAGGATCAACCTCTGGAATCTTCTTTAGGAGTCTTTGTTGTTGACTGTTATTTTGGCTTTGGGGAATTTTGCTCGGGGTTTTGGGGTTTTGAGACAGGGACTCACTATGTAGCCTTGGCTCTGCTCAAACCTGGCTCTTTACAGATATTGGGGATCCAGCTCAGGTCTTCATGCTTGCAAGTTCCTACTTTATAATTCTTAGCACTGTCTTGCCAGTTATAACAGTAAGTAGGCTTTCTTTCAAAAATCATTTTTAACTTGCATGCTTAAGTTTGCAGCTTTATTTACAGTTAGGATTCGATAGCAGTTCCATGGCTTTAACCTGTCTAAGCGCTCACAACTGTCTTCTTACACTTTGACTCCAACACTGAGTCTTCACTTTGATTAATCTCATTTAACATGAGAATATATTAACATACATTTTTTAGGCATCGTGCGTGCATGGTGTATTTTCAGAGACCACATGTCCAAGTAAGACTTACTGTTGCTTTAAAATCTGAAAGCCATCTGGCTATGTGCAGAATTCATCAGTAACCACCTATTTTCTTCAGGAAAAGGGTAAAAGTAAGACTTCGTTTCCCCCCTTGGAGCTTATAAGTGAGAAAGAAAAGTCTGGCAAAAAGGGGTAACTTCTATTAAAATATGGAATGTTTCAAACATATAGCATTTTCCAAAGATTAAAAAAAATTAGAGGAGTAAACCCACCATCCAGATTTAATGTATAAAACATTTTTTTCACATATATAGTACTTTTCATCAATTAAAGAAATAAAATGCTGAGAGTTATCTGTTCCCAGTCTAATATGGTTCTTGTTTGTTTTTTGACATTGAGTCCTGTGTCTCTGCCTCCCAAGGGCTGTGATTAAGGCATGAGCTACCACACTAAGCCCAAGACTGACTTCTAATATTACCACTTTCCCTTCGTCTCAAGATTTAACAGTCCTCTGTGACACATTTCTCTGGAACACAGATCCACACCTTCTCCTTTTGACTCAATTTTCTTAGTTCAGCAAAGTTCCTGCTATTTTTTTTTCTGTTTTAAAATGTCGTTAATTGTAATACATCTCACTGATCTTATCATGTGTATATGTATATAGGATATATATCTATATGAATCTATATTATATATACAAACTATTCACTATACACCTATTTATATATAAATGTATGTAAAAGAAATATATGTGTATTTTATGTGACTTTATACCACAAGTTGATGAAAACTAGTCTTTTCTTTCACACATACTTTTACAAACATGGCCCAGGAGTAATAGCACTTGCATATAACAAGCGTGGGTTCGATTCCTATCTGTGGAAAAAGAGTCCTCTTAGGAAAAGAAAGCAGAGTGACAGAGATTGCAATCACATCACTGGCTTGTTTTGCTCTGTTTGTTTTCCTTTTTGACTCCTTTGAAAATATCGATTTGTTAGATTTTCAATTTTTGTTTGTTTTGGTTTTGTATTTATTTATTTCATTTTATTTTATTTTCTTACAGGACTATCAGCATAGAAGTACTTTCCTATACATTGTAATAATTTTTCATATTTATTGTCTTGAATGTGTATTTCCCTTTAAATTGGTATCTGTATGGGTTTTGTTTGTTTATTTGTGTTTGTTTTAGGTTTTTTTTTTCTTTAGGTGAATTTCTTCTCTGTCGAATTCCTTTCCACACCTTCCTGAGATCTGTTTCTCTCTGGTATTTAAGAGATTTTACTTCATAGAGTTGTAGTCCATAATCTTACAAGTAGTGCTTTGATAGATATTAAACACTGTGGCCTTATTCAATGAATGACACTTTACTTCCTATTCACTTCCTCCTTACATGTGGTGCTGACATCCTCTCTCTCTATCTCATTGTCAAAGAATCTGAGACCCTCAGACTAAGTAACTGCTACATAAAGAGGTGGTATGTGTGTGTGTATGTGCATGTGTGCACACCCATGCGTGCACATGCTCACGTGTTCAAGACCTAAGTATCCAACCTAGGGCATATTTGACAAGCATTGAGCTACATCCCTAGCATATTGAATTGATATATTAGCTCAGAAGCTTAAGCCCATACTCTTGAGATTATGGGTTTGTCTTACTTAGGGTTTTACTGCTGTGAACAAACACCATGACCAAGGCAACTCTTATAAGGACAACATTTAATTGGGGCTGGCTTACAGGTTCAGAAGTTCAGTCCAGTATCATCAAGGTAGGAAAATGGCAGCATCCTGGCAGGTATGGTTCAGGAGGAGCTGAGAGTTCTACATCTTCATCTGAAGGCTGCTAGAAGAATACTGGCTTCCAGGCAGCTAGGATGAGGGTCTTAAAGCCCACATCCACAATGACACACCTTTTCCAACAAAGCCACACCAACTCCAACAGGGCCAGACCTTTCAATAGTGCCATTCCCTGGGCCAAGCATATACAAACCATCACAAGGTGCCACAGTGGATCCTTCCTATTTATGTTAAAGCTTTTTTGATACCATGCTTGGATAAGAGCTTTTAATGTGGAATCTACCATCTTAATAGTTTTGGGGGAGTTGTGTTGTTGTTGTTGTTGCTTTCGATTTTTTTGTTTGTTTATTTGGTTTGGTTTTTTGTTTTGTGTTTTTGCTGTTGTTATGGTTTTGTTTGTTTGTTTTCTGTTTGTTTGTTTGTTTGTTTGGTGTTCAGCCCCTCCCTAGGCCTTGTTGCCTCTAGGCACAGTGTTAGCAGGTAGCTCTCCAAGACTCATCCATCCTTCTGAGAGCTTTTGCGTTTATTTCAAGTGTGCCTGGACCAGCTGCAAAAATCAAACATAAATCTCAGCAAGTTAGAAATTCATCTTGTAGAACTGAAAGTGCACACCTGTTGTCTCATAAAGAAAACCCAACAATGAGTGATGCCAGGAACGGTGTCATTCAGAGACCTCATCCAGAGGGCAGCACACAGCAATGATGCCACTGGCGGGAGGTGCTCACACCCCTTTCCAGGGTCAACATTGATTTATTTCCTTTGTTCTTTATCTTGATTCATTTTTCCATTTCAAACCCACCCCACTTCCTCCCTCCCTACTCGTCATGTACCTCCTCCATCCCCCTTTCATTCCCAACTACGGGCAGTCCCTTTTCAACTTACTGTGTCCACTCCTTGCACACAGTAAAACTATCTGCTGGGGTGTAGGTAACTTATCAGGGGCCACATTCCTGAGGAAAGTTGACTCTCCTTACTCCAATGGCTATTGGAGCTAGTAGTTCTAGATAGGTGTGAGGAACTTCATGGACCCTGTCCTGTTAATGCTTGGATTTTTATCTGGCTTAATCTTATGCAGGTCTTGTATATACAGTATCTGTGAGTTCGTATGTCCTGACATGTCCAGAAAATAGTCTCACAGCCATCCTAAACCACCTCTGACTCTTACCACATTTCTGCCTCCTGCCTCAATGACCCCTTGGGAGGTAGAGGGGTACCATACATGTGCATGTAGTTCAGAGCACCCTGTAGTCACTAATTCTCTGCATCTTGATCAGCTGTCACACTTATGAAGTAATCAATCTCCATCCATTTCTCTGATGAGTTTGAGAGCCACACTGATCTACGGTTGTAAAGATATCAGCATTTTTAAAGACAGCCTTGCCTCTACAAGGCATTTGTCTGATGACAGATGTACCTATGCCATTGTTCATATTTCCGTCGGCTTGAATCTTATGCCCTTGCCTTCAATTCTGTTGCATAAAATGAAACAATTAGACAAGAAGTGAGGTTCAAAAGGCTTCCCAAGAAAGAGAAAGAAAAAGTAAGCATGCACTCCCTGGAGTGGCCCCTGCCTGCCTGGCTGGCTTAAATTGTCAGAGAATAGCAGAACCAAATGTGGTCTCCCTCAGAATGTGTTTGTTTAAAATCATCTCCATTCTGTCATTACTTGACCATGAAGACGAAGTGTTCTGTTGTCACTAAATGACTTGCCCAGTCAGGAAAAGACATTTAAATTGGTTTAATCCTCATTCAACTATAAAAATGTGCCCTCTCTTTCTCATGAAACTCAATTCATTATAGGAAAATCCCACTGGTAACATGAACAAATGGAATTATCCCATCGGGTTTTATTGCTCTAAAAAGCAATTCCTTCATTGATGAAAGAAACCATATTATGTTAAGGGAAGGAACATATTATAGTACATGGCAAGTACAGTGCATGGGGATTTTCTCTCTGAAGGTTTTCTTATGGCTCAGGGCCCTGATATGCAAAGTACATTTTATTATTCTTCTGCACTAACAATTTTATTCTATTATTCCAAATTTTAAGACATCAGATAAAGCCATCATGTTCTGAGAATGATGTTAGCTTTGGACCCTTCATCTGCCCCCTTGATGCAGCCCAGAGATTCTGATAGATACTGTTGTTGTGACTATGTAGCTTATATGCCCCTTGACTTCTAAGCCCTGGATATTGGGAGAGGGAAAAAAAATGCTTGTTGTCTCTCTTCCTGTCTTTCGAAGAGTTAAGAGTATTTGTGCCTTACATATGTATGTGTTTATGCACACATGTGTCATATATGTCTATGTGCATGTTCACATACATGCAAAGGCCAGAGGCTGATTTTGGATTTTTTTTTTAAATCACTATCCTCCTTACTTTTCAATACAGAGCCACTCACTGCATGTGGAATTATCCATCTTGGCTAGACCAGGTGGCCATTGAGCCCCAGGGATCCTCCTGTCTCAACTTTCCCAGTACTGGGGTTATAGACACGTGGTGCCATGCTCCCGGGTTTCATGGGGATGAAATGTGGGTCTCCATGCTTTTGTAGCAAGCACTTTACCAACAGAACCATCTTCCTTGACTGTCCCCCAGCACCACACACAAACACTTTTTAATGAAGGTAGTGTGGAGAGTCAAAAACAACAACAAAAAAATCTTCTCATTTAATTATATTTTAACAATCTCTCACAGGACACCCAGTATGTATCATTTTAACAGCAGTGGACACATTCACCTTTCAGCATGAAATATGCACATCCATTTGACTTCTCAAGAGAAACGTTGCCATAAATCTTCATGAGTTTAAATACTGACGAGAAGAGGCTATACACACATATTAAAAATCTGCAGAAAAAAAATAACAAGACTGTGTATTAACTGAGTTTATTGTATTTATTTGTAGCTTCACAACTCCCGCCACAGAAATTGAGCCTTTAAGAAATAAAATTTGAAAAGCACAGCATTTTTCATGTTCTAGAATTTCATATCCTGCATTATGAGGGGACATGTTTTATTCAGGCAGCAATGTTGAAAATCCTTAGCATCTCAGATTCCTGGTTGAAAGGCAGGCTCCTGCGTAAGTGCTTTGTTCTTTCTATGTGTGTTAGCCACAGTCTTCCCAGGCTCTGGTGTCTTTCAGAGACCCTGACAGGCTAGCGTCATGCAGTGACAGGAAGCACCTCAGTGCCAGGACTGTGGCTAGACCCATCTGCTGTGACTGAGATGTTGCTGAGTCCTAAGATGTCAGAAGAAAAACTGGCTAGACCCTGTCCACCTGGACAACGCATGGATTTGCTTCCAATATGGCAATTTCTTACAGTTTAGCCTAAAAGATTCCTTTCCTGCTGTCAGAGCTAAACAAAACCCAAAGATTAGGAGCTCTACGTGATGGCCATTTTCTCCCCTCTCCCTCTTTCTGGGCCCCTCTACCTTCCCCTCCTTCTCCTGCTACCTCATCTTCCCCCCTCCTTCTCTATCCTTCTCCTTCCTCTCTTCCTATCTTCTCCCCATCATCCCCTCCTCTCTTTCCTCCCCTGTTTCTGTGACCTCCTGTCTCTCTTCTCATCCTCTCCCTCCCATCCTTTTTATTGTCAGAAACTACTTGGGAATAAGACTTAGGAATCTAAAAGAAACCACATAATCTTTTTTCTCATTTTTCTTTTTATCCTCTTTATGAGAGAAGCACAGAAACTGAAAGCAAAAAACAAAACCAAATAAGTCAGCCCAGCAAGCCACACCCACAAGGCACTCTGCAAGCTCAACTCTCTGAAACCGAAGGGATAGGAGAGCAATTTGAGTTACATTGGGCTTCTCTGCGCACACATGATGGACATTCACTAGTGCCTGACTGAGAAAGTACAGCTTCTGCATGCCCAGCATCAGCTTGGGGCTCAGGTTCACACAAAGCTTAATGACTCAGTATTTCACATGTATTGCTATTTTGCTTTCCACACTCTCAACACACATACACACACACACACACACACACACACACACACACAAACACACAACCATGACTTGGTTTCCCATTGGCTTAGTTTGGGTTTCCATTGTTGTGAAGAGACTCCATGACCAAGGCAACTCTTATAAAGGACAAAAGGCAAGACAAAAAAAAAAAAAAAAAGCCAGCTGGGCAAATTCCATACTCTGCATATCCATGTCTGATGAACAACTCTTTCTTTCTTTGTTGACTACATCACAATTATCTTTGGCTGTTTCCACTCCCTGTTACCAGCTTTCCTCAGCATGTATCCCATGTGTCTGGCCTCTAGAACATCTTGAGGTATCCAAGGCAACTTCGATATAACAGCTTCTTGTTTCAATGTCTGGGATCCACATATGATCTTCTGGGTTCCTCCAAATGACTTCTCTACAGCTCTTCTCTCTGTAACACTACAGTGTCTGGTTGATTCCACTACACTGCTGCTGCTGTTCCTAGTGGTCATCCCAGGGTACTGGTATCTATCTCTAACAGTGTCTAACAACTGGAGTTTCTAATAGCAACTAGGCTTCACCAATAGCCTCTCATAGGGTCCCTTCATGGTACCGAGCCTCAATTTCTTTGCATGACCCCTTCAGTCCTGGATCATCAACTGCAAATGAGACTGTATCTTCACCATTGGCCTTTCTGGCCTCTCACAGTGCCAGACCTCAGCTAACCTCCATGACCCCTTCATGCCTTCAAAACCAGTACCACCTCGGTACATATTACCAAGTCCAATTGCAGCATAAGGTACAACCTCAGCTATCTCTGGAACACAGCTTCTTTGTGCTCTCAGAAAACACTTCCCAGAAGATTTCACCTCAATGATGCTAGTCTCCTCTTAATCACCACTAATTTCTTAACTCTAGCTAACCAGCATCAATTGTCCCAGTAACCCCTTATACTCTTGACTCTAAAGTCAGAGCCACATGGCCTATGTTGCTGAGTTCTGCTGCTGCACTGGAGCTGGAACGTGAACCCCATGTTCTATTACGTTATCACTAGCTTTCTGTTTTCCAACCTTTTCACTGCCTCAGCTTGGCTGTCCAGTAACTTGCTCCATAAACTGACCTTGAACTCAGAGATTTGCATGCCTTTGTATCCTGAGTTCTGGAATTAAAGGTGTGTACCACAGTTCCTGAGCCTAAGCTTTTCATAGCCACTATTCCTCAAGATCCAGATCAAAAGCCTCTTCCAACCTCAAGATTTGTATCACAGTTGTGCTCTCCATTTCTGGACTGTAGTTCATTTCAGATTAAAAGTCCAAATGAAAACAATAAATAATCAAGTCCTTTGTTCAATTGTAAAAGCATGAACAATAAACTTAGCGGGGTGGGATCTTGCCTCAAGGTCATCACTCCCTTAATCTGTTTGTCTCCTTGAACATAGGATTCAGCTCCATTCTACTTCCTGGTGCCCCTTTATTCTTGGAACTATATCTTTTGTACTTTTCCTTCCCTAGTTTGCTCCTTTTCATCAAAACACTCTTCATAAGAGTGAACTTTAGTAGCCACACAATAGAATATATATAAGTCTTTTTTGAGATTTTCTTTGCTAATGCAACTACTCTAACTCTGTTCACTTTAGCCTTAGGCAGACTCTTTGGATAAGGGCAAAAAAGCAGATACATTCTTCACCAAAATAGCACAAAAACCTCTCTAGGCCACATACCAACAACTTCTCCTGTAAACCCTCTTGAGCCAGCAGACTTATACAGTTTAAATCACCCTCAGTACCACCACTTTCTGTGGGGCTGTAGTTCGAGTGTGGGCATGGGTCCTGTTGGACTGTGCTGTGGGTCTCGTGTGTCTGCCATCCCAGGCATCTGGAACCTTGGTTCCGAGGGGCAGAGGCATGGGAATTTGACTGTGCTCATTCCACACTGCACCCGGTGGACACTGGGCTAGGCGAAGCTGCTGGCCTCCACTCTGGGCATGGGGAGATCACAGTCTGAGTCCCACAGGGGTGGAGCTCTTGGGTTGGAGGTCTCCAGGCTGAAGTGGCTGGCCGGAGACTAGCTAGTCTCAGCCCTTGGACTCCCAGATGCCACTGGGAGACTGCAGAAGGACTGAGATGGGGGGTCATACAGGCTGGACCAGCCCACAGCTGAGAGGGTCAAAGGAGAGAAGCTCCAGTGGCACCCATGGAGGTAGATGAGAATCTTGGTGACTCATTTGGCTGGGCCACAGCTGGCTCAGCTAGGCTGCTTGAGTTGGTGGGCTCCATGGCTGGAATGGAGAGAGGTCCTTCGGTGGGAGATTAGATGGTGGCTCATTGGTTGAAGACCCTCTCTACGGTTCTCCACGGTGGGCCCCAAAGACAAGAGGAAGTCCATGGTTTTAAAAGGTTTTGTCATGATGGAAGTGGATGAATCTGTACCCCATGTCCTCAGGGGCAGTCCTGAGGTTAAATACCTTTTTCAAGGAGGAGGGTCTGGGAAGGAATGCTTAAGTGACTACACCCACTGGCTTTTAGATATCTCATTAATATGGAGATCTTTTGAGGCTCTGCAGCCTGTAGTCATGCCCTCTACCTGTGCTATGTAACCGAAGGACACAAACCTTTCTTTGGGAGGGGTTGTGGACAGTTGAAGCTAAGTGAGATGAACCAGGGCCCAGGAGCAAGGCCAAACTTCTACAGTCCCTTTAGGGTATCCAGGGTTTGAGGCCTGTGCTCAACCAGGTACCCACCTGCCTCTCACAGCCCACCACCCTATAATCTTCCATATTTCTACTAAGATAATCCATTAAGTCCCTCTTAAAGCCTTCTACCATTTTCCAAATCCAAAGTCTCAAGATCTACATTCTTCCAAACAAAAGCTTTGTCAGGCCTATCCCAGCAATACCCCAGTCCCTGGTACCAACTTCTGACTTAAAGTTTCTGTTGCTGTGGAGCAACACTATGACCAAGGCAACTCTTATAAAGGACAACGATTAATTGGAGTTGGCATACAGGTTCTGTGGTTCAGTCTATTATCTTTATGGCAGGAAGCATAGCAGTGTCCAGGCAGGCATGGCACTGGAGAAGATAAGAGTACTACATCGTCATCCAAAGGAAGACAGGAGCAGACTGTGTTCCCAGTGGCTAGGAAGAGGGTCTCAAAGGCCACCCACACAGTGATACATTTCCTCCAACAAGGCCACACCTAATAGTGCCACTCTCCAGGCCAAGCATATACAAACCACCACACTTACTATTTCTAGACATGTCTCATATTTACATAACCACAACCACTGATTCATGTTTTACTGACCTTCAGAAATCTAAACAGAAGAAGAACCATACAAAGCCCTGCCTTCTCTGCATCACTTCTCCAGTATAACTCAAACTTATAAGTCTGTTCATTTTTCCACAATGCTTGACTTGGGGACACTTACCCCTTTTGCTTATGATTATGCATATATGTCTAGTTTATTTGTTGTTGCCTTTTATGCCCCTGAGGTAGTACCTCACATGGTTAAGTACTGGGTGGCTCTTTACATATTGTATGTAAGTATCTGCCTCATACTACATTAAATGTTCTTCAGAGTGCTAAACATAAGGCAAAAGACAAAGTTATCAATGGTAGATGGCAATTCTCAAACATTATTTGAGAATGGGGCTTTGGAGATAGCTCATCGAGTAAGCACACATAACTAATTGAAGCCAGATGTGCCAGTATTCTATTGGAGACAGAGGCAGGTAGATCCCTGAGGCTTGCTTACTATGCTTATCTGCCAATTTGAGGGGTGGGGAGGGGAGTGAATTCAGGTTCAGTGAAATTCCCTGTCTCAAAAAATCAACTCATCCAAAGTCAACCTTTGGCCTCTACAGCCAACAAACTCTCATATACATGTGCACACACATATACACTATACACACAGAAAAACAGTACATGAGAAACAGCATCAACGCAGAGCCAGAACATCTTCAGATTTCTGAGAGTCAAACAGAAGGCAAGCCTTTTATGATGTTGAGCACTAGAATGAATCTCATCTGATTTCTTAAAATGTATGAACATAATTATATAAAAGAAGCAAAGAACATTTTTATCTGGAACGTGGCCCCAGAAACCCTTGGAAAGCATAGCAGAAATCTTTTATGATACTTTTCTATTCTCACTTAAAAAAATTAACATGAATTTAGTGGCTTGAACACATAATGGTGTACACACATAACTGCTTACACATTGCCATTCTAGGGGTGATCATTCCTTCTATATCTGAGGGCGAGATGATATTTTTTGCTTCGAGATTTTGAATATTGCATTCATCCTTTGGCTCATGGCCCACCCATCTTCTCTGCTCAAAGTGAGTCATTGTCATATTTCTACTTTGATCAGTCCTACACTTTCACATCCCATTTCCATATCTCTGCCTGCTTCTCCTGCCTCCTTCATTGTTTGAGGAAGACCCTAAGGGTTATATTGGTCCCATGTGGACAACTCAGGAATCTGCTTGCTTTACCTTAGGATCCTTAATGTTCATACCTAGAAGGCTCCTCAGCCATGCAATGTAGCAGATTCATTGATTCTGGTGTCACGATTGAGAGATTTGTGAAGGACCATTGTATCCACAGCATCTCATGATGACAGAACTCACTCAGCTTACCTAGGTAGTTTGGTGATCTTGATGGATTATTTTCATCATGATAAAAACAATTCACTATCAACATATATTTCCTTACTTCCTTACTTCTTTCTCTTCCTCTCTCCCTCCTTCTCTTTTTGTAAAATTGTAGAGATGTTTCATTAATGCAGGCCACCATTTTAGCCTGCATTAATATACCAACCGAAGGCACTTGACTATTTTCTCATCTTCTTTCCTCTAAGACAACACTGTTATGATAAATCTCACCAGCTTTGCAAAATAAAATGTATGGACATTTTCATAAACAAATGTGGCCATTGTTATTGTGGAACATTTACTGAATATATCTGAATATCTAAACATCCAGAAAGAGAGTATAGACAGAAGGACCTTCTCTTGTTCCTTACACTTCTGACAGATTAGAGTGTTGTGAAGAAGGGTCTGACAGCAGAGAAAGTACTGAGCAAGTGAGTGATGTGCTGGCATCATTATAAGCTGTGTGTGCTTTATAGAGAAAGGCCTGTCATGGGAATGGCATTTCTAGGAGGGGTAGGATGGCTGGGCACATTTTTGTCTGGGTATCCTAGCTTCTTGTATTTGCAGTAGAGAGTGGAGACATCAGCCACCTCCCTTTAGCTTTAAGCTTTCTGTCGCCAGGTCTAAAATAACTGGGGCCTGGCAGAGGCCTAGACACTCCCTTCCCAGATTGGTTGTGTTGTTTTTCCCCGCCCCCTCCACTTCACTTGTGGAGTGTTTAATGTCAATCCAACTTGCAAAGCCATTTAATGCAAGTACATCATCCTCTAAGCATTTCTGACAGTCATGTCACAATGCATCTTTTTTTATCACCCTCCTTCATACAAGGCATCACAGATAGCACGTGGCACTCAGTGGTGATTAACAGGACTCTTCCACCACTGACATCACAGGGTTCCAGCCTAGTGAGAAAAGCATGGCTGCTGATAAATCTCACACGATAAAAGCTGTGTTATGTAAGCCGGTGGGCAGACGTTCTGCGACATATTATTATGACAGGGTAGTACTTTGCAAAGTTCAATTGTATTGACTAGGTCTCTTGTCCAATTGATTGTGCCTCTGTTGTGAGAATAACAAATACCGATAAGGCAAAAGCTTGTGTGCACAGGATGGAGACGATCCATCAGCACCTCATATATTTCTCTTGCTAGCCACTTCCCTCCCACTGTTCTTGCTCTGAAGGATTTCCCCATATGTCCTTTTCTCTTCATTTTTCATAGAAATTAATACAACTGACTTTATTACAGAATATAAAATTGGGGAAATTTAAAATGACGTTAGAGGCCTGAGGAGATAGTTTGATGGGTAAAGAGGGTAAGTGCTAGTTTTGAGAGTATCCACGTACCATGTGGAAAAGCAGAGCCTCTTGCTATCAAAGGCGGGGTGGGGGGCATCCCTGGAGCCCTCTGATCAACTAGTCTATACTACATAGCAAACACAAAACAACAGAACAGCAAGAATCCTGTCTCAGAAAACTAAGTGGATGCACAGTACCTGACAAAGGAGGTTGTCCTCCCACAGGCACCCTCACACACATGAACACAAACACCTCTCCTCTCTCCCTCTCTCTCTCTCTCTCTCTCTCAGTGTATGTGTGTGTGTCACACACACAAACACACATACATATCAGGGAATATGAGAGGCAGCTGTTGTCTGTGAGCTTGGGAAATGACAACGCTTTGGTCAGGGGTAGCTTAGCATGATTGTACACATGCAGAAGGTTTATAGATGGAATGGGCAAAAGATTCTAGATTACTGAATTTCTAAATGACAAGAGATTTAAGTTGTGAAAAAAACCACACACTGTGGGTTTGATCAGATCATAAAGAAGATTCATTCCTTCAAGGCAAGACATAACTACTGGAAACATTCCGAAGGAAATTTAATTGTGCACTCAGGGTATTACAGGGAATCCAGCAGGCTTCACTATGAATTGAATTCTATGGGGAAGAACTGGAGAAACACTTCCATCTAACACTGTAACTTTATGCAAACCAAAAATGATCATTTGGTTATGATGCAGCAGGGAAGAGTAAGGGCCAGTTAGATAAATGGGTCTAGGGCTTCGTACAGGTAAGAAGCTGCGGGCTGGGAGATTTCTCATTCAGAAAATGCTTTCCCTGCAAGCATGAAGGCTCAGGTTTGATATCCAGATCCCACATAAAAATGCTGAGCATAGTAGTATTTGCTTGTGATATCAGCACTGAGAAGGTCAAAAGTAAAGGATCTGTGGAACTTGCCAGCCAGTCTCACCTACTTGTCACTCTTTCTGTCCTGGAACATGAAGGACTGGCAAGATGTCACCAGTAACAGCAGCACTTTAGGTGCAGAGGATGGCTTGACCAAAGACACGGAGGCCTGAGAAGCTTCCTGGATCTGTGGGATGGCAGCTTTCCAGTGTGGCTTCAAGCTACAGCCTCACAGAATGTGGGCAACTCTTTTCTCAGAGAGAGACACTCTTATCTCAAAAGCCAAAGTAGATGGCTTCTAAGGAGAAATAGCCCAGAGATCCCATGTGGCTTCCACATAGGCTCATGGTGTATTTGCACACGAGTGCTATACACACACACACACACACACACACACACACACACACAAAAGAAATAAAGGTTAGAAGTCCAGCACTGGACTCTTACTTTATATAAGAGGTCTTACGTGTATATAAAGGAAGCAAACTCACCTCCTTCACCACCTCTCAGCCATGTTCTGTCATTGGTGGAGTTGGTCTCTGTGCCTTAAGTGCTGCTGTTTTCTGGTGACATCCTGACAATCCCTCATGACCCAGGACAGAAAGACATCACCAAAAGTTGTTCTTTCCTGAAGTTCCAGAGCTCACAGGTCAATCCTACTTTAAAAGGTTTGTCATTTACAATAATAATAAATAGGACTTTATATTGCATAAATTATAATCATATGATTTATCTCCCCAATATATAAGCTTCTTGGACTGGAGACTGTGTCAGTTTCATGATTCTGTTTTCACTCTGGAATTTATTCTCAAAGAAGAGACACCAGCCTGTCCAAGAGACAGTGTCTCACACCCTCCTTGGTATCCCTTATATTGTCAAAGAATGTAAATTTTACTTAACGTGAAAACCTCTGATGAAGAAAGCAGGGGCAGGCAGTAAAACCTCAATCCTCCAATATAAAATGTTCATGTGGGTAGATCTAGAGAGAGACAACAGTAAACCCTGGGGATTTTCATTCAGAAATCCATGGCTTTGCTTTCCTGTTGTTTCTGCCTCTTCCCGGTAATTCCATGTGATGGAGGCATTTTGCAGAGGTTAATCTACACATAATGAAGTTTCAAAGAAATCATACATTGTACCCTGCTCATGGGGGATCTGGGGTTTTACTTTGCTGGGCCACATGATTGCACACAAGTGCAAACCATCTGTGGCGATGCGGTATTCTCTCATACCCAAGCAAATTGGTCTCACTGTGAGAGCTTCCTGGACTCAACTCAGCACTTACACATACTCAGAGAGCTAGACCTGCTGGCCAGAAACACACAGGGTCCAAGCAACAAGTTTTATTTCTAAAAACCACTGTGGCTTCCAACTCGATTTAGTCTCTACTTTGGTTTCTCCATCTTGGTGTGGCTCTGGATCTGACAGTAAGAACTTAGAACTCAAGCTAGGGAGATAGAGCCATCAAAAATGTACTTGTCACACAAGCATGAGGATCTGAGTTCAGTCTCCAGAACCCACATAGAAATTCTAGGCAGGCATGGTGATGCAAATCTACAATCTTAGCACTCCAGAGGCAGAGGCAGGCTGATCTCTGTGAGTTCCTTAACTGGAGAATTTTCAGCAGAATGGAACACCAAAGTAACAACATTTAAACGTTGGTTCTGATTCTGATGAAAGTAAGCTATTCACCTGTAAAGAGCACCCTCCTCCCTCTGCAGGACACCTCTGAAGAAGGCATGGCCATAAGAGTGCCTTGCTCAACAGGAAACTGAGTCTTCCAGCATTCTTCAGTGCCAAGAAGGGGCTTACAAGTTCTCATGACATAAAGAATGGGGTCAGAGTGAGGAGGGCAGAGGTCCCCATGCTTCCCAGAGAGAATTTTAATGTTACACAGATGTGATGGGTCTGAGGACTTTCCTCTCCCTGTTAAAATGAGAGTAAAATTCATAACCAAAGACAATGATAAGAATGACACATTCTCTAAGACCCAGGTTGCTGAAAAATCAATAGTCCCTATGTCTTTGCAACGAGACAAAGGCTTTTCAGCACACCGCATAGCTCTCTGCCATGCGCCAGCCACACCATCTTAGGAGGAACTTTACAGAATGTCCTGCAATGAAAGAACACTTTGCAAACTAAAAAAAAAAATATTATGGAACAGAGCTCAGCTGTCCCTTACGATGCAGACTGTCGACCTATCATTCTACTCTTTATATAATCCAATTTTAGTGTATACTAAATTTTTTGTTGCTGTGAGATAATTTGTATCTGTGAGATAATTTTCTATTTGTTGAGAAATTTTTTTTCTTTTGGAGCGCCAAGGCCCTGCCAGCCTAGGAATGCATGATGGTCAATGAGAGAACTACAGTCTGGTTGATCTCATGGTTGTGCAGTATGGAGTCTTCCATTTGTGGAATGCAGAAGAAAAAGGATAGAGAGGGAAGACGGCCAGCATTCAGGGATCTCCCTCCCTCCCTCCCTTTCTCTCCTTTCTCGATTATTTCCAAACTATTAGACATCAAACTTCACACTTTTCTCTCCTTTGCTTAAAATTATTTCACACACACACACACACACACACACACACACACATGCACACACACACATACGACTTTAAGAAAGAACAAATGTAATTGCAGGACTATCTGTTTAGCATTATTTGTGTGCTTTTTCTATTTGTTTTTGTGAACAGCTGGGGATAGACTGTTGTTAAGCCTCTCCAATGCAAATCTCTAGGCAAAGAAGTTCATTTGTGAACAAGTGGGAATTTAGCTAGCCCTGTAGTCAAACCCCCATGGGAAAATATTCATCTCTTTCTGTAAAAGGAGTATAAAAGAGAAGGAAGAGGAAAAGAGGGGGTGCAGATTTCGATGAATTCCTCGTGTATGTCAGGTGCAGTACAGTTTTTACATTTATTAGCTCAAGCATTTTTTCCCATCGACCTGAGAGATGTGTATCCTATTTCCAGGTTTTAGATGCACAAACAGTAACCCTGACTGTTGACATAACTTTGGACATCTTGTAAGCGTGTAAAGCTGGACTTTCACCCAGATAGGTCTCCAGACCTCAGTTCATTCCTTCTGGTACTCAGTGTCATTGTCACTGCATTCATCAGCTAGATGTGTAGCTGTTGGATTTACAGAGCAACGGGCCTTGAGGTCATATGACTTCTGGCTTCTAGTCTCAGGCCTGTCACTTACTACCTCTGTGATCTTGAAAGAGTCTGTTAATCACTCTAAGCCTGTTGTTTCATCTATAAAGTGTTGTTAGTGTTGGGCCATCAATCCTCAAAGCATCCTTGGAGAACCAGATGCTACACTGTATACTAAATGCTAGACAAACACAGATTTTTACATCTTTCACCTCCTGGGTGGTACTAAACAGGGCTAAACTAAACAGGGCTTTAAACATTATTTTTGCCTTCTATGTTTTACATTATTTTAAGACATGGATATTAATCAAGGATATAGACAATGAAATGCATTAAAACCTTTACTTAATTAGTTGCTAAGTAATCAGAACTCGCTAATTATCTTCTTTATTACTTTTATTTTTGAAACAGTGTCTTGGCACTGGGACGAGGGCTCTGTGAGCAAAAGGGTTTCATACACAGACATGGGGACCTGAGTTCAGATCCCAAGAGTCTATATAACAGCTAAGCATGGATACATGTGCTTGTAGCCCCAAGCACAGAGGGACAGAAACACGAGAATGCTGTCTAGCTGAGAAAGCTATTTGTGCCTTTATAGTTAAAATCATCTTTAAAATGGGGCACTAGAGAGATGGCTCAGGTTAAAGCATTTACTGCTGTTATAAAGGACCCAACATCAGTTTCCAGCACCTGTATAGGGTGGCTCACACTACCTGTATCTCCGGCTCCTTTGCTTGTTAATGCCCTTTTCTGGCAAGTGCAGCTTAAGCCACAAGCTTCAGGTTCATTGAGAGACTGTGACAGCCTTCCCTGCCTTCCTCATGTGAACACATGGGCAAGCACACATACGTGCGTACGTGTACACACGTATGCACATGCACACACACTCACACATCACAGCCCAAACAAATAAACAACCAAACAGGATCCAGCTGTAGAGCGTGGGCTAGCCTTGTGTATGCTGTCTTCCTGCCTTGCCCTCACAAACACTGGCGTTACAGTGTGTGCTGCCACACCCAGGTTTTCATTCCTTTCTTAACTCTACTTTTGTGTGAAAGACACAATAATAAGAGAAATGAAGAGAAGGAATATGCAAAAAAAATTTTTTTTCTTGGATATGTCTTGAGTCAAAATTAGAGACAGTGTTTTCCTAGGGACAGGTAGGTAAAGTCACTCACTTGTTCAAGGACATTTCTCGAGTAGAAACTTGATCCCAGGTGTCTGGGGTTCAGCCCTGTGGTCTTTTGACTCATCCTGCCATCTCATGGAGACCATCTATCCAGCCAAACAGAATAGCCAGTAAGCTCTAGAAATCCACCTGCCTCTGAATCCCTAGTGATGATATTATAGGCACACACTGTCCTAAATACTGTTTTTTAAACCTGAGTGCTAAGGGTCCTGCTGTCCCCTTGTTTACATAGATGACAATTTAGGTACCATTTTGTCACCTTTCTCTTCTCATAATGATTTCCCTATTCTCTGTTTTCTGGCTCTTTCGGGGCATCCTGGGTAGCATTGGAACAGAACATTCTAACATGCTTTGAAGCATGGATCAGAATTAACTGCCCTTTAAATACAGCCAAAAAAAAAAAAATTAATCTAACCCAAGTTCCAGGAGGGAGGTCAGTAAACTTCTTATTTCCCTAATGCAGGGCATCTCACACAGAGACACAAGCGAGGGTAAATTACTTGCTCAAGGCCACACAGTAAGTTACCAAGCCGCATGGGAGCAATTACACATATAGAAAGAGCTTAATTATTTGAGCTCTGGGGTTTCAGAAATGTCATGATATCTGAGGCACCCGACAGCTACTCTACAAGCCCAGTGGTTGCCATATCAACGACCATGAGGTATGGAGTAAATGTTACAAACAAGGAATCTGCAGGAACAGAACCCAAGATTTACAAGACTCCCAAGCCACCACTGTGCTCTTGTAGAGGGCTATAGAACTTAACAGCCTGGTCCTGGTCTACTGCAGAGTTCCCAGAACAAATCCAGCCTTTCAAAGTAAGCATGGGTACCCGTCCTGGCTTTCTAAGAGATTCTTTGGACCTATGCTGTTTACAACAATAATGAGTGTGGATCGGAACTACAAAACCAGTTTTAATGGGAACAATAATGGAGCCATGTTTTTAACATGACTCTTTAAGGCCAAAGAAAATCCAGAAGACAAAAAAGATTATTTGGGACCAAAAGTTCATTTCAGAAGGTTACCACTTGGGGCCCGAGGCCATATCTTGTAGTACAGGGATACAATGGGAACCTTTAAATAGATTGTAAAGCACCAAGTACAATAAAATTGAGACAGAGAATAAGAGCTGTCACATGTTACTGGGTTTCCTATGATGAATCACCTGACCAGTTCAATAGTGCTGATGTGATGACTTTAACGTAATGTCCAAAATTGCAGAGCTTTGATATTGTAAGTAGCCTGACCACATAGTGAGATACTTAAAGTAACTCGATTTTTTTTTCTTTCTGGTATTGCTATAAGTAGATCCTCTTTGTCAAAGCCACAGACACAGGGCCAGTTAAAAGATACAGAGACATTCTTCTCCCATAGAGACTTGATAGGCTCAGTCTGCATCACCAGCTTTCAACACTATCAGTCTGATCATAGGCAATAGATCATAAAGGCCTGTCGGAACATGTATTACATATGATTAACTACAAGGTGTAATCTACTGTGATCAAATATAAGATGTGCCACCGTACAAAGGGCAAGTGTTTTGAAAGCAGGCAGCCTGTGACACATAATGTCTTAGGTGGCACCAAGCCAGTTCCCAAACTTACTCTGTACTGCAAGCCTGCCTGTCACCTACTGATGATCGATTCACTGGAAACCTAGTGTGTTTTCATTCTCTGTTTATAACCAGGAAAATACCAACTACCTAGGAAGCCAAAGCTTTGTTTTAGAAAGGAGTGACAAAGCAGAGCAATAATAAAGTCCGATGGTTGAGTGAGGCTTGAGTGTGCTAATTACCATACACCTGGCATGCACTCTTGGAAGAATGTTACATTATATCATAATGAGAGTCCAGATGTGTCTTCATTTTATAAATGAGACACCATGGTATAAACATGAGGTAACCTCCTATATTATATTACACAGCTGAGGAGCAACAGAATTCAGATTTGAATGCAGGCATTAAGAATGTCCAGCCCATAATAGCAGTGTTGCCTACTGACTTTCTTCATAGACTTACCCCAGAAAGGTATTTTCTTTGGAAAAAGATCTATATATTCATTATCTTGATGAGAATTTGATAGTATTATCCACCAATATTTTACCGTATTTTTAATTGTAAAATTAAATACTATCTAGTTCAAAAATTCTGAAAGAATTTCTTCTGAAGAAGGTGAGTAACAAGGACTAGATATTTCTTTCCTGTATAATTCAATAGCCCCAAATAATGACAAAACACATTAAGTAGATTCTTTAAGTAGTGTTTCTGAGCTGTGGCTCAGATCATGGGAAGAGATATACAAAATAAAAATACAGACATCTTAAGAATGACCTGTTTCATTCCCTCTTTCTCTTCCTCTCCCTCTCCACACTTCCACACTGATCAATACATGCATATAAAGAAAACCATCTGAAAAGATGACAAGTGATCCTTACTAGTCCTGATGCGGTGCTTAGAGCAGTGCCTGAATTCACAATCCAGAATTCACAAGACAATGGGTATAGTCCATAAAGAGTCTGCTTCAATAATGGAGGATAATAAGTCATACATTGAGCAAGACCCACTATATGCTGCCTGCAAGAAAATCACAGCCAACATTAAAGTATAAGTAAGTTAACAGGAAAAGGCTACGATGAGATACCCTTTGTTCACTGAGTACTATTATGTCTGCCAAAAGATCATTGTCACCCAGACTCTTAGAACGTATTTGGAAATAGGACCAATGGAGATGCAATTAGTTAAGAGAAAGCCATGAAGGATCATGATGCTTCCTACATATGATATAATGTAGTCTTAGAAGAAGGATGAGGAGGGGAGAAGGAGGAGGAGGAGCAGGAGATAGGCACAGGTACCCATAGGGAAAGGCATGTGACAGCAGAAGAGAGGATGGAGTGGTGTAGATTTAAGAAAAATGCTGTCAAAAACTGCTGGACACCAGAAGCTAGAAAGGACTGAGATGTTCTTCCTCACTGCCTCCAGATAGAGTGTAACCAAGCTAATGCTTCCTGCTCAGATTTCTGGCTTTCTTAATCAAAAAAGAATATGTTACTATTGTTTTAAGCTATCTTCTGTCTGGTAATTAATTATAGGAGCACTGGGAGACTGATACAGATTTGGTCCTGAAAAACAGTGATACTGAACACAAACTTGACACTGTAGAAGTGACTTTGGCACACAGGATAGAAGAATTTTGAGGTGTCTGACAGAAAAGGCCCAGGTTTCCTTAAAGAGATTGTTGGCAGAAATTTGGGCACTAAAGATGTATCAGGTAAGGGCCTTGTAGGAAGTGAAGGCCATGGTAGAAAGCCTCTATCATCTTAAAAAATGCTTATGCCATTATGAACAGAATGGTGGTAGACATATAAACTATTATACGATACAACTACCCCTGGTGAAGCCTCAGCAAACAAACATGGTTCTAGACCTTGAAGAAAAGGCAATTTTTGTTAGAAAATGACAGAATAATTTAGGGAACTGAGCTTAATGTTTGGAGGGAAAATAGAAATATTAAGTAATAACTCAAATATTTGGCAAGATGTCCTGGTGTCTCCATGTTGTTTATAGCAAATTAAGGGATAAAGGAGTTACCTAGAGAAGGGAACTGCAAACCAGACAAGAGCTTACTCTGGTGACAGGGCAAGGGCATGGATAGACAGACATTTGCTCAGAGGTTATCCAAGACTTATTGGTCCAACCATCTCAGCAGAAGCCAGGAATAGAGATGGGCTATCTGGGAAGAATCCTTGATAAATTCTCCTGTGTAATGATTGGATCCCTGGCACACACAGATCAACAAAGTTTTCAGAAAAGATTCTGCAGATGGAAACATTGACAGATTGTGCAGAAGAGATGAGAGACAGGATGAGATGAAAGAAGTTCATCAGACTCCAGGATTCTGCAGGCAGAAAACAGTCTAATAAAACTCTTCAACTCCAAACAGGCTTTACTAGTCAGAGAAAAAGAAGAAAAGCTCCACGGGCCAAGATGGTGGGGCAGAGACCAAAGTGGAACCCCAGAAGCATAGCCAAAGTGTTCTGCAAAGACATACAGCAGAGGCTGGCACAGTCTCCAGGGCCTTAGAGAGTAGGTCTATCTACAGAGGATTATTGTGAGATCTGGAAACGAAAGGGACAGTTTCCTAATGGTTTGTTTCTAACTGTAGACCAATGATCTCTAAATTTATTCTTGTCTGTCCTTTGGAATGAGAGTGTATCATGTGTCAGACTCACTATAGTACTCAGGGGCACACAAATCATCTTCTAGTGTCATGGGTGGACAGGAATCTTCCCAACAAGGATTGTTCTCAGAAACCCAGGGAGATATGATCCACATTTCTGTAATGATGCTTTACAGAGCCATTGCCATGTTGATAACTTAAACTTGAAATTCTAGCCTCTAGAACTGTGAGAGACTGAAACTCTAGTATCATAAGCTATGTGTGTTTCTGGGCTCCTGCTTGCTTGCTTCTCTCTCTCTCTCTCTCTCTCTCTCTCCTTTCTTTCTCTCTCTTTCTTTCTCTCTCTCTTTCTCTTTCTTTCTTTCTTTCTTTCTTTCTTTCTTTCTTTCTTTCTTTCTTTCTTTCTTTCTTTTTACATCAGACCTAAGAAACAAATATATTGATCAGAAGAAAGTCGAAGAGGATCTACTCATAGCAGACAGAGTAGATGATGTCAGGGCAGAGAGCATTACCAAGAATAGAGAAAGTCATTTGGTAATTTATCAGTTTATGCAAAAACATAGTAATCCTCTATTTTTGTCTTTGTCTAATAGCAAAGATTCAAATAACTGATGGAAGAAATTTAAGAAAGCCATAAGTGATGAAGATTTCAGCAGAAATCTCTTTACAATTGATAGAACAACTAGATGAAAAACTAGACCAGCAAAGATATAAAACACTTGAATAATGCTTGAAAAAGAATGACCTAATTTACATTTATTGAACATTACATTCATCAACAAAATATGCATTCCATGCTAGTATATATAGGCCACTTATCAAAAGAGATCACACTGTGAGCTGCAATACATGTCTGAATAAAATTAGAAAATATTCAAATGACACCAAGTCCATAAATGACAAGAAAAGTAATCAGATACTAATATCAGAAAATCTCCAAATATCTAAAACACATTTTTAAACGTTATTTTAAATTCTTCTTCTCTCTCTCTCTCTCTCT
>NW_021604604.1:13496357-13498194 GCF_004785775.1 Grammomys surdaster | reverse complement strand
CTCTGGAGTTGCAGTGGTTATATGCCACCCAGTGTGGGTGCTGGAAACCAAATTTGGGTTCTCTGAAAGATCAGTACTCCCTCTTAACCACAGAACCATCTTTTCAGTCCCCAACATAACGTGCTTCTAACACGCTTCAATGATTCAAATAAATCAAGTGGGAATTGGGATGTAACAAAAGAAATACAGCATATCAAAATTCATACTGTACCCTCAAATCAGCCTTATGGGAAAACTTTTAGCAGTAAACCTCTATATTAAAAACAAAGAAATAGCCCAGATCACTGACTTCAGCTTCCAATTAAAAAACATAAATAAATAAATAATAAATAAATAAGAGCTAATTAAACACAAAACGAGAGGAAGAAAGGCAACAATAAAGACCACAGTGCAATGAGAAACAAAAAAATCAATGAAACAAAAGCCTACTTCTTGGAGAAAATCAATAAAATTGGAAAAACTCTAGGGAGGCTGATTTAAGGAAAAAAGAGAAAGCATAATTTATTAATATTAAAAATGAAAGATTGTTAATGATCCCATGGGTATAAGCAAGCTGAACATGAATATCATGAGAAGCTTTATGCCCACACAGCTTTAACTAGGGATCCTCAAGCCTTTTATACAACAAGGCTCCCAAGTAAATATTTTAGGTTTTGGGTGTCACATATGGTCTATGTCACGTTTTTTAACCTTTAAAAATAAAAATAATCGTTGGCTTTTAGGTATTATATTCTCCTTGCTTAGATTATATGAGTCAAATTATTGAGAGAAAAAAAACCATAAATCAATTTAATAAGACATCGATAATTTGAACTTTTATATCACTGTGAGGCTGGGTCTGAAAATGTGTCACAAAGGGAACTGCCATGCAGGGCACTTTTCTGATTAGTTGTATCAAACAGTAAAGGTAAAAATAATATCACTAATCCTCCTAGAGAACTTCATTGTACAGAATATTTCTCCACTCATTTTATGAGTCCAGCATCATCCTGTTGCCAACAAAAACACATGGAAATAAAAGTATAAGTTCTACAACCAGCGAGAACATGGATGCACAAATTCCAAACAAAATTTTAACAGTTTTAGTAGGAGAAAAGGATGCTCGTGGTAGCAGACTTAATAATGAGAGACTCATTGACTTTCCCCTAAGATCAGACACAAAACAGTGATACCCATCCTCTGTGACTGTGCTCAACATGCTGCTAGGAACTGTGCCCAGCACAGTCAGAAGAACGCAATACAAGATGCTTACATTGAAATGGAAGAAATTAAACTGTCTTGTTATAGACAGCATGGTTGTCTTCATAGAAACTTTGACCAAATCTTAAAAAAGAGAAGTTGCTCAAACCACTAAGTTAGTCATGTATGTTGGAAAGATACAAGATATGTTTATGTCTGCGTTGCTAAATGGCTAAACTAACAAAGGTATTAAGTACTTAAGAACACATCTGACTGAACAGGTAAAATCTACACACTGAACTTATAAAATACTGTAAAGATAAACTAAAGAAGAAATTCATATGTGAAGACCCTGGACGTAGGGATCAGAAAACGCAGTTTTGTTGAGGAAGCAACTTTTTCCACGTGGATTTATACATTTAATAAAATGAATTCAAATTAATAAATTTAAATCAGTTTACTAATCATAATCTCAGCAGAGTTTTAGGGCTGGATGACTGCTTTCCAACAAACATGCCAAAGACATTCAGAGGGAAAGTAGGTTTTTCAACATACCCCGTTAGAACGACTGGATGCCTATACACAACTAAGCACATTGGCCCTTGCATCATGTTAAGATGAATTCAAAATGATCACAGGCCCAAATGTCAACCTTCAA
>NW_021604604.1:13417274-13496257 GCF_004785775.1 Grammomys surdaster | reverse complement strand
AATGTGTGTGTGTGTGTGTGTGTGTGTGTGTGTGTGTGTGTGTGTGTGTACGCGTGCGTGTGTTTGGTAGGTATTCATGGGTGCAGGAACATCTTTGTGGATGCTGGAGGTCAAAGTCAGGTGTCTTCAACAATCACTCTCCATAATTTTTGGCTGTGTTTCTGGCTGAACCTGGAACTCACAATTAGCTAGACTATCTGGCCAGCAAGCCCAGGGATCCTTTTGTCTCCCCAGCAATAGGATCACAGACAGGCACTGCTGTGCATGAATTTTCACGTGAGTGCCAGGGATCTGAACATGGCCCTTTTTGTTTGCATAGCAAGCGCTGTATTCCTTTTGTTCTCTCCTCGTTTCAGCAAAGAGCTCTTAATACAACTCTATAAGCATGAATCAAAACTAGTATATTCAACTTTATAAAAAAGAATCATCTCTTTGTGCATCATCAAAAGCAAAGTGAAAAGCGAGACACAGGATTGTAGGAATTCCAATGTAGGAATTGCTTTAAACATATACACACAATCCCAAGTGCTCATCAGTAAGAAAATAAATTTGATACTTTAATTTGGTGAAATATTGGATGAAAATAGACAATTATATATGCACATTACAAGTTTCTCAATATTATTAGTTATGTAAGTGGACAGAGGGCTACCATCACTTGACTATTTGATCCATGGCTGAAGTGAATTCCATTCCAAATCATTCTGAAGGAAAGTACTGAAATGCTACTGTCTCCTGTCACACTGCAGGTAAGAAGTAAAATCCTGTAGTCACTTAGAAAACAGTTGGATGTTTCTTAGAAAGCTAAGCAGAGATACGCCATTTGCTGGTGTGTTTACTCAGATCTACCTGTGGAAAAAATCTTATTTCCCCTGAGTGCACACATAGGTTCCTGCTTCTCCAAGGAAATAATACAATAACATGAATGAAAATCATCATAGCAGTTTGATTTGTAAGAGTAAAAGATAGAAATAACTCTAATGCCATCAAAAAGAGAAGGAATTAACAACTTGCACTATATTCAGACAATGGAGTGATGTCCAGAAAGTGACGGTGCACTGTAGAGGAATTTCAAGAGTGACTCTGAGTAAGAAAAGTCAGACCAAAGAATGTATACATCATTAGACTCCGTTTAGATGAAGTTCTAGACCTAGAAGCTAAGGCAATGACCAGTGACAGGGGAGAGATGGGAGGAGGGACTATGTTGGAGCAGAGGGGAAAAGGTTTAAGAGGCCATACAGCTCACCAGGGATGGCAACAGGAGCTTGAGGCAGTTGCTCATAGTGTGTCTACAATAAGGACAGTGTGATGAAGATTTCCATGCTTTTCTTCGATGTTGGGGCCTTCGTCTATAGGATGTTACTGCCCATGTTCAGGTTGAACCTCTCTGGAAACAGTCTCACAAACATGTCCTGTTGGGTGATTCTAAAGCCAGTTAAGATTAACCAACCCTGTGGGCTATACACAGTATAAAAGAGTCATCATGCCCTTGCTGGAGCCTGTGGATGCCCAGGACATGTTCACATGCCCGCAAACTCACTGGCAGTGTGTTCATGCCGAGCCTAGCTAACACACTGAGTGAAAGCATCCGTGATTCTGAGTACCCTGGGATACAAGGCAGATGATGGACACTATCACCTTACCTCTGGGCATGTCGATTGTTTCTGTTAGAGACAGAGCTGCATGACCCAGTGAACATATTGGGATGATGCAAAACCAGGAACTTAAAGGAATGTTTTATTTCATACACTACGCTGAGAAATACCATTTTATGCATCCTCTGGTCTTAAAATCCTTAACACACACAGACCTTTTAATTATAAAATGTCTGTACCCCACCTGTAATCCCAGAACTTAGAAAAGCTGAGGCAGGAAAACGGAGAATTTGAGGCCGGCCTGATCTCTGTATCGAGTCTTTTTCTCCAGAAAAGAAAGATAAGAAAAGAATATGTTTTGTACCAAAGAAATAGTGAAAATATATGTTTGTAGGTTTTTTATTTAACATTAGAAATGGGACTTTATGTTTAGTTCCCTCTTACTTTAAATTTAAAATTCTTAGAGATGCTTCCATATTGTCTAACTTTTGGTGTCTCTTAGGAATAAGTGGTTACGTTTTCCTTGTTTTTCTTGTTTTACTCAAATATCTTAGAATTTAATATCCTTAGATTCTCACTCACTCAATTCCTCTGAGCCTTGGTTTTTCTCATGTGAACGATGGCTATAATAATCTTGTGAAGGACAGATAGAATGTGTATAAGGTTCTGGACAAATGGATTAAAGCATAGTAAGTGAATAGTGAATAGGTCTTTGTGGTTGGTATAGAATAAAGACACAGAATGAATATTATGGTAAACATATACATATGTTGTATATGTTATGGTAAACATATAAAACCAAGTCTTTTCCAGGATTTGTAATACTGAGTATATTTGAGTAACATGAGTGTTTCAGTGGGTTAGTCCTGTGGATGAGATCACTACTAGTTTACCCCCTCACAGCCACGTGAGCCTCTTTCAGCCTGGTTGACATCAGAGTGATGCATGGCCACCTATTAGGTCATTGTTAGGTTGTAAAGAACCTTAAGAGATGATTCATCATAACTTCTCATTCTCGGGTGCAGAGACTTTGTCAAACCGTCTGTTTCCCAGACCTCCTGACTCAACTGAATAAAAAGTGAGATTATCCTCAATTTCCAGGATTATAGTGTCAAATTTTCTTGGATGTTCAAGTCTATTCAAGTATTATTCTAATGATTAATTATCAGTTATTTTCAATATTGATGGCAAAGACCATTAACAAAAAGTTCTTGTGGGGAACTGTACATATTCTATTTATTGGACCTTCACACTAACCATTCTTAGTTATGTATGCTTTGACAGAACCGTCCAAAGGTGATGAAGTCCTCTAGAAATTACCAAGTAACAAAGAGGCTAGAATGATGTGGAGTCGAGTTGCATTCAGGATTTATAGAAAACTTCACTGTTCCAAATTAACCTTATGTTGACACATGTTCTGGGATCCCTAAATGAGAGAAAGCTCTGTCACAATCTCTGGACTTCTTGGCTTTATACAGTAAATAAACAGAGGTCGGTGTCTTAGGATATGTGAAGTATAGAACATGATTGCCTGCAAAAAGCAGCTGTTTCCCCAAATCTTTTTTTTCGAAGATGTATACACATTAATACATATATACATGTGCATACATGCATATAAGATAACATACACATATTATACACATTAATACATATATACATGTGCATACAAGCATATATCATAATATTCATAATAACACATTCATGTATATACATGCAATATATACACATATACGTGTATAGACATGAACATATATATGTGTATGTATATATATATATATATATATACACACACTATGTACCTGCACATATATGTGTGCATGCTCATATACATGCAAACATTAGTAAAAAAGAATTTTTTTACCTTGCATCAAGCCCTAGAGATTTAAACATTGAAACCTTTCATTTGTACCAGTAATTCATATACAGCTATATGGGGTGAAAAAGGTTAATGATGGAATTTTTTAATGTAAGTTCCATTGACTATAAATGGCAGATCTGACAGTTAAAAGGAAAATTGTTCCAGAGGAAACTTTAGTCAAACTAATTATCTGAGACGTTATAAGGATGTATAATTATATTCTTCACCTTTTAAAAAAAAGTTTTATTACAAATGTGCTTTTAAAGAACAAGTAGAGAAATAAAAGCTGTAATTGTTCTTAATTATAGCTAACTGTAATTGCGCTCAATTGCAATATACTGAATATCACCAATGCCTAAAGAAATCCTGGCATGAGGCAGCGCGCCCACGTTCCCGAGATGAGGTATAGTTTTATGAATATTCTCTTATCTATAATTTAGCTCTTTTACTGTTGATTCCCGTTTCGGTTTGTTTTATTTTATTTCTTTATTTTAGTGATTGTACAGACATAATTGTCATCCCTGAATGTGCTGAAGGTTGTAGATTTCATCTGGGGTTGGTTCAAATTTCCCATGGCTGCAAAACAGGACATAATGGAGATAGTTCAATGAGCCGCTTGGACAGGACCCACCACAGCCGACACACTGAATGTGTGCATTTGAATTTTCTGAGGTAATATGAATACTGCAGTTAATGGACCCAGCAGAGGCTCTAAGAAGCAATGTGGAAAATTTGGAGGCTCTAAAATAACATTAACTGTCCCTCTGCTAACGACACTTAGAATAACACTGTTTCAAATAGGTAAAATTATCTTATTCATGAAAGGGCCTCTCTCTCTCTCTCTCTCTCTCTCTCTCTCTCTCTCTCTTTCTCTCTCTCTCTTCATCACTTGCTCCCTCCCCTTCTCCCTCCATTTCCTCTCTATCTGTCACCCCCTCTCTCATGTACATACCTTCTGCCTATTCTGTGTATTCACAAAGACTGGTCCTTGGTCCCTGGAGATACATGAACCTGTTGGTCCTCTGTAAAGTGATGGTTGATAGTAACAGCTTTTCCTCTTGTGACTATAGAAAAATAGATTTTAAATGAACACTTAGTATAAAAAAGAAGCTAGCTTTAATAAATCTTACTTATTGTTGTTGTTGTGTAACACACATGAGGAGGGCAGAGAACAACTGTAGGGGTCATGTCTCTCCTTCTACCTTGTCGTGAGCTCTGGGGTTGGAACTCAGGCCAATAGGTTTGCATGGCAAATGCCTTTGCCTACAGAGCCTTGTCACTGGCTCAAGGAGTGGGCTTTTTGCACTTAGGGAAAAAGAATGTCTTATTATCTAAGAGCCACTTCCCTGAAAAAAAAAAAAAAAAAAAAACAAGAAACAAATAGGTTCTGCTGTTACACCAAAGCCACCTGCATTTTTCCCCTTTTCTATGGTTGGCTACAAGAGCTTTCTCTGAAGTCAGAGTTAGTTATGATGTAATTTCTGGCACAATTTTTAAAGAAGGAAAAAATAAAACACCTTTGTGCTTTATTTTCTTGTACAGACCATTGGCCAGGCCCAAGTTCAAGGAGGCCCTCTGAGGAACTATCCCTGTGACAGAGGACACTGCAGGCCTTAGCCCAGGGTGGCAATGGTTTATTCCTTATGTCACAGTATTGAGTGGAGGCCAGAAGGGGCATGAGCTGTTCCAAATTGTGTTCTTCAAAGACCCCCCTGGAACCACCCAGGAGCATGAGACAACCTGGTACTAATCCAGAACATTTCACTGATGCAGGAGTCATTGGGGTCCATGTCTTCATGACTTGCATCATGTTCCATCCCAGAAACCTCAGTCTACAGTGACTCCCCTCCTTTCCCTGTCTTGGGGCTCCTTGGGTTCCATCCACCCTCAGCAGCCTCTACCACACAGAAATGGTGTCTCATTTCCTTAGACTCTTAGGAAAATGAACATGTCTAACGTACAAGCACCCTTCTTCTGGAGAAATGGAATGTGCTTTGCCAGTCATGACTTTGGTGGGGGTTAGTTATTCCGCTAGTCAGACTTTTCCAGGTTTGTTTTACCAAAACTTCCTTCCACAGAGGAAGTTCAGTGGATTGGAGACACAGATCAGTGACAAAGTCCTTGTCTAGCATACACAGGCTCTCAGTTCAATCGCTAGCCACTGAGCTACTTAGCTTATCCATCCACTTGTCTATCTACACTTGTTGCTATCCCACCAGATATGGGGTCACTAGAAACCCTTTCTTCCTTCTCCATCTCCCGTCCTCCCTTCCTCCCTCCCTTCCTCCCTCTCTCCTTCCCTCCCTCCCTCCCTCTCTCCTTCCCTCCCCCCTCCCTCCCACCTTTCATCCTTTCCTCCTTCCCTCTTCCCCTCCCTCCCTCTTTCCCTCCCTCCCACCTCCCATGATCCCTTGCCCTGCCTCTGTTGTTGCTTTTGTCATTTTGCTATCACAGGAGTGAAAGAAGAAACTACTCCGCGGCCTTGCATGTAATTTGTCTGGATTGAGTGTATGTGATTTTTGCATTTCCTTTTCCTCTCTGAGAGTATAAGTTGGTAAATGAAACTTAATACACCATTTCCAAGCTCAGCAACTGTCCTCCAAGGCTGGTAACATTTGCCATTGCTGGAGTCTGTGTAAGTGCATTTTAATGAGCAGGAATTGTTACTGGTGCCCTATTCAGGTACTTATTATATCACGTTATTTAACACGATAGAATTGCTGAACATCAAAGGTACAATGATTAATACACAGAGCCAAGGATCCATGGAAGCCTCCTTCACCCCTCAACACCACTGGCAGTGCTGAAGACAGGCACGGCTTCCTAGGAGGATTCATAGGCCAGGTGTCAAAGTGACATTTGTGAAAGAAAAGAAAACAGGAGCCCATAATACTACCTCAAAGTGACAGAAGGGACAGCCATGCCATTTAAACAGTGGCCTCTTGCATGGACCAGTCAGGCCAGATGGGCTCTTTGCAGTGCTGATGGAGAGAAACCTCCAGCAATTTGATTTTCAAGGCTCTTGAGCCAAGCACACACAATAGCAGGCATTTGCAGCCATGTCACATAAAGAATACTAAAATATCACGAATAAGTCTTGAGCCAAGTAAAATCTTAAACAGCTTCTCTGCAGATGAAAATAAGGCCTACCAGAAGGAAACGGAACAGAACATGAATTAGATTCCATTTTTCTTAACTGTATTGGCCCTTCTGGCAATCTGAGTGTTTGCTTGCCTACTCTCAGAGGCAAGACACTAGCTCCAAACTCTGCCCACTCCATTCTTCATGGGTCCTGTGGGATTTGGTAGACAGAGATCCAGTCTTCTACAGTGCCAATTTTCAACAGGCCAGAGCCCGGAGCCTGTCTGGATATTGATCAGACAAGTCAATCCCCAAAGTGTATTAGGTAACGTAAAGGGAAATGCTACCTCATAGATGTTGCGTTTAAGCTGAAAGATGCAGAGAGTTTCACCCCATCCCCACTTTGCACCCTGGCAGAGTTGGTGAAAAGAAGATGCCAGATGTACGTCTGTGACTGTGGCTGGCTCACTGTGCACTCTCTGACACACAGGAGAGGATGAGTACCAATATCAGGTATCTCTTGGAAAAATCTGCAAGTGACTAGTTAAGTTCATGACAGGGTCTGGTCTCCTCTTGTCTTTGCTGGCATTTTGAATGTACACTCCAAGTCAGATTTTTGTTTGTTTTTAAACAGGTACATTTCCTACTGTCTGCTTCAGGGGTACTGAAGAAGAGTCACTGACACACGAAACAGAATGTACTAGTTCAAAGTAAAGAGCTGGGCATAGGAAACAAGCATGGGGTGGAAGACTGCATTTAAAACATCCTCAGATTTCCTGGGCTGTATCTTCAAAGAGGTCTACAAGGACCTCCCTATCTAAGACCATAGCTCCTCCCACTACTTCAGCTTTTACTTTCTCTCTACTTCTTCTTAATGATATCTATTATATAAATAATGATAAATATTCTAATTTATCTATGTCTTTCCCATCTAGAATACAAAGTCTCTGTTAGTAAAATTTGCTGTTGTTTGTTTGCTTGTTTGTTTGTTTGTTTGTTTGTTTTTGTGAGTCAGGGCTGCCCTGTCCAGCAGGGCATTAAACAAGGGTCCGGGAAGGTCACCTGAAAGAGAGAGGGGGGAAACAGGCAGAAGAAAAGAACCACAATTTGTCTATAATCTGGTTCAAATCGTAACTTTTACCTTTTCACACAGGGGTTATATACACAAAAAGGCAGGATGTAGGGAAGGACATGACGAAGAAGCATAGGTGTTCAGGGGGAGAACAGATATCTTCCAGAACAGAATGTCAGCTGGGTGAAGGTTCAGGGGATAGATCACTATGACTCCACCTATGATTCACTTATCCTTATCTAAGTTGGTACTATCCACCAAGGCTACCCAAGGTCTATGACTATCTATAAGACCTATGACTACTTGTTCTTAACCAGGCTGGTAAATTTCCACCAAAGCTGCTTGTTTACAATATCTTATAGCTATCTGTTTCAGTGTTTTTCCACAGATACCCAAGACTTTGTGTTAGCAGGCATTTATGTCAGGCCTATGGCTGATTTTAGGCCTTCAGTATATAAGCAGGGCTGCCTCCGACACAGGGCCTTCTATATCTCTGGCTCACCTATATGTAGCTTTTGTACCTACATGTATCTATATGAACCTTTGACACTCCTGCCTTTACTTGCTGAGTGTTGGGATTATAGACCTAAGCCATCACGCTAGGATTCATGTGATACTGGAGATAGAATCTAAGACTTCTTACATGCTAGCTATACTGGCTGGTTTTTTGTGTCAACTTGACACAAGCTGGAGTTATCACAGAGAAAGGAGCCTCCCTTGAGGAAATCCCTCCATGAGATCCAGCTTTAAGGCATTTTCTCAATTAGTGATCAAGGGTAGGGGGGGCCCATTGTGGGTGGTGCCATCCCTGGGCTGGTAGTCTTGGGTTCTATAAGAAAACAAGCTGAGCAAGTCAGGGGAAGCAAGCCAGTAAGTAACATTCCTCCATGACCTCTGCATCAGCTTCTGCTTCCTAACCTGCTTGAGTTCCTGTCCTGACTTCCTTTGGTGATGAACAACAATGTGGAAGCGTAAGCTGAATAAACCCTTTCCTTCCCAACTGGCTTCTTGGTCATGATGCTTTGTGCAGGAATAGAAACCCTGACTAAGACACTAGCCAAATATTCTACCAACTGAACCACATCCCTAACCCTTGTTATTCACTGAGGTAGCACATAACCAAGGGACTGTGGCTTGTACAAACTGAACTGCACCATACCATGATGCTTTGAAGTGTCAGACTTCAAACCACAATACCTGTGCTCAACTTCCGATTCTCACTCTGTAACTGATGGACAATATTTTCTGTGTCATTTTTCACCCTAAGTTTCCCATAGTTGAACAATAATCCCTCTTTCATTAAACCTATACTAAGTTTGTCTGAATAAACACCTGAAAATGATCTAAAGCAGCAGCTGGTTAATTCAATAAACGCCCCCAGCACATACGATCAGTTACATGTATGTGTGGGTACAGTAGCAGGTTTTACCATGTAATAAATGCTTATGTCTATGCAGATGTATCTATGTGCATGTCTTTAGCACGTACGAGTGTAAGTTGGGGAAGTTCAAAAGGTAACCAAAATAAAGAGAGAATATGAAAACAGATTCGTGGCCAGAAGGAAAGGAGGGCACCCCCTGAGGAATGTTTGGGGTGGGGAGGGTTTGCGAAACAGAGGAGAACCTGAATGTCTAGATTGTTTTGCATAACCACCTTGCTGTGTTTCTCAGCCCCTGAGATGATCTTTTTCCTTGGAGTATGTTATTCTACTTTGTCATTTCTTTATTTACTGTTTTCATTCAATTTTAACATTTGCCTTCTTTGAGAAATCAAAATAACTTGGAAGTGATATGCCAAGTAAAAGAAGTTAGTGTGGTTCAATTCTAAATATTGCCCTACCTACAGCCATTTCTAGACCTCAGCTGAAGAGGCTGGGGTTACTCCCAAGCAGAAAGCATGGCATTCTTCTGCAACATTCACAGTTTTTAGTGCCTTCAGTGTCCTACAAACCAAGTATTCAAATTTTTATGAGGCAAGATGGCTGACTAAAGAGAACTTGCTTTTGTTGTGATAGTGTTGACTGAACTTGACAGGATCCGAGAGCACCTCTAGGACACAAGCCTCCAGGCACACCTTCAAGGAGTTATTTAAATTAGGTTCGTTTCTGTACATTCCTGAGAGAGATCGTCTAAATTAGGTTGATTGACTTGAAGATCAACCCCAAAGGAGGGAGGCGTCATTCTCTAGGCTTGGGCCCTGGCCTTCATAGGGAGAGAGAGCTGAGCGTCAGCAGTCATTGCTGTCTGCTTCCCAGTTGTGATGCAGCTTGACCGGCGGCATCAAGCTTGTTCTTTGACAGCTTTCCCACTATGATGCACCCTCTAATTACAAGCCAAAATAGACCCTTTCCTGCTTAAATTGATTTTTGTCAGGATATTTTTCTCATAACAACAGGAAACACAACTAAGACACCTTTAACAGTGGCATATCAAAAAGTTTCCATCACTTTGTACACTGAATATTAACTTGCCTTGGAGTCTAAGCACTCAGGAGACTCGGGACTACTTTCATCTGGGTTAGGTGCATGTATGAAAGACTTGGTGTGTCAGATGAATAAACATTAGAAAATGGAGATGATATATTTATTTGTTTAAAAAGTGTGGTTGATCTAAAAAAATGCTGAGTTATTGACCATTGCAGCTTCATATAATGGTTCTCCTGTGTTTGGCCAGCTTGTTTCTTTCTGAGAGTGTTTTGTTATAAACCTTGGCTGGACTCCAACTCATAGTCCTCCTGAACTCTGGAACCCACCTATACTACCACACCCAGCTTGATTTATCTGTTTAGGTCTTTGAGGAACCAAATGGAATTTCTAGACATGAGATGAAGGTCACTATTTAACCAGCATCTGCCTTTTCTAACAAAAACAGGGCCAATGCCTTTTTTCTGAGAGTATAGATCTACTGGGTAGACTTCTGTTTTGACTTGTACATACCTGTAGGTCACTATTTGGAATTTCTAGCTCATTTTGTTCTTTTTGGAAAAACAAGGACTTGAAGAGACTTATGAAAATCACATACTTTCCTCGGTATTTAGAATCTTATTGTCCATAGATCTAATTTCATATCAACTTTTCTTAAGTGACTTGTCAGTTTTCATCTTTCTGAAGTATCCAATTTAGTTCTCAGGGAAATAAGAATTGTTTTCACAGTTACATTTCATCAGTACTACACCATGATTAGTCAAAGGTAAAATGTATAATGGTACTGTTGCTCTCATTGGGTGGGGGAAGCAGCACTCTCTGTAAGCATCGACACTTAAGTGGGAGGAACCAAAGGCTGTTACTGTTTTCCATGGCACTAGGGAATACTGTTCATCCAGTGAGCATTTGAAATAGAGGTGCATTGTGAGAATTAATTTGTTCTACCAGAATCATGGAAAGTGAGGGCGGTTTTGTCCCTGGAGGACATTTACTAATGTGTGAAGATATCTTGGGTAGTTATAAGAGAGTAGGAGATGGGTGAATGTTTCTGGTGTGTTCAGTGAATAAAAGGCTGGGAGGCCACTAAGCATTCTGTGATGCTGTCAGTACTCTTTTCTCACTGTGACAAAATATGTGAGGGAAAGATTTTGAAAGAGCAAGATTGTTTTTGACTCATGGTTCCAAGGTTTGCAGTCCTTTGGTTCAACTGGAGAGCAGAGACACAGGGAGCAAAGAAAAGTGGGAACAATCCTTCCCTCTTAGGACTGGTTTCTAGTGGTTCCCCGTTTCTACTGCCTCTCAACAATGTCATCTGATGATAAAACCATCAAGAAATTCATGCACTGAGCCCAAGTGTCAGAGCCCACATGTCTAGTCATTTCTCAATGCATGGGTCTACCAGTGGGGAGCTGAGCCTCTCACAAATTAGACTTTTGGGAGATATTCAGATTCAAACTCCAGAAAATTCGCCTCAGAATAACATCCTATGTGCACCGTGGAAAATTATCTTGCCCCAAATTCCAGAAAATGCCAAGGCTAATTGGTTTAGTATAACACATGAGCAACATAGTTTTTTATTTTTTTATTTTTATTTTTTTTTTTTTTTTTGGTTTTTCGAGACAGGGTTTCTCTGTGTAGCTCTGGCTGTCCTGGAACTCACTCTGTAGACCAGGCTGGCCTGGAACTCAGAAATCCGCCTGCCTCTGCCTCTCCATAGCTTTTAAAGACATCAAGAAACTTATAGTATTAGAAAATGTGTAATCTGGAAGGCAAAAACAATTATCTAAAGGATTCAAAAGTTATGGCTTAACTATAGGCTGCTGCCATTACTGTGAGCTAACTCTGAACATAGATTTAACCCTCAGAGTAAGCAAGAAGACCAGACAGCTTCATTAAGTCAACTCTGATAAACGAAATTGATATTTGTAAAGTACTAATACATATGTAAATAGCAAATGATAAATAACAAGCATTGAACAGATATTTTTATTGTGTTACAGTTTATAAGGGAAAAGTTAAGAGAGAAGTACTTCTTATTTGGCTTACTCACAGGAGCATAGTCTATTTTGAAGGATACAATTCTTACAAAGATACTAAACTCTTAAAGGAAATAACTATAAGGCTGGAGAGATGCTTCAGTGAGTAAGAGTGCTTGCTTTATAAGCCTAAGGGCCTGACTTGAAATCCCAGTAGAGACATAAAGGACTGGGCATGGCCGTATGCCTGTAACCCCAGCCCAGTGAGAGGCAGAGGACTGTCGCTCACTGGAGAATGCTGGCCACCAGCATACATCCAGTTTCAAGTGACAGACTGTGTCTTAAGGGAATAAGACAGAAATTCATAGAGTAGATACCCAACAACATCTTCTGGCAGTTGCAAACTCCCAAATCACATGTATGTGTACATATACCACTTATGCATACACATATATATCAGACATTAGAGTTCATAAATTACAAAAAATTACAGTTATAAAGTAGCAACAAAAACGTTTTTATGCTGGGGGGCCATCAAAACATGAATAACCATATTAAAGGGTCACAACATTAGGAAGGTTGAGAACCACCTTACAACAGAGAGAGAAATAGAGAAATAGTGTACATGTACCTTTGAAGCTATCAGAAATTGCAGTTCTACCCTTCCTTTTTGGGGTTCTATGACCTAGGTGCAGACACCGTCTAGCACTTTCTTCATGCCCTCTTCAGTGAGCAATTCAGCTTAACCCAAGTTCCCATAAAAGATTCACTCAAACATGCAGACCATGTATCACAAGTCTGATCATTTTTATAATTATATTATTCTGTACTTCGTCACATTCACATTATGGTAGCTCCAGTCTTCAGCAATCCAGAATCACAGAACATCACGAGGAGGAGCTGAAAAAGAGAAAGCAGTAGTCTGTTGCTAAAAAAATTGAATTCTGTGTCATACATGTTCCTTCCAAAGTTGTACATGACCAAGAATAGGTAGCGATATCCCCAAAGTCCTCTTCTCTTAAGTGATTTTTGGAAAGAGATTGCCATGCTCTGTTTCATTGTCATGATATGTAAAGGGTAGTTTGAGTTATTTTTTTTCTCACCATCTTTCTCCTGGATGTTGTGTGTTCTTAAATTTCAGCGTTTTAATCTCAGTTAAAGTCTACCAACAGAAAGTAGAAGCAGTTATGTTATAAGCAGTAATGTATAAAGTTTCTTTTGAAAGTAACCATTGAACTGTTTATGGAAATTAACCAATGTGTTTAATCACTCACATATTCCATATCATTTTCACACTTTGCCTTGTTTTATATGATGGGATTCATTTTTATATTTGCCACAATGATTTTAATCATGCTTGTTTTCTTTTTCTCTAACAGAGACACTGCCACAGAGTTATCTGGAAGTCCACCAAGGTGAGCAGCGGGCTTTTCTTATTCATTCACCTCCTGATTTTTTAAACAATCAGAGAGCAGTATTGTGTCCCCCTTTAAGTGGGCTTCTCATGTTATTGTGCTAAAAGATTCTGTATGAGTCACTGAGTCACATAGAAAGGATATCATCAAGAAGTAATGAGGCTAATGTCTACGAATGATTCTGAGAAATCATTCTTAATCTTTTTATGTCTTTAGATAGATGATAGGTGGGTAAATGATAGAAAGAGAGAAAGAAAGAAAGGAAGGCAGAAAGAAAGAAAGAAAGAAAGAAAGAAAGAAAGAAAGAAAGAAAGAAAGATGACAGATTAGATAGCTGATAAATAGACAATAGATGACAGATAATAGATGATAGATACAGAGATGATAGACAGCAGATATATAGATAGGTTATAGTTATAAGTGCTGATTCCTCATTAGAATCAAAAGAATTGGCAATTGTAGATATTTTGTGTGTTTTTTGCCTTTAATGTACCAATTATTATTTTATCTAGAGGTTAATGATTTATAAAAAAAAAAGATGTTTCCCTAAAGAACCTGAATATAGTTTTATTGATGTAAATACATTTGGCATTCTTATATTTTAAATAAGAAAATTAAAAAAAAGAAAGAAAGTAACAGGGTGGCCATCTTTTAAAAACCATTTTACTGAACACTGTGTATCTAGGATCTGGCCTTGGCACAAAACCTTCTGCTCAATCTTTGAAGGTGCCTAAGAATTGTTTGAGAATCAATGAATATGACATGGACCATTGGTTGGGATCTGCTGAATGGTCATTAAAATAATCTCAAAAACAGAACAAGGAACAAACAATATGACTCTAAATACCACTAAGAAATGGGAGGTTAAGGATCAACAGTGGAAGAGAGAGAGGAGCAGCTGAGCAGGTTTTTTGTTTTTTGTTTTTCTTTGTTCTTTTGTTTTGTTTTTGTTTTTTTGGGACTTAAAAAAAAACCTTGTAGATTCATGATTGATATTACCCCCAAAACTAGTTTGGTGTGATCCAAATATTTGTAACTGTGTGCGTTCATTCTTTGGATAGCATCTCCAAGAAGCACCCTGAAGGTGTGCCAGCTTTCAGGGTTCAACCTCTGAGTGTGTTCTGATGTATATGTCACTGCTGAGTCTGCCTGCCATAATCCTTTTTCACTTGGAAAACGTCTGCCATCCGGGGCTGAGCATCTCATCATTTGCAGAGGAGGGGAATTGTGTGTCTACTCGTGTTTGTGGTGAAGAAGTTAATCCTAAAATAATGGAACGAGGAATGACTTCCAAACTTTTATATTATGGCTAAGACGTGGACCACCTCTGTGTTGTCAGAGAAGACCCAAACCATGCTGTAATCATGCAGATGAAAATTACTCATATGTCTGAAAATCTGCAGAGCCTCCTGAATTCTATTAACCAGTGCTTTATTGTGAATACCAAGCAGCGTTCGCATATTCCCTATAGGAATGATCTTCTGTTGTGGCTGCTTTATTACTCAAGGGACAGGATGCTCTCTTCTTGAGTTTGGTGGGTGGTATTTTGGCAATGAGCCTATTTATTTTTTTTGTCATGATTTTTTGTTATTCTATTGTTGAATAATGTTGAAAATCAACAGCATGGTGGCGATCTGATTCTCATTGCGACTTGCAGTCATTGTCATGCATGTGTGAAAGTATGGGAAATAAGGTTAGCTGTTTCTCAATTATGTTTCTAATACAGCCTCAGGTACTCTGTTGGCTTTCTCCAGGGGCAGCTTGGGATATATCCATTGACAAGTATTTCCCTTCTCACATTAACATAAAATAACATAATTATTTCACAATGATTGTTCCCTTTGGTGTCTAAACTATTTCTTTGGCAAGCATTTGCTTGCAGAGCCTAGCAGAATTCCATCCCTTGTTCAGCAGTCCGCCTGTCTTCAGATTTCTTCAGTCTGTCACTGGAAAATGAGCCCTCTGATACCTAGGTACCATTTAGAACAAGGCATCTGTAGTTATTTTGTTTGTTTCTTGGCTAATGATTAGTGGAACATGACACTTGGAGTTTTTTATCCTTTTAGTCATAAACGCATGCTTTTGCTGTGACATCTAAGAAAAATGGAAAATTGCAATCCAGGCAACTGCTAGCTACTGATATGTGGCTAGGAAGGAAGAAAATAGCATTTTATAACATGGTTATGATTCAGTTTTCATTGACTTTGAATGTCTTGAAACTTTCCAAAGGGCCTTTTACAGCTGTTCTGGGGGAGGGGGTAGATGGAATATTTCACCTTTAATTGCTTTACATGGTATTAATTTCAAGTTGCTGGACACAGGTTGATAATGCTCTGTATAAATGCCCAAATCACGCAGCACGGATTGTGCCTCGGAAGCCCAAAATGCTTTGAAGTTGAAACAAGATACATGTGCAAGGTGCCTGAACAAGCATCGGCTTCATTTCCTATTGCTAATGATAACTTAAATGTGTTTTTGAATTCTTGCTGTTGCTGAAATTAAAGCTTAGTAATAATATGTCACCAGAAAAATATTAGATTACTTGAGCAACATGCACTCTAAGCAATGTAATTATATTATAAATATTAAAAACCAATGATCTTGTCAAGATTAAAACAAACATTTAAACCAACTCTCTATAATACTCATCTTGAAGAGTCCCACAAATGGGATGCATGTTCTCTTCCTTGAACTGTGAAAGCAATCATTTTATCTTGCACGTGGCATTTTGCTTTTATTTTACATGTAGCAAAGGGCAATTCAGCAATCAGAATAGTTTTTCTACTACAACCATTTGTGTGTCTGTGTCTATATGTATGTATGTATTTATGCATGTATGTATGTGTATATTCACACGTGTATATGTGGGTAAATGTATATGTAGAAGCTAGAGAACAGCCTCAGGTATCATTTTACAGGTGCCATCTTTTTTATTTCTTTTGGTGGGGAAGGGCAATGTTTCCATTCTTGTACTGTGAATCTCCTTCCTCCTCCTCCTCCTCCTCCTCCTCCTCCTCCTCCTCCTTTTCTTCCTCTTCCTCTTCCTCCTCCTCTTCCTCCTTCTCCTCCTTTTCTTCCTCTTCCTCCTCCCCCTCTTTCTCCTCCTCCTCCTCCTCATCTTCCTCTTCCTCCTTCTTCTGAAAGGAGGTTTCTCACTGACTTGAAACTCTGCAGTTGGTTAGGCTGGCTGGCCATTTGTAGTCCTCTCCTTGCCCAGGATTTGCCTGTCTTAGCCTCCCAACACTGGCATTGTAAGTACATGCCATCCTGGCTGGCTTTTTAAAATGTTTTATTATGTATGTATTTTTATATTATGTACACTGGTGTCCTGCCTGCTTGTACATGTATGGGAGTGTGGGAGAGTATGAGGTAGAACTGAAGATACAGACAGTTATGATCTGCCATGTAGGTGCTGGGAATTGAACCTTTGAAAGAACAGCCAGTGCTCTTAACTACTGAGTCATCTCTCCAGCCTCAAATCCTGGTTTTTTAAATGGCTTATGGGAATCTACTTCAGGTCCCCATTCTTGCAAGGCAAGCACCTTGCCAACTGAGCCATCTCTCCAGGCCTATAATAATATTTTACCAATTCTGTTTCTTCTATTGAAGAGTAGCTAGTTTACGTAGATGTATTCAAAATAAAACATGATGATATCCCAATTGTTCAGTGGAGTTGAGGTACTAAATTAATTATAATCTGAGCTTTTAATTTAAATGATGCCTATACAAACAAAATTTTTATTTTGAATAACAGAGTAAAACTACATATAAACTTTACATCAACTCAGGCTTTACTATTATGGTGTGCCATCAGCTGCTAGTTTTGAAAGAGAGAGAGGAGACTTCAATTCCCTGTTAACATAGTATGGAAAATAAAGAGATTTAATAGACCGTTATAGAAGCTTCTTAAGTACTGCAAGAGAGATTCATGAGCCGGCTCTTATGCACAGTACCTACAACTCAGGAACATGAAGCGTCAGTCAAGGAACCTTAAAATAACTAGGCATGTGAAGCAGCTGCTGTCATCTACTGGATTTCTGCATCAGTCAGTGGGAGTCAGAGCTGAAGATTAACATTATGAACGATTATGAAAGAAAACTTTTCTTTTGCATTCAAAGTTGGCACCTTAGTAATTTTCCCTTGCATCTTCTATAATGGTGCGGAAATAATATTACCATGACCCCTAGATCTGGCAATTGCCAGCATCATCTTCCCTCAAATTCACTACTTAGATCCCAATGAGTCATCACTACTTTGATCCCAAGCATCAGTGCCTTGGCCTCAGTAATTAGTCTCCACACGCCACACTAGATGTTGTATTGGTGTTTTAGACAGTTTTAAGGCTAGTCATAAGCAGTGTGACACCCTCCATGCTAATTTCTAAACTCCGGACCAGCCTCTTCATCCTAAGAGGGAATTGACAACTACTCTTTAGTATGAGTGACCATGCTAAAGAATGAGGAGATACAATATATTAAGTGAAACACATGTATTTTTTGACTTAATGGTATTTTCAACTTATGTATTTATCACACTGCAACCCTCCTCACAAGTCAAGAAAAATTCACATAAGCAATAGAAACCCCAGTTCTTGAAGCACAGGGACAGAGCATTGCATTACTGTTTGAGACTCTCTATCAAGAAAAGAAAGTAGTTTGTCTGGGACTATCAGATCAATGTCACTCCATTGTAGTTTTACATGTAGAGCAGCAATACTCAAGTACTGATACTGGGGGACTGATACTAGGAAACTGATACCAGAGTATGGATACTATGTAGAGCTTTGTTTTCCAAGGTTTGGAGTGGACCGTGCCATTTCTCATGAACCATATTTCTGTCATGGGTGTGCCTGGTCAGGAAGCAACAAGGAAGAAGGATGGAGCAAAGGGGATTAAGATAAGCTCAGACTAAGATTAAGATAAGTTCAAGTTGCTACTTGTGGCTCTAGAGGGTTTAAGGTCAGGGCTTTAGTTCTCCGTGGAAGCTTTGGTAGCTAACACAAAGTCATATTTCTCATTGTCCTCAATACAAAATCTATCTCCCGTGAGGCCCTTAGAAAGTAATGGATTAATACATCACTTTTCCAGATCAGCTTCTTCTTCAGTTAAGAGCTGATGGGCACACACTTCCTTCCTTCTTCATGATGCCTAGGAAACAAGTTTCCTCTACTCTCCTGGGACCTTCATCCAGGGTGGTTCCATATGTTGAGTTTTATTATTTGTTCACTAATTTAGCAAAGGTAAGTTTAGTGCTACCAAGAATAGACCATGTGGGAGAAGATAGACAGAAGATAAAAAAAAAAAAAACCAACTCTTCTCTCTGTTACTTTATCTAGTAGGGAAAGTACAGGTAAACCCAATGCTAGGCACACAGTGCTTTGTGTGTAAGAGAAGCAGAAAACCACCTGCAATGTTTAGTATGAATTATGAACTTGACAGCTAGGAGGTGAGCCACAGGTACACTTGGGAGGGAGCATCTGGACTGAAGTTAGCCTCTGAGAGTATCTGCAAGGGATTGTCTTGATTAGATTCATCGATGAGAGAAGACCTATCTTAATGTGGACAAGATCACTGGTGGGTGGTGGATTCTGGACCATATAGAAGGAGACAGCAAGCTGGGCACTAACTCCCATGGAAAATTCATTGTTTAGCTACTGTAAATATTTGCCTTCATCTTCTCATTTCCTTTCTGAAATGGCCCACTGGCTTCTCTTCACCCTCTCCTTCCTCGGAGAACCCCCCTTGAGTGACTGCTCTCAGTAGCTCCATGGTCCTATGGTCCTCTTCTGTTGTCTGTTCAGCAACTGTCATTCTCTTTGCATCTGCTATCCATGGTCATGATGTGCTATCTTCCTCCTCACACCCAGAACAGTATCTACATTGCCTGTCCAATTTGTTGCAAGACCCAGAACAGAACTGGCAGTCAAGAAGTGTTTGTTGAATTACTGTGTGAGCCCCCCTTTTAGAAACAAGAAAATTGAGATCTAGTCTATAATGTGCTCTTTCTTCCTTCTCCTCTAGGGGCTCTGTTATCTCTCTCTTCCTGTTCTCACCTCCCAAATGATCTTCCACTCATTTTTTTGTGTTAGGGACAAGTTATAATCACAAGCAAAGTCTAGCCAAAAGCCCAAGCCTATAAACAAATACTCACTTGAATAAAGCCATGTCATTTCTTTATATATGATCTAAGCCCAATTTTACAGTACAGCTTCAGAGTTGATTCACTGTGATACAGAAGGCATAGCCTGCTGGCAATATGAAAATATTTCATATTAGTTGTATATAAGATTTTCTAACCCCTCTCCTAGACACAGTGGACTGGAGATTGTCTCAATAAGGTTTTCTTTGTCCTGGACAATTTTGCATTCTTTCCATTATTTCTGATGTTGCCAGTGACAGCACGTATACCATCTCATTATGTCATTTTCCAGGAGACTTTTATACATTTTGAGAACTCATTATTATTCATGATTTACCCCTAATAGTACTGTGTGGAACATAGTAGGCACTGAATAAATACTTGCATAAGTGTTTGACTGTCTGAGTGAGTGGATATTTGAATTAATTAGAGGATGTTTGAATTAACGAATAAATGTTTGAATTGAGAAGGGAGGGGGGAAAGGACCAGAACAAGCTCCAGCATTGGGACAGGTATATGATTTCCACCATCCATCACTCTTCTCGCTCTGCTTGATGCTTCATAACTGTAGCCCCCAAAGAGTTTCATCTATCCAGCTGGGTAGTTGTTAAGCTAAATTTGAGTCTTCATAAGCTTCCTAGAGGAGTTACTGTTGAGTGCTTGTCAGTAGAAAGCCTGCAAGATCAGGCATGGGACTCAGACAAATTTGTGTTCATTCTTTCTCTACCATTTCTTGGCTATGTTAATTTAGTATATCTGCTTCAATGTCTCATGTATAAGTTTTAAAAACTTCTAATACTCATCTTATAGAGCCAATCTTAGGAGAGAGTTCATGTAATATAACTAAGTATCTGGCACACAGTCCATAGTAGGTACATGGTGGCTATTACTGCAGTTCTCCAGGTTAGCTTTAGCTAGTTGCTTTTAGCAACACTTGTTATGTAGGTGATGGCAACATACTGTGTTATAAGAAGCTACCCAACAAAATAATTCATCACCTGTGCTCTGAATCCAAACAACAGTTTCTATTCAAAATCCTGCCCAGCCACTTAGTACTGTGAAGTTGTATACATCCCTTTACAACTTTACAAGGCAGTGTTTAGTGAACACTCCTTTGTTCTGGGAACAATTACAGAACTGTGTTTCTGAAGAATAAGTAGCAAGGTACATGTAGAGTGCTTATACAGTGTTTGCTTTATTATTATAAAGAAATTAAAATAAAATATTGGGTGAAATTTGAGACAGAGAAAATAAGCAGATGCATGTAAACTGCTAATTCAGATTTCACTTTTCTAATCATGAATGCCATGCTTGGTGGTTGAAAGCCAAGTTTCCCAATGGCCAAGGATATGTCTCAGGGGATAAAGCACTAGGTGCACAAGAGGAGGCCTGGAGTTTGAATCACCAGAGTCCATGAAAAAAGCCAAGCAGATATGGCTACTACTTAGGATCCAAACATGGAGGAAGCAGAGGGCCAGCCAATGTGCAAGCTCATGGTTCAATTAAGTTATGTAGTGTAAATAAATAGAGTGGAAAACCTTGGGCCCCCATATACCCACACACACATGCAGATATTCATATGTATACACACACACTAAAATAATACAAAAAGTATTCTAAGTATTAAATTATGTAGTATGTGTTTCCGCATGCATATGTAGCTATTTGACTCTGTAATAACACATGCAAACAGTGATTGACCAAGGCCAGTATACAGACAGACCCTGACTTACAATGATTCAACCTAAAATCCTCAGCCTTATGATGGCACAAGAGAGCTATCCACTCAGTAGAAACCACACTTTAAATTTAGATAGTTCTCTTTCCTGGATTAGCGATATTGATTCTACTGTTCTCTGCTAATGTCCACAGTACAATGGATCCACAGTTCCCAATCAGCCATGCTACCATGGGGCACAGCTGATATCCTAAGTGTTCTGCATCAGCAATGTTCTTCAGCACACACAGTCAGTACATTATGTGACAGTCTGCACTTGAGTATAACATGGGCATTCTATTAGATGGTTTTGCCAAACCATCTATTATAAGAGTTATGCTCACTTTTAAGATAAAGCAGTGAAAACTATGGCATTTAATAGGTTAGGTATATTTTCCATTGATATTTTGGCTTGTGATGAGCGTATGGGGACACAGCCTGATGGCAGGTCAAGGAGCACCTGAATATGCAAATTGTTCTCATCAATCACAGGCAGCTCTATCCAGAACATGATTTTCATTAATTCTCCAAAGTATCTAAATCAAAACATTTCATTCTTTGTAGATGTTTTTAAGAGTGTAGTGATAGAATTAAATTACACTTGTTTTATAATACAATGTCCTGATGTGTAACACACTATTAAAGAAAGGATCTTTACAAGGAAAACTTCAGAATATCACTAAGCTACTCACTGCCTGACCTATTTAGACTGATCGGATTCTTTTTGTTGTAGACTGCATAATTAAATTTTAAATGGAACATGATAAAGAAATTATACTGGTGATCTCCAGAGATTTCAATACCCTATTTGGCTCTTTATAAGAGTCTAGCAAAGACATACTTTAAAATTTAATAAAGGCCTGCCCTAATTTTTTTTTCCTTTTAGGTTTTTCCTATTTGTTTTACAATTCAGTGCTCTGTTACCTGAGCCATAAGTGTTATCTGAAATAAATGTTGAAAATAAAAATTCTTAAAAGCACACTTATCCCAATTTGAGAATTCCATTATTTGTGGAAGGGTGCTTTTCTATAGCAATTGAACTCTTTTAAGATAAAACCTGCATTTTCCGAGTTCTGTCTCTGTAGAGAATTGGTGTTCTGTTTGGCTGTTTGTGGAAGTGGTCCCATCTTCATAGTTTACAGAGCAAAGGGGTAGAAAATGGCTTCTGTCTAAGATATAATTTTACAATTGGAATTTCTTATTTGCTATGTAAAAGTTGCATGTCTTAAGAGGATTAAAGACACACATACACAGATACACATACACACACAAGAGACACAGACACACACACACACAGACAGAGAGAGAGAGAGAGAAAGAGAGAGAGAGAGAGAGAGAGAGAGAGAGAGAGAGAGAGAGAGAGAGAGAGAACACCTCTGGCAAATGAGCCTATGGGGAAATGTGCCTCTTAGCTTGGGGATCCTAAGAATTATTGATTATTGCAGGCTCTTGAACAAATAATTGTGCTTCACAGCTTTTTGTCACTTAGTTTTCGTCTGTGTTTAAAAAGATACCATAAAAATAAAATGAAATGTTGAAGTAACACTTTATAGTATAAGACACACTCACATGAGGGAAAAGTTTTGCTCTACTAATGGGTTTTACATTTTACTATACCCTCGACTTTGAAAAAAAAAAAGCCAGGAGAGTCTCCTTCCTGCGTTCCTTGAATTTTACTCCCATTGATATTTGACATGGTTAAGCAAGCAAGAGCAAGAGCGTATAAAGATCTGCAATATGCTCTTTCTTGGCTATAAATAGTTTTAAGCCTTATAAAACCCTTCTCAGATTAGGTCTTGTAAATGTTTCTATTATGTATTTTCTTTTCCCCTCTCTCTATTTGCAGCCTAAACTGTTCATATACTGTGTCATTTCTGCTTTTCATTAAAGTCATAAAACACTATATAAAATCAAGACGACACAATGGCATAGCTAACAGAGAGAATGTAGTCACTATCCAGCCCATCCATCCTTAACTTTGGGCTTGTCACTCAAAAGAAAGCAGTGCAAATTTATAGAGAAATGCTGAGCTGCATAAAGGATGCTAAAGAGAAACGTGAACATCCTGTCCAATGAATAAGCGGAATTCAATTTTCTTACAAACACAGCATTGGAACCCTCTTTCCTCTATACTCAGACCTGTAGAATCAAGCCAACATCCACAATATGGTAACAACCAGTGGCCCTTAGTTTATTATAGGACACCAAAACCTCCTTCCTGAGGAAAAGAAAGATGTTCCCTGATTAGGCTTCTGTGCAGAGTTTCCATTTCAAAAACTAAGTATTGAGTGGATAATGAAGATGCTGATTGGCCTAATAAATAAGGAAGCATTGAAATGAAGGTGCTGATATTAGCAATGTCATGATTTCCTGTTATACCATGGTACCCATGTGAGCAAGGAAATGATGTGCTCTGGCTGCAGAGGATGCAGAGTAAAATGATCTCGTGTTTAAGAGTCAAAATATTCAACTATAGAATATTGAACTCTCCAGAGAGAGTATAATGGGGATTACAATGGCCAGAGGCAGGGGATAGATGCAAACGGGGACGTTGGTTAAAGGTTAGAGAGTTAAATAGACTTTGGGAATATCTATCTATTGAGCAGCACAGTGGCTATAGTTAATAATTATACAACACATTTGAAGTTTGCTAAGAGAGAAGATTTTAAATGATCTTATTATAAAATACTAGATATGTAAGCTAATATGTAACTAGTTTATTTAATTATTCTTCAATTCATAATACATCAGAACATGTTGTGTGCTATAAATTATGTCAATTAAAATAACTGTAAGTAAATAGTAAGCAAGATATTCCAAAATTTAAAATTTTTAACTATAGTAAGAAAAAGTGTGTTCTATCTTGTTACAAAGTTTGTCACGTTATACATTTGAAGAAGAGTGAAAAATATCAGTTGCCATATAAACTGACCAGATATTTAAGTGCAGAGGAGAGAAAACACTTATATATGATCCTTGGAAGAAAACGAATGGAAGGAGCATCTTCTGAGACAAGAAGTAGAAGCAAAACTTCAAAGAAGTAGGAATGTGGAGTGTTCTGAGCAGGAGATTCACAAGCTGATTCCACCTAAATGGCTTGTCGAGAGAATAATAAATACGTGGAGAAATCTGTAAAGGCTTTAGAATTGTCAGAGAATTCTGCTTGTGATTTGTTTGGGTTATGTTGTTGGTGGTGAGGTGTTTGTTGTTTGTTTTGAGTGTTTTTTGTTTTGTTCTTGTTCTGTTTGTTTGTTTTTGCTTTTTGTCAGCACACCACAGGCATCACTTCAACTAGATAAGGATGGAACTCAATGCGTGTATGAACAAGGTTAATGTGCAGGTGTCTTATACAGTCCACTACTGAGTGAAGTGCCACCAGGCTTGAGCTCCTAGGGAACTGGAGATGTGTCTGTCCTACTGGCTTTATGTGTCTGTCATACTGGCTTTACTATCTTTCAAACCTGTCACAGCCCCCAAGGACGTGGGAGGAAGAGGCTCAAATATGGTCAGGCTCATGACTTAATGAAAGATACTAATTTTTTAAATTGTTCAGGTGAAGAGAATTAATGCATGCACTGGTCACTGTAGAAATAAAAAAAAAGCAATGGATTACTAAAAATATTTGGAAAATAAAAACAAATTAACTCTATCTTCTTTAGTTCAAGAGTTAAAAAAGAAAACATTGCATGCAAGTCCCACAATTCCAATCCAAAACCATGGAAGTCTTAAAGGGCTTGTTGGAAATGTGGACCTTTAATAAAGATAGTTTTGTATTAAGTTTGGGGTAATTTTAGGTCAAGGGGTAAAGTTTGAAGGTCAGTTCTGAATGCCAGATGGAAGTCTATAGCATTTAATATTAAAGTATGTTGTACATTGTTTATCTGGAGGGTTAAGGGAAGCCATTTTGAATCTCCAGTAACTCTAGAGTTGTTTTTATCATGGGGGATATTTTGCCAAATTAGAAAAAAATATGCAAAGCAGATTAAGATTATTTTTGGAAATAATCTCAATGTAGAGATAATGTAATTCACAAATGACTCCTTAGTCCATTCTGGCAATTTCTCAGGAGGAAAAGGTATACAGACTCTTTGGGACAACTATCTTTTCCATGACATTGATGGATACTTCTGTAGGTGACACCGTTAGAGGAGACTCTTGGCAACAGAGTTGTGTACTTTGCGGATTCTTGATTGGCCTTTCCCAGCTTGGCCTTTCCTGGCTTGGCCTGCACGATCTTGGCTTATTTTATTGTGCCTGGGGTTTCATCTTTTCTGGGTTCTTGCCTACAGCGTTGGCAGTTGAGAGTCCTGAGTTGAGAAAGTCCTATCTAAGTTCAACTTCCATGATGCAAGATTCTCTTTTATACCAGAGTAAAGTGAAGCTCAAGTGTCACAAGTCTTTGTTGCCGATTTTGTCATCTAGCTCCAAGCTTGCCTAAATTTTACAAGTGTAAAGTTTCTCTAATAGTTCAGAGGTTTGTTTGGCAGGGGTTTCGAACAACTTAGAGACAATCAGTAAGGGGAAATGGGTCATGAAGTAATTAATAGCTCACAGTGTCTCATCCTGAGGGTCTTATATATATTTGTGGCTAGTCAGTGTTCGATAGGGATGCATATGAGGTAGAGAAAATTATGCTCCTGTTGCTAACATTAACAAAATGACGGCCACAATTTGTAATTTAAAAAAAACAAAAAAGAAAGAAAGAAACCTCACAAAAAGACCAAGCACCAGAAATCCAGACAGAGCCAGTTAGGCTCTCAGGAATTCTCATGACCTGACCTTGTGACTCCAAAGAGTTCTTATATTCTAAGTTACAAGACTATTGGAAGAGGAAGAAATAAGAAACTTGTTATTATCTTTGGAGCAGTGTTCACTTGTTAACATTAAGGTATCCTCATAGGTCATCCATATGTCAATTACTCAAATGCTCTAATTTTGTGACTGGTCTCCTTGAAATATACCACCAGCCTATTTCATTTTTAGATTTAGTTTGGGTATTTAGAATTGTAACCACCATAGGGCTACAGTGCATGTCTTTTGTATCTTCTCCTATTCTATAGATGCTTAGCCTGAAGATCAGGAAAAATAAAGGAAATCCCCTTCACCACACAACATGGACTTCCTAGGCAGACTGGGGCTTGTTTTGGTTTTGGTTTGGTTTGTGAATGAAGTCCTGTTACCATTTTAGAGCACATTCTTCAGACAGTAGCACCAAGGACCTCATTAACTATAACTACCCATTGGCCTATTGGTACACACTCTTTCTTAGGTTCTGTCTATCCCACTCCCCTACTTGCACCTTGGGACAAAAACATCATTTCCAGGTTTCTCCTCCATAGCTGTGTCCTTTCTGAATAGAAGCCAAGTCTCTGGAAAATATGGATCCTGGTTATTCACAGAATGGTGTTGCTCAGGTTCTGACATGCATTAGTTATCTGGGGATGCTATGTAACTATTCTTATGATTCTGCCTTATATCTGATTGACTCCTTTTGATTGATTCTTCAACAAGAAACAACAAAAGATTGTGGAATCTGCCATTGCCAGACATTTTTTCTTGTAGAGCTTATGTCTTTATAAAGCTGCTGGCAAAGCTTATGAGTCATAAAGAACTCCATAAAAGCAAGATTATGTTTTTGAGACCATGCAAATTTAGGGTAGAATGTCAACCAGGATTTGGCTTTCAGCTCATAATGAGTAACTATAATTTCTGGAAATAGAAGGTTTTATAATAAAAAGTTTGATTTTTTTTAAATATGAAGTGTGTGTGTGTGTGTGTGTGTGTGTGTGTGTGTGTGTGTGTGGTGTGTTAATAAGTGTATACACGTACCAAGAGAGATAGAGAGGAAAGAAAAGACAAAGAACCTATGGATTGACTCTGGTTTAGAAGCTTATTGTCAGCAGCTGACATTTACTGACTAGACAGATGTTAACATTGTCTTTGTTTTATTTATTCCACACAAACCCCAAAAAGTATTACAGAGACAATATTACTTCTCTACTTTCACTTCTATTCCCATCTGTTCTGTCCCCTCTACTAAAGTAAACTGAGGTGTCTTATATAAAGCAATCTAATTTGAAATGACTCAAGAGAGGCAGAGAAAGTGATAGGTAATTCTGCATATTCAGAATTCAATAATAAAAAATAATCACTTTAGTGAAAAGCCAGCTGTTCTTTGTTTTCTAATAGGCATGTGACGCTGATGAGAAATAGCATTCAGGTGAAGTTTACCAAGTGGAATTGGTTTGATTCAGAATATGATACCACTGTGCAGAATAGGAAATGGTATCTAGGCTTATCAAAAAGCTGAGCAGTTCAGCCAGTCCAAGGACCCAAACACCACAGGATCGTCTTCGAATTTAGAAGATTAAAAATTGCTAGTTGCATCATGGTGAAAGTGTGAGGTGATTCTTCTTTCAGGGAATTCGCCTGTGTTTTCTGTGTCTTTTAAATTTCATTTAGATGAATGCTTTCTAGAGCTTTGGAGTGTGATGGTTTGGAATATGTTAAACCACCATTGCAAATATGTGAGGCAAGTTAGGCCAGGATGATTCTAGATTGGAGTTATTTTAGCGTTCTGCTAGTTGACTGACTGGGGCAATTATAGGAATCACGTGCTTCAGAGGTCACATTCTGTGTCTCCTCTGTGACTTTGTTGGTTCACTCCATCTCCCCAAAGGAGACCATGAGACAAGGATTTCAGTCCAGTGCCCCAAGGGAATAGATAGAGTCACGTGTTAAGAAGAGAATAAAGCCAGTAAATGCTGTAGGTGAATGTGTTCCTGCCTGGGTTACTGGGACTCTTAACTCATGGGAGACTGTGAAACACTGTCCTGTGGAAAAATGAGAAAAAGTGTATTCATTTGCCATGCCCCAACCCTCACTGTTTTAAGTCACTCCAGGATCCTTTGATGTTCTTGGTCTTTGCACAACCCGAACATCTGTAGGACACAAAAGGTCCTCTCTGAAAAGTAGTATCTGTAGGCTACTTGGGGAAGAATCTTAAGACAAAGTTCAGAGAAGGCTGAGGACATAAAACCAAGATACTGTTACTATTCAGTGTACCTACTATTAGGCACTCAGCACCCATGACAATACCCTCTGGGTACCAGATACTAATGCTTATTACTCAAGAAAAGCAATAAGGGAGAGAAAGGGAGAATGAGAGGGAGGAGGATGGGAAAGGGAAATGAATCAAATAATATTTATAAAGCCAGCCTTGAAAACATATTACCCAGAAATAATGATAGATAAAAGTTTAGAGGTAGGTTTTGAAAATGGTATTTCCCTTCTGATTCAGGTCATTAGGCTAATATCAAAGTTTACATCTACCACATTTATTATGTATGAAAAGATAGAAGAGAGAAAAGGAGAGTAGATAAGAGAGATCACCAACTTCAACTCTGAACATAAGAGCTATACCTATCTAATTTCTCTCTCTCTCTCTCTCTCTCTCTCTCTCTCTCTCTCTCTCTCTCTCTCTCTCTCTCTGTGTGTGTGTGTGTGTGTATGTGTGTATGTGTGTGTGTGTATGTGTGTCCATATGTGTGTGCATGTGGTCTATGTGTGTGAACAACTTCCATAGAGGACAGAAATCCTTCTCAATCATTTTCTATCTTAGCTTTTGAGACATCTCTCATGAAACTTGAAACTCACTGATTCGTCTAGACTGGCTGTACAGCAAGCCTTGGGGATCCACCTGTCTCCATTTCTCCAGTGCTGGGATTATATGCATACAATGTCACACTCAGCTTTTTATGTGAATGTTGGACATCTGATCTTAAGACTTCATGCTTGCCCAGAAAGCATTTAACTAACTGAATCACCTTCCAAACACCAATACCCAATATTCAATAAGATTAACAGTGTTATTTGTATTTGATCATTCATGATAGGTGAGTTTCCAGCGTTCCAGACAGTTCATGATTATCTGTTAGTCTTAGAAAAGCTTGCTTCCTTGTTGGTCATGAGGGAGAAAGAAATTGAGTGGACTGAAAAGAGCAGCTTTAAGATAAGGACAGGAACTGTTCACCAACTAGACAAAAATGGAAAATAATGGATTCCACTAATATCAAGATGTTTAGCATGACACAAATGACTTCATTTATATCCTGATTGTATTGAAGATAAAATATAAAACTCAAGTTATCGTAGACATCTAAATCCCATGGCATAAGACATAGAAATAGGAATAGTATTTTTAAAACGTGTGATTACAAGGTTGTTCTGATAGTTCTCATTACTCTTTTAGATAGTTGTGATCTGAAAGTGAATATCTGGCCAAGCAAGGGTTTGAATGTGTTTATGTGTGAAGTGTGTATACATGTATTGTTAGAGGGTCAGAGAATAGAGACTGTTATAAAGAGGGATTACTTCCAGAAATATATCTGTTTTGGCTTAGTTTCTCCTTTTGAGCATGTGTCATCTTTGTGGCAATTATAATTGCCATGTGCTTGTGAGAATGACTCTGTAGGGATCATATAAAGCCTGAGATGGCTATTTCTCTACTGAACACTAGCCTTTAATGATGACTACCCTGTTAACTCATTGGAGAATCGGGGCTTTTTTCCATCCTCTTTGCTGGGTCTTTGAGTCGTGTGTGCTACAGACACAGCACTAGAGAAGGAGGAGATTCTTAGGAACACAGCACTGAGCTGGCAGAGTTTGAAAGAGCTTGTGAAGGGTTAATAAGTTAGACATACATACTCCTTGCCAGAAACAAGAACAGAAAGGCCTTGGCAATGACTGCTGTCTATGTTTTCCTGCAGAAGTGGAGAAACACACCAGAGAAACATCAGGGCCAACAAAGTCCAGATCATTAGGTCTGCTGCCCTCGGGGATCAGATACTGCCTCCCTAGCCCTGTGTCTGTCAGATCCTGGAAGTTGGTGGCAGGCTGGCTACATGGAGGGTGGGAATTCAACCCACTAACAGTTGCTTCTTTTGTCTAGCCTCATTTCTATCTCTTCTCAACAATTTCCTCATAATGATTTATTGCTTTAATTTTTGGTTGGCAATGGTGGTAGTTATGATGCAAATTTACCCCAGGAAAACAGGATATTTTGGGAATTCATTAATGCTAACACATTGCACTTGGATCATAGATCCCATCTGCCCAAATCAAACACAGCAAGCAAGCAACCGATACTAAGCAAGAGCAACCTCCACTTCCATAGGAGTCCAGTGTGAGTATTGTTCTCATCCCAAGTTCATCTTGGAAACCAGAAGCTGGTGACTTTAGCTAACACTGTGCTTTTCACCACACTGAAATTTGGCAACATGGGTTTGATGTTTGTTGTTGTTTGTTTCGTTTTGATTTAGTCCTTCAGAAAAAAAAAATTTATCTTGCATGCATTTCTTTCTTAAACTTGAACCAGGCAGAAGGATTGGCTTGGGTGCTATATTGATAATTATTGTTTCTGTGTAGCAGATTATCCTGAAATCTAGAGGCTTACAACAACTATCCCATGGTATCTATTTTTTTTTTTTTTTTTTTTTTTGCTGGGGGCGGTGAGTTAGAAAAATGGTCATGGCTTTTACGTGGAGACTTGAAACCGCCATTGTAGATTTTTGATGGGCCGTAACCATCATACAAAAACTTGACTATGAAAAGATGAGCTTTCAGATTCACTGGTATGATTCTCAGGACGTAAGAGTTCTTTAGAGTAAATAAGGTCACTGGTTGTACTTCCTGTCTTTCTGTTGGCTGAGGCCTCCCTCACTTCCTTGCCCTGTGGGATTCCCCATAGAAAAGCTGACTTCCATTGCAGCAAATAAAAAAGAGATTCAGAAAGAGCCAGAATGATGGAGGTCACATCCTTTGTATAACCTAATCTTATAACCTCTTGTGACTATCTTTTCTTCATTATAATAAGTTGTCAGGACCAACCCATACTCAAAGGAAGGATTATACTGAAGATATAAATATCTGGAGGCAGGGACCATTGGGGAGTAGTTTGGAGGCTATTTACATCGATATGATTCCAAACTAAAATAAGGTAGTTATTTATGCTGCAGTAAGTGCTGTCTTCTAGAATAAATCCTCAATTATTTCTAGTGATGCAGATTAAAACTTTGAGGATTAAAAAAGAAACCATACAGCCAAGAAAATGTGGCAATTGGGCTGTTTCTTTGATGGCTGGCAATACTTCCAGCATCTTAAAGAGCAAAGGAGATGTTTAACCTGAAAGTCATTTAAGTCATTAGCTTTATGGGGCAAGGTCAAGCCCAGTCTGAGATGCATATGGAGTTAGCCTTAGCTATTAGGGACTCTTTGTCAGAAACAGAACAAAACAAAAACCTAAAACCAAGCTAATTAATTAATTTAAAATGATAAATTAAGAAGTTGGAGGGATGGCCTTGCAGGTAAGAACATGTTGATTTTGCAGAGGACCAGGGTTTGTTCCCAGCACACATCTGGTGGCTCATAGCCATCTGTAAGTCTAAGTCCAAGGCGTTCATCCAATGAACTCTTTTGAACTCCAAGGGCACAAGGCACACATGGGGTGCATAGACATATGCACAAGCAAAACACTCACTCATACACATAAAATAAAAATAAATATCTTTAACTGATACATTAAGGAGGGATGTGGTGTGTGTGTGTGTGTGTGTCTGTGTGTGTGTGTGTGTGTATTCTGATCATCTGGGGATCTGAGGGCATGAATAAGTCTCCTAGAAATCAACCTAACAGTGGGCTACAGCAGTAATGAAGAAGAATCAGCAAGACTGGAATGCTACTAACTGACCTAATACCTGGTAGAGAAAGCAAGGCTGGTGGGCAGAGGTTGGGAAGGGAAACAGCCTGCTGACTGGTCACTTACGTCTGAGCAATAGATTACAGAGTCCTGTGTGATAGCAAAGACCCCACAAGCAGATGAAAAACAAGCAAGCAAGCAAACAAACAAAAACAGAGGGAGTGGGCCAGAATGGACAGAGAGAGAGCTGGTCAGTAAATTATTGTCTAGTGGAGAATCCTTGTACTACGGGGAAAAGACAGACCTTGTATTGAAGAAGCACAGAACTGAATATGCCTTTGCTCGGGCCAAGGAAGATTGTTAGAATATAGGAAGTCAAGGGAAGGAAGAAAGCTGTAATTATGCACTGAGAAACTGCTTTCTGTGGACTAGCATTTTGTCAGAGAAACAAGAAGCCTGCCCTGCTCTGCCCACCATCCTTCAGCTGGTTCTAGCAGGAAGAATGTACATCTCGTAGGCTGTTGTGATGTCAGTATTTACCAGGCTGTGATGCAGACTTAGCTGGCTAGGGTTAGTAGCCAGAGATGGTTACCAAGAAGGGTTGCTGGGGACAGTTGGGTGCGACCAGAGCTCAGGGAGCCCTTCCTGGTTGTGTATCTGAGTGATGAGCAGTGTCAAGGTGGCCTTGGCACTAGAGTCCTAGGTGTTGCTGGCTCTCCACACTCTATCAATCATCCCTGAGGAAGGGACAGTGAGAGTCTGTCAGCAACTGCTCCAGGATAGGAGTAGAGAGAAAGTGGCAGTTAACGATGTTGACAAATTTCTAACTGGGCTATCACAGTCTGTTAATGTGGCTTCTCAAACAATGTGTTTCTCTCTTCCGTTTTTTCCCCCTGCTGCTTTGATTGAGAAAACCATAGGGACAGAAAGTGCAAGATTTATGCCATTCCTCTAGCAGGGCATGGGTGTAGGCAGGGAAGCCCCCTTGGGGAGGAATTTACCTTTTAAAATTAGCCCTACACAGGTGCTCTGGAACTGGCACGTAGCTGTGAGAGGGTGGGGGTGGCATTCCTGAAGGAAAAGGTTAGGCAGATTAACAACATTGCTGGAAATGCTGCCATCCTGGCTCTGTCATTAAAACAGGTGGCTGTCATTATGGCTCCTCACTCATAATGGGAAGATAATACAGGCTGAGAGAGATTTATACGGGCCCCAGGAAGACGGGATCATGCTCCTGCACTCGAGCACGAGCGTGCATGCACACACACACATACACACACACACAAACACATACACAAAGAAAGAAACATAAAAGGAAACAAGAAGGCAAGTGGGGGAGGGGTCTTTCTCTTCCCTTAGGACTCCAAGCTCATTAATAGCGTAGGCTGTGTCACTATATTCAGAGGGTTAATTCCCTGACAGAGATCTGAGGTTGTTTATTCAGGTCTATTCAAGTACCCTTTGGAAGGATCTGTGTGCTTTCGCCTCTCTGCATGTTTTCCTTTATAGGAGGGAGTAGTAAATATAAAATTTATTGTATACATCAAAACTTATTCCTGACTCGCCCCAAATGCTGTCATATGCTCAGCAGACCATTAAATCAAGAGGTGGTTCCAACTGACAGTAAGACCAGAGGTAGTTCCTTTGCTGTGTGAGGATGCTGATAAGATCTGTGTACCTCATTTTTTACACTGAGTCTTTTTCTCTGGTGATGGGAGTGGTTTAGGGGGATTGAAACCAGAGCTTCCATCATGGTAGGCAAACATTCTACCACACAGTCAGATCCCTCATGTATCTTGTTTTTCTTAAAGAGATTATACAAAAGCCTGTTAATAATTTGAATAGCATATTAATTACTTGAATTATTGCCAGATACTATTGTAAGCATCTTACAAATATTCAACATTTTGAAGGTAAGTCAGTTTACCACATCCACTTAGAGATGAATTATAGAAAGGCTATGTCTCAGTTACTGTTCAATTGCTGAGACACCAGGGCCATGGCAACTCTTATGAAAGAAAGCATTTAACTGGGGCTGGCTTAGAGTTCAGAGGTTTGGTCCATTATCAGCATCGTGAGAAGCATAGCAGCACACAGGCAGACATGATGCTGGGGAAGTAGTTGGGAGTCCTGCATCTGGATTCACAGGCAACAGGAAGAGAGAGGCTCTGGGCTTGGAATGGACTTTTCAAAGCCTCAAACCTGTCCTCAAGGATGCTCTTCCTCCAGCAAGACCACATCTTCTAATCCTCTCAAACAATGACACCTCCTAGTGATCAAGTGTGCAAATCTATGAGCCTGAGGGGGCCATTCTCATTCAAACCACCACACCTATGCCCTACTTCACCTGTTAATAGTGCAAGCTTATAGAGCCAGACTATTGTGCAGTTGGGTTGCACAACATCAGTCTCCCTCCGGCAGCAAGACCTTAATTGTTCCGATTCCCCAGCCACAGTATTCATATTTGGACCTATTTTAAGTTTAACAGGCAGGTTCTGGAGAGAACGAGTATCTTAGTTAGATTACTATTGCTATGATGAAACACCATGACCAAAAACATCTTGCGGGAGGGGCACATTTCATTCCCAGTTGTACTAACATTTCATTATCAAAAGCAGTGAAGGCAGGAACTAATGCAGGGCAGGAACCTGGTGGCAAGAGCTAATGCAGAAGTCATAGAGGGGTGCTGCTTACTGGCTTGCTCCTCATGATTTGTTCAGCCTACTTTCTGATAGAACCCAGAACCATCAGCCCAGGGATGGCCCCACACACAATGGGCCGCCCCCTCCCTCATTGATCACTAATTAAGAAAACATCTTAGAGCTTGATCTTACGTCGACATTTTCTCAGTTGGGGCTCCCTCCTCTCTGGCGACTCTAGCCTATGTCAGGTAGACATAAAACTAGCAAGGACAACACATTTTGAAATCTCAGCCATGTAAGCAGTTTACACTAAAGGGTCAGTGAGACAGAGCTGTGCTTGTGCTAGGGTGAGCAAGTATTCTCTGTTTTCATGAGGCCTCTGTAAAATGGGAAGCCCTTATCAGTCAGGCCTGGAGAGCCTGGCTCTGCTGGCTGTGTGAACAATATGAGGATGCAAGGTAAGCTTTTAAATCCATTAACGTACATGCTTGCTCTCAAACATAAAAACATAAAAGATTAACACAAGGATCCAAGCATGCTCACAGTCTCTCTGGCTTCTCCCTTACAGGTTACATAAACCCACCTCTACTTGTAAAATTTTGAGATGGTCCTTTGTTCATCACAAACATTTTTTCTCTCTCTCCTGGAGATTTACAGCTGATTGGGCACAGATGGGAGGCAGGGCTAATATCTCTTTCCCCTCCCCATTTCTGTTCAGCATTTGACATAAGACAGGAATAGCATGTTTCTCTTACAAGGCATAGCCAGATTGCCAAGTAATTATCTTGATTTACAATGGCAGGAATGGAAGGTAGCATGAAACACCATTTTAACTGATGATGGTCCGATTAATATTCCCATAATTTGTAAATTATCTCCTGTCATGTCGGATGCCCAACAAACATAGGAAGGGAAGAATCATGTCCAATTCCCGTTGCCTCTACATGCCTAGAACTGTGCCTGGTTTTCAATGTTTCAAGAGGAAAGTAAAGAAACTAATGTATAAATGAGCCTGTTGTATATTCCCTTCAACATACTTTTTTTTTTTTAAAAAAAAAAAGGGCTTCACATTTCTGCTTCTCAAGTTCACAGCTACTATAATAGAACAAATATCCAAATCCAACCACAGATGCATAAGAAAGATTTGGCATTTTAGAGGAGATAGTTGCAATTTAAGAGTATAGAAAAGCTTTCATGAAGAGAGGGATGAGGAACGATGGTAGCAGGTCAGTGGGGTTCACAGGAGCCAGAGACAGAATGGATGCCCAGAATGCAGTCATCACATCCTAGCAGTGGGAGATGAACATAGCATATGTGAGAATCAGAAAGTTGGATACAGATTTGGTGGATGATGGGATGCTGAACACCAAACCCAAACATGGTTCACCAGTCAAAGAAGATGTGAGGGTTTTGAGGAGATCAAAATTTGCCTTTGGTCAGGTCAAGTTCATAATACTAGTATGGATGGACACAGGGAAAGGATTTGGGAGGCAGATGGAGTTATCTAGATAAAAGCAATTTTAAGCAAAGATGGTAGCAGTAGAGCCAGAAAGCAAAAAACATTGTCCTGGAGGCACAATTTTGAACATTAGAATTATTTGGATGGAACAGAAAAAGCAAAGGACAAACAAACAAAAACAAAAGAGACAAGATGCAGAGTGATAGATTGGGACACTCAGCATCCTTTTCTGGCCTCTTCTCAAGCATATATAGGCAAATACACTTGCACATGCATACATGAATACACCATACAGAGAGAGAGAGAGAGAGAGAGAGAGAGCGAGAGAGAGAGAGAGAGAGAGAGAGAGAGAGAGAGAGAGAGAGAGAAAGGAGTAGCTTAAAGCACTAGTTCTCAACCTGTGGGTCAATCGTGACCCCTTTGGAGTGTCATATATCAGATATCCTGCATATCAGATGTTTACTAACAGTAGCAGATTTACAGTTATGAAGTAGCAACAAAATAATTTAATGATGGGGGGATCACCACAACTTGAGGAACTATATTACAGGATCTCAGCATTAGGAAGACTGAGAACCACTGGCCTAGAGGAAGATCTGGTATGAGTAGAAAACTATAGAACTGCGTTTTGTGGGACATGAAATGGGAACTAGAAGTTCCCCTCCCAAGACGGGAGTTACAGATTCCCAAGTTCTCTTCAGAAAAGTAACCACTGAAGAAGGGAGAATGAGTCACAACCCCGAAGGAGAAGAAGTTTGGGGAACTGTGTGAGAACATCTCGTATATACAAGACGAAGGACAGTCATCATTAAGTTTTGGAAGCACAAGACACCAAGAACTAGAAACCTGTATTTCCTCTTTAGTAAGCAGAATGTACCCGCATCCTCTCCGGCATGTCCACGGGGCATAGGATGGATTCTGCTCCAGCCCTTAGGCTCATCCACACTGAGTACCTTCAAGATGAATTCTCTCTGTTCAGAAGTAGTTTCTAGATGGCTAGAATTTCTCTGCACCTACCCTTAGCCTCCTTAGTCTGTTCCCAACATAGGCTAGGAGAATAATGGTTTTTTTTGTTTTTGTTTTGTTTGTTGTTTTGTTTTGTTTTGTTTTTTGAGACAGGGTTTCTCTGTGTAGTCCTGGTTGTCCTGGAACTCACTCGGTAGACCAGGCTGGCCTCGAATTCAGAAATCCGCCTGCCTCTGCCTCCCAAGTGCTGGGATTAAAGGCGTGCGCCACCACCGCCCGGCTGAATAATGTTTTTAATATAAAAATCAGACCTTGTCACTTGTCCCCTCAGACTCACTAAGCTCCGTGCAACAGCTTTCTTAAGAATGCCTGAGTCCTCTGTAGTCTATCCCGGAAGCTTACTGCCCCTCCTGGCCAGTTTCTAACCCTGCACCAGCCACATGACTCTCGTTTCTCTCCCCACCTTCAGGAACTTTCTTTCCCCTTAGATTTGTATCTCTGTCCTCATTGGCTGTTCTATGCCACGCCCCTTTCCCATTACAGCTTCCAGGGATATCCCTATTAAAACCATCACTCCAGCTTCAACCCTACCTAACCCTCCTTCCTCACTCCACTCCCGAGTGGAAGTGTTGATCGTGACTCTGAAATGTACACCTTGGGGTAAACCTTTGCCTTTCCTGTTTCTCAAAAGCATGGTCTTGGGTTAACTACTTTCATCTCTTCATGACTTTGCTTTTCTCATCCGTTAAATGGGAGTATAATAAGGTGGTAGCTAGGATTAAGTCTTCATGCACAAAGTGGAATTCTGTGTGAGACATTTGTTCTCGGGGCCTTTTTTTCCTCACAGTGTTTAGCATTGCCGGTCATGTTATTTACCAGTTTCCTGGCATATGAGTCTGTTTCTAATGGATTTGTAGCTTTACTGTTGGGTTTTTTTTATTTCATTATTTTGTACACCACTAAGTCTAAATGGGTATACAGAAAGGCAATCAGTATTAGTGAAATAAAGACACTGGTGGCATTTTCCTCTGCTCCTGCACTGTGTCTTTCTGTCTTGGCATTAGGATCAGTGGAATTCATACGCTGAAAAAATCAGTTGGCTCTGAAGCTTGATCCTGTATACGTCATGGGTGTGGTTCCTTTAATCAGTGACTATCCCAGTGCCAAAAGTCCCAGGTCTATGAAAATGGCAGCATCTTTTATACTCAGTCTGTTCCTTGAGTCTTCCTCTGTTGCTTTAGCCTATACCACAGGGCTTTCCCTCTGTTCTCACACCCATTCTGGATCAGGGGAGGTGGATAGGTAAAGTCCTCCAAGAATCCCCTGACTTTGACCTGCATATTCTACCATACTAATAGACAGTCAGCCTTTTATAGCTCATTCTTGCTCTCTTTTTCTCATTAGGAATGGCAGCCTCTGTAGGATACCAGAACAATGTCAATATCTCTATTGTGAAGGCCCAGGCCAGTACAAGAGGCTAATGTTCTACTCTCTCTATGTTCAAGGCCAAATCCCATTTCACTTTAGCTAGCACATGACTAACAATGTATCATTCCAAACTTGAAATCATTAAACTTCTTCAAGACTGCCGTGATCAAGACTTCAAACGCATTGGATTTTGATATCAGATTCTAAGGTGTTGGTACAATACAGTTCCTTCTCATTGGTCCATTTGACTCTAAACTGTCTATAATCACTCAAAAGTTTCTTTTGGGTAAACCAGTTCTGATTCTTTAGTTATCTGAACTTCACAAATAACCCTGTCTCCACACTTAGTGCTCACCCATGGCCCAGGGAAGCAGTGGACCTGTTCCTTTAATCCCCTATGGATATGACCTCCTCAAGCCATGGATCAAGTTGTAGGTGGGTCAGCAGTTACCTTTAACAGTATCTCCTGAACATTCATATCTCTGTTGCTTCTCTCGATTTATGGTATGGCTCTGAGAACATAGCAAAATAATCTGTGGATCTGTAATTCTGTTCGTTAGTATACACTTCTCTCTATAAAATCCAGTGAAATGTCGTAGAATTGACATATATCACAAGATAGATTCAAGTGCCATCCTTTGGGATAATCTAGTACATTAAGGAACTATTTTTTATGTTCTCCTAAAGCCCTTTCTAATATGTTTTGTCAGAAGACTCTCTAGCATTTGCCAATAGTGCACTGCACAAACCCCTTCTCCCTTAGAAGCTAAAAGGTGGCATGGGAAGAGGGTACACTGAAATGTTCCCTTAAATTAGAAAGAATGCCACACTGAGAGGGAGATGCATTTTCCTTTTTCTGTGTCCACTCCTAAAACAACAGAACAGCCCTGCCTTGCCCCTAGCCACTTGATGCAGTGGACTGTGTTCACTACTGAGCGCCTCACCAGATGGGGTGAGCTGCAAATGGCTTCTCTTTCCTTCGGTCTCAGCTTCCATTTGGCTATAGGTAAAGGTATCCGTGACATTCAGTAGGACTCATGCAGATTAAAGACACTGACTTGGTACTGGCCACATTCACTCAACACACAGAAGGACGTTAAACTGAGAGGGATTCTGAATCCTAGGCCAGAGCCATGATGATATCTTCTTTTCTTAATTCCAAAATCAAAGTTCTCTGAGTTTTACTGGAAGCCTAGTCTAATTATCATCTACGAAACTAGAAGACAGACAATATCAAGGACTGGTGCAAGTCATTTCCCTGCTGACACCACATTCACTCCCACTCCCACAGGTGGTTAGGGTAAGATCCTGCTCTTGTTGAAATAGGAAATTCAAGTTCCCCAGGATGATAGAGATTGCTCATTTTGCTCGTTTTGTGCTAAAAGCTCTGTCTCCTTTCTGACCTTAGAGTTCTTAGACATCTTATCTCATTACCTTGACCACGCAGGGGACCATATGCCATCATGCCACTCTTCCCTTCTTGCTGAGTTTAGCTTCTGGCAACAGGAGGAGAGTCACACAGGAGGGCTGGACATTGGTTCACAGGATCTGTGTGGACCTCTGTCTTCATTTGTGTCCTTGAAGAAAGGTAGAAATCTGGTGTTGGGAAAAGTCGGATACAAACAGTAATTTAGAGTGTGTCCTGTAGCAGGTTGCTGGAGCCCCAGGAAACTTTACTAGGAGAAAAAAAATGAATGTCTGTCTGAGGACAAATGCTTCAATGAGAAGAGGGCCACTAGAAGAGAATCACCTTCTCCTGTGAGGGATCATCATATCAGGGGCTGGGGGATAGCTCTGCTGGTAAGGCATCTGCTGCACAAGCATACAGAGTTCAAACATCCCAAATAAAAAGGCAGGCACGGTGGCACATGGCTGACTCTAGAGATAGGGAGAAACAGGCAAGGCTCTGTTGCTGTGCTTGCCGGACAGCCAGCCTAGCTGAACTGGTGAGCTTCAAATTAGATGGGAGATCCTGACTAGTGTAAAGTAAGGTAGGGAGTAACCGAGGAAGGCACTCAACATTGATTCCTAGACTCCATATCCATGCACATACATGTGCATACACATGCACACACATATACACAAACATACACACATGTATACATATATCCCTATATCTCTTGAACACACACACAAAAGCTATGTCTGAGCAAATACAGGCAGAGACTTAACTCAGTGAGGGTTCCAGGCGGAGACCTAGGTGGGAAAAGGGAATCATGCACTGGTCTTATGAATATTTGCAGTGTAAGAGCAGACAATACAGTTCTTAATATTCATGGATAGTGTGTGTAATTTCTTAATGGCACATGATTGGTGGACTGCCCCACTGAGGACAGACTAGAAGAACTGCAGAAATTCCACAATTTCATAAGAAGGATATGAAGAAGGACCATACCCAGAGATCCCCACTGCTGCTGCTTGCCTGTGGAGATTGGATAGCTTGAGTTTACTATGCGGGGTTTGCACACCTGATCAAAACTTTCAGGGTTGTTTATATTGCCTCAGGGTATAAATGCAAACTCTGAAAGCTCTGTTACAGTGTCTATGAGAGAACAGCAACAGTTATCAAGGCCTATCAAAATATCTGCTGCTAAATAAATGCCTCTTACAAATGCTTGACATGTTGTGGCATCCTGGGACACAGGTGTGTGCTAAACAGAATTTTTACAGAAAGCTCTTTGGTTTCTGTAAATTAATGTCAAGAGAAGGTCGAGTATGGTCTGTATAGGCAAGACTTGTTCTTCTCATGAGAGTCATGTGGTAACTTATGAAAAAGATGCCTTGACATTTATGATCTGTTCTGTTTCATGTTCTACTATTTGCCTATATAGATGGTATTTACACTAGTCAGTGAATGGAGCTAGAAGTGTGGTTCAGTCAGGAGAGTACATGCCTACTATGTATGAGGCACTGGGTTCAGGGCTAGTACCACATAAACAGGTCATGGTGGGATATGCCTGTAACCCCAGAACTCTGGAGTTGAAAGCAGGAAGACCAGAGGTTAAGGCCATCCCTTGGCTAAAAGTATAAAGTAAATTACCAAAGCCATAAGAAGAAATTCTTCAGGTCTACTGGGAACTCACCCATAACACCACCCTCTCTTTTTGTAGTATAGAATATAAATCAATAATAATAATAATAAATTTCCTTTCAGTGGCTAGCTATAATCAAAGGAGAAGAGCAATTGGGTGACAGAATCCCCTCATGCTGGTGCTCTCCTCCATAGACACAGATTTTTGAAGATTGGAAGCTACCCAAGCTCTTCACAATTCATTTGTCTTTTGCTCAAGTTTCAGAGTCAGGTCTCTTCTAGAAGCAGTGAAATGATTCTCGGGCCAAAAGGAAAGAAAAAGGTCATGCTTTTCTAGTTAAATAAAACTCTAGTCACCTTGAAAGTAGAGAAAAATCAATGATTCCCACCAAACTCCCATCTCCTTCTTTATGGGTCCAGTAGCAAAGACACAATGGATGCTTTGCTAAGCCAGCTGGCCAGTCTGAGAGCCAAGAATCATTTCCTGTCAGGAGACATTTTAGTTCCCAGCCCCTGCTCTTTTTACATAGCAGGTTTTCTTCAGTCTTTGAACGTTAAACTCATGGGGCCTGTAGATTGCCCATGAGGCACCTTTGGCTCCATGAACCAGGAAAGGCACAGATGTGAAAACAAAGTACATATGGCCTTGTGCATCCACACAGTGCCTGGGCCCTGCAGGGGACATGGCTTCCCAAGTCAAGTGTGCAGAGTCTCTGTACAAGCATTCATGGAGAAGAAAATCTTAGGCAAGTTTTGCATGTCACAAAGTAGCAAGAAGCTATTACTATGTCAGGATTACTGCCTTAGTTTTATGTTCTATTAAAGAGCTGTGTCATAACAAACTCTTAACCTTTCCCCATTGAAGTTCTGCACCTATTATGCACTTTACCCATTATAGTTGTGTTATCTCTACCAACTCTGAAAAGAGCGATGCTCCCAATCTTTTGAAAAATTAGGTGCTGGAGCAGACCTCTGAGACAAAGCTTCAGTGGTGTATGACTTTGTAGCTGGAGCTTCTTGAGGTAGAAATCACGAAATGAGAAGGCAGTAAGCAAGCTTGGGACGACAGCAATGAAGACTCAGGAGGGATATCCGCAGAGAATAAACTCAGAAGTGGCTCTGTGGGGAGTTCCAGAGCCTCTGAGTATTGTTCTCAGCAAGCATCCTGACATCTGTCTATAACCACATCTGTGTATCTGTCCTATATCTACTTATAAATTAGTGAACATAAGATGGTTCAGGAAAAGGGAGACAGGGTTTTATAGTTATTTAAGTGGCTATTTTAAAGCTATATTTAACCAGACATTTGTACAAAGTAATTATGGCCTATGGCTTTATGGGAGACAAGAACAGTTGAAAGAATTAGGCAAAGATAGAGTGGATAAATGATGCCCAGATTCTTGCTCACCATTTGGCCCACGTGTAATTAATTCTCTTCCTCGTTCCTCTAGTTAGGCTTCCTGAATTGTCTCTACACTTGTAAAGGGCTCAGGCTTGGTAGAGGTATAAGATGCAGCAACATACAAACAGATTGGGAGCTGGTCCAGAAGCCTGCATAATAGCAGTACAGCCATAAAAATGCCATCACCCTCACGTTGCAGGAAGATGAAGCACGATGCTCATCGCGGATGAACGCTTCGTCTCGTTCTGTCCTCGGGCCACAATCAATTGTACATCATTAACAAGACACAAAATCTTTACTAATTAGCTTTTATGATTATATTGTTATTGCGTTGGGGCTTTTCAAGCATTGAAAATCGAGGAGATAGGGTTGCCCAGCAAAGAGTCCTGTGCGAAGGGGAGGAACAAGAGCCCACCGGCCCTGTCATCATCAGACATTTTCAATCCATTCCCATCTGTAATTTTCAGTTCGATTCGCTGTTAAGATTAATATTTTAGTAAGAGACTGACAGCTGTTAGAGGAGGGAGAGAGAAGAATATTGAGTGTGCTTTCTCACCAGGCAGAAGTCAGCTGTGGAAGTGATCTAAGAAGAATAATTAGTCATTTTCTCTCTGCTCAAAATCTTCAAGGCTATTTATAATCCTCCATAGCTTTGTTACATGTTGCTCTTCTCAAGATATGAAAAAAAATAAGAATTCTCCTAATTAGAAAGACATATCTTTTATGCCGGCATATATTTCAAATGGATCAAAGATTTAATTTAATAATATAAAATAATACATTTACCAAAAGTATCCACGAGAGGATTCATTTGTTACATCAGAATAAGGAGGGTAATTTTAAATCATCCTACAAAACTCAGGCACCTTAGAAGAAAAGACTAGGTAAATTCAATGATATAATTAAAAAAAAATCACATGGCAAACTAGCATACTCAAAGCAAAGCTGACATAAATAAAGTTTTAAAATACATGAAAAACTTTTGCAATTCATATCATCATCCAAGGCCAAATATGGAAAGAGTTGCTATAAATCAAAATGACAATTTCCAACAAACCTGAAGCAAAGGAAGCAAAAGCTATGAATGGTCATTTCCTAGAAAAGGGTATTCACATTTTTCTAGAGTGTATAGAAATATGCCCAATACACCTCATAAAAATTAAGCAACACTGAGATACCACTTTTTGATTATTAGGTTGGAAAAGGTCAGAAAATTTGACGACAAATTGTATTATACTCTGGTGAGAAACAGACCCTCCCCCACTGCTGAGGGGAATGTAAATTGGTGCAAACTGAAGAGGGAGATTCAGCGGTTTCTAACTAAAATGGCAAATGTGCAACCCTTCTGATTCAGCGATTCCACCTCTAGGAATTTATCCTACAAATACACTGTGAAAGACTCACTTTAGAAATTACTCATTCCTGCTTTGTTTGTAGAAAACCAGTGCTTGCAAACAACCTGACTCTTCCTCCATAGGGGACTAGTTTGAGTTATGAGAGCAATTCTGTGGAACAGAATGATTCTACAAAGTAAAAATGAGATTGTTCTTCATGTACAGATCTGGAAAAAAATTCCCCAAGATGTACTGTTAGTAAAAAATAAAACAATATATAATGCAAACATGCTGTATCTTTCGTTCAAAGGAGAGAGAAAATCACATACACATATATTTGTTGTTTTAAGAAGATAAATTATGAACCACAGGTCTTAGAGGATGGAGTGCTTGTTTCAAAGGCTCCAAACAGCCCAACATTTCTGTTTCTGTGATCCTTTTACTGAGCCAAGCAATCTCTATAATAATACTTATACATTTTTCTAAAGTATCTTCTATTGACTGCCTGCCAGGGCTTTAAATTTATCACCATTGATCTCTCTCTCTCTCTCTCTCTGTCTCTCTCGCTCGCTCTCTCTCTCGCTCTCTCTCGCTCTCTCTCGCTCTCTCTCGCTCTCTCTCGCTCTCTCGCTCTCTCGCTCTCTTGCTCTCTCGCTCTCTCGCTCTCGTTCTTTCTCGCTCTCTCTCGCTCTGTCTCACAATAGAACTGCTAGAATGATGGTTTCCTCGCCATTTTACAAATGAGAAAACCGAGATTAACAGGTGCAGAGTAAGTCAAGCAAGGCCTCATCGGTGAGAAATGGCAGAGAGAGTGTTTGAAACCCAGTCCACCAGGCTCTAAAGTTTGTATACTTTATACTGGACCACACTTAGCAAGTATGCTTGATCTGCCTAGCGGAGGGGTATGGGCGTGTACTCATGTGAACTGAGTTTTTACCTCCAGCTATGCAAGACTACTCCCAGATTTTATAGCTTCAGATCATTAGAATCTGAGCCACCAGGACGGGGCTCTGTGGGCTGTTGAGCGAACCTCGAATGGACCTTGGATTCATCGTTGAATGAATCAGTTCAGAAGCGTAGTTCCACAATGACAGTAAGAACAGCAGAAATTATCAACTTAGTAACAGGTTCAATTGACCATGACTATGTAGAGTACCCTCGAGTGTGCTTTCAATATCACCATTTCACAGTTCCAAAAGCCGAGGCTTTGATAAAGTGGAATCTCTATTTAACCTGTACTGCAGCTGGAGAGCTCAGGTCTAAGCTGTAATCCCCTGCCGCCAGTACTCTTATCCGTAGTACTATACTCAGCTGTGTACGGCAACCATAGTTTCAATAGTGAAGTAAGAAGCTGAACCTGGAACACTAATGTCGGGACATTCTTTGCCTGTGTGGCTGAGGTCAAAGAAGCTGTGGGGGAATCCCCTCATACTGCTCACATAAGCCAGAAAGTGGCAAAGCGACATTCAGACACCCTATGCATGTTCGCAGTGGTTTAAATACTTAACCAAGCCCCCCACTGCTTCCTTCTAGGTCCATCACTACAAATAAAACCATCACTTGGAATTGTCTAGACGTTAGGGGAGATTACACCAGAAAGAAATGGGAAAGAAGGGGCAACTGAGAATCCATTTGCCCCAGCTTTTTAAGTTGTCTCATGTGGATGGATCAGCTCACAGATATTTTTATAGCAGCATCCTTCTTCCCTTTCCCTCTGTGTTTGATGGAGAGAGAGCTTACAAAACATCGATACCGAGTTATTTTCCTTTATCGCTGCTGCAAACCTTGCCTTAATAAGAATTGAGAGAAAGAAGGATGGAGCCTTGTGGTCTCACCACTCTGTTTCTTCAAGAGAATCCCATACTCAAGATTTGAGTCCTTTAAAACTCTTCTTTAGAGAAGACATCTTCCAGTCGCTAGTATAAAATTCTCCAGGCCCCATGCTAGCTTATAGATCTCTCTTTAGGGAAGTTACCTTTTCTTGGGTAACAGCTGCCAAGCGGTTAAGTGAGAATATGCTTCAGAGGAATTCAGACTTGGAGCACACATCTCTTTCCCCTGCGTATAAGAAAAGTGGCCTGAAGCCTGGTTATTGACTTCTGTGAGCCTTGCTTCTAACTTCTCCACCATCGTGTTAAATGTTATGTACTGGGTGGGTCTTTAAGATAAGGCAGTGAATCACCAGATAAAAAAGAACCACAAAAGTGGACTGCACATAGTAGATGCCATTTAAATCTCACATCCTCTTATAATGAGCCGTACTCTGCTTCCCTACTTTCTCTGTCAGTGGTCTCGGCTCCACCCTCCAGCACCTCAGGATTTAGTATAGAGTATTCCACAGGATGGCCCTCAGAGTCCTGCAAGGTTGCCTCTTTCTTCCTATTCTATTTACTTTATGGTACTCTGGACTTCTAGTTTTTACCACATCTGATCATCCTTGGTCTCTACAATTAAGCCAATCTTTCTGATGATTCACTCACACTGGCTTGTGTATTTATATGTGACCTATAGTATCAGCCACTTTATTGAAAGACATTTATTACAGGTAATGGCACGTTAATGGTATAATAGAATTAACATTTGGTGCATATGTATCTTCTGGGAGTCATCTGCCCTGTGAAGGATGACCCTCGATGCTTTTGTCTGAGACTAAGAGGATGAATGCACTAGCCAGTGTGTTAAGGCTGTAAGAGAAGCCTGGTTACAGGGCTGGGAGAAGGGATCAGTCTGTACAGTGCTTGCAATCTCAGCATGAGAGCCTTAAGTTTGGAGCTCCAGGAACCACATAAAAAGCCAAGAGTGTGACAGGAACACACCTGCCATCCTAGTGCTGGGTGTGTGTATTCCAGGGGCCTGTTGACCAGCCAGCTTAAATGAACTGGCAAGCTCCAGATTCAATGTGAATCTCTGTGTCCAAAAATAAGTTGGAGAACAATAGAGAAGAAACTCCTTGTCAATCACACATCTGCACATATGCACACACACATGTGAACACATACACACACATACGAGCTCACCCACATACACACACACTATATATAGATATAGATATAGATATAGATATAGATATAGATATAGATATAGATATAGATATAGATATATAGATATAGATATATAGTGTATGTGATATATATTGTGCGTGTATATGTGTGTGTGTATGTGTGTATAAAATATTGCAAAAGGTTATCTTGTGGTAAGAGGTTCTATCTTCTCTGACCCCTAGACCAGTTCATAAACACCAAATACTTTCTCTTATGAAATCACCTGCTGAACAATGGGACATTATTTCATGAGGTGCCATGAGCATTTGAGTGTCCTCTGAAGAGGAAATCAATCACTCTGATTTCTTCTTTTCTGGGGGAGAGACAGAGGGAGAAGGATACAGGGGCGGGGGAAGATGGGCAAAAAGGCTGAGGAGAGAGAATCCATTAGTCAAAGCTTGATGGTTATGTATGTATGTATGTATGTATGTATGTATGTATGCATGTATGTATGTGTGCATGTGTGTACCATAGCATGTGTATGAAGGTCAGAGGACAATTTACAGGAATCACTTCTCTCCACCATGTAGGTTCTGGGTTTTGTACTTGGGCCACCAGGCTTGATAAGAAATGTCTTTACTTACAGAGCCATCACACTGACTCTTTTCCTTCATTTCCTCACCTTCCAAGGGGATAATCATAGTCTCAGCTACATTTCCTTCTCCTTGGCATCGCGTGGGAGATGAACCAAAAGAAGTTGCCCTGTGAAGTCTGATCAAAGACACCATCTTGGTTATCTGTCTCTGGGTTGTTATGGCTTAAGGGGAATGCTTATAAAGTGTGACACAGTCTGGGAGGGAGTCGCTAGACTAAATGTGAGTTCCTTAGGCATCAGTAATGGGGACTCTCTGAAAGCTGTACTTTGGAGAAAAAAAACATGTTTACATCGAAATAGGAATGAATCTGTATCTTTGTTTCTCTCTGTGTCCATCTGTCTGGAGAGGAGGGTGTATGAAGGGAATGTGACAAGTTTCATCAAGAGAGGAAAACTTGCTCAAGCATGAGGATGCTGTTTCTCTGAAATCTGCATTTGGCTTCTTCCCAGGGATCTGACTTCTCCTGGGCTTTGCAGCTAAATTCTCAGGGATGTATCCTCAGAAGTACTGTCTGTACCAATTCAGCTGCTTCTAGAATGAGCCACATTTCAAAAGGGGAAAAAAATAGAACAAACTGTAGAGTCAGGGAGATGAAAGTGAGAACATCAGCCATATGCCCAATATATTCCCCACCACACCCGGGGGTTCTCCAGAGCCAGCTTACAAAGTGCCGAGCATCCTGGTGAAGCTTCGATGGAAAGACTCTAAGTTGGGTAGCCAACCATCCTGTGCTCAGTTTTAAAGAATTACATCATAGTCTGCTTCTCAAACATGTTAGAAAACAGAGAAATAACAGGCCCACATAACCATGCTGTGTAGGGGCCAGGTGCTTTTGGTGGTGTGTTTTAAGAACAGGCTGATAAATTTCCTCTATCCCAACAAGTCCCAGACCAACTGTCATACTCCTTAAATCACTTTATATTATGAATTTTTATGTATCAGTTACCAAAGTCAGCTCAATTGTATCAACCCATTTCCATATTGTGCTTTACTGTCAATAAAAGACTGTGATTATCTTCCATAAATATTTGTTTAACTTTTACAATTCTTTGGTTGTGCTCAGAATACAAATATTCCTTTCTTTTTTTTTTAAAGCAACATCACATGTATTTTACAAATCCAATCAATCTAACATGGATTCTGTAGTTTGCTTTTCTGTTGCTGTGATAAATGCCATATCCAGAAGAAACTTAGGGAAGGAAAGAATTTATTTCAGCTTTCACATTGAGATCGCAATCCATCACTGAGGGGAGTCAGCACCAGGAACATGGAGACTGTTGCCTACTAGTGTGCTCAGTGTGTCCTGCTCAGTTTGTTTATTATACAGCTCAGGACCACCTGTCTAGGGATGGTGGCACCTGCAGTGTACTGGGCCCTGACATATCAATCAAGACAATCTCTCACAGATATGTTCAGAAACCAGTCTGATTCAGATAGTTCTGCCGTTAATGTTTCCTCTTCCAAGCTGAATTCTAGGTAGTGTCAGACTGGGAATAAAAACTAAGCTGTACAGTAGGGAATCAAACCAGGGTTGCTTGGAATGTTCTCAAACCTTTAGCCCAGGTTAGTCAGTGTATCTCGACCTTCTAAGATTGAGTATTACATTTTTTTTTTTTCTCTTTGGATCCTTTTGGTCATTCAGCAGAAGGGCTGTCATCACATAACTATTGTCTGGCCTTTTCATAGACACAGAATGACCCCATTGCCCCAGGGGAAGGTACCTTGATTAGTTTCCTTTGTGAAAAATATCTTTGCAGTCTTCTGGATCAAAGAGCATGAGGTGGATTCAGGCTGCTGGAATATTGAATTATCGTTTTCCTTTTCAATTAGCACCAGTTGCTGGCACCTTGTGTGACCCAAACTGAAAAAGAATTAGCATCAGCATCTTCTGTTTTGTTTTTTAATTCCAACATAGTGGTTATCATCATACACATGGCTGTCAGGATGCCTGGTGTGGGTTCCTAAACTCTCCCACCACTCAAAATAGCATGAAGTTACAAGTTGAAGAGGGAATGTCTTAGCTGACCTTTCAACCTTGAGTGTCTTCCTAGGGAAACTGGAGCTCAACCAACATAAGCTGGTTATGATGGGAAAGATGTCTGTTAAGGGAGCACTAAAAACAGGAGGGAAGGGCTGAGTGTCTGCACTTCCCCCCTCATCCCTACAGTCTCAAGGCACAAAAATATATTGCTGACATCAGCCAAAGGCAGTGTTTTATTATTATTTGTTTGTTTGTTTATTCATTTGTTTTTGTTTTGGGCGTTGAGGCAAATGGACTGGGTTGGGGTGGGGCATCCAACTGATTAGTATTCCTACTTCATTTAAATCCACCCAGTGGAAACATTCTACTGCTGAAGCTAGTTGTTAGAATAGTCTGTCAAATGGAAACTTCTCTTAATTGATACAACTGTGCTTCACTGGGCACAGCAAAAACTGAGGTACCTAAAGGTGAGCTGGAGTTAATGAAAAATTCTGAAATGTCTTGAATCATCAGAGAAGGTTCACAATGTGTTCAGTGTTGTTTTAGTGTTAAGTATTTTATTGCATCCGGTATCTGGAAAATTGGTAATACACACCTAGTATGTTGATAATATTCTATTAAAACTGAGTGTTTGATTTGACAAGACATCCCATTTCCCAATAGAGCAGGAAGGTGAAGCCTTCTTGTTATAGCTGGCTGGCCATTCTGCTGTGGGCAGCGTTAGGCTAGTCTTATTTTTTATAGCGAAACTAATAGGTACGAATTGGAACCTACCTCCCTTTTTTTTTCTTTTCTTTTCTTTTTTTTTTTTTTGGTAATTGGGCATTAGCTTTATAGATTTAAATACGCCCACCACAGTATTCTAAGTAGGCATGTTCCTAGCTAGAGGGCTTTGTGCTTCTAAAAATCTCAAAGTCTACCATTCTCTTTGGCTAATAGGATTAAAGAGAGCACAAGGATAGGACCTCCCTCATTGCTTTAATATCCCTGCAGTTTTCTTTAGCACTGGCTCCCCGCTGGTCAGTGCTTTTCATACAAGTGCAAATATTCCACAGTGATTTTTCTTTTTACAGTGTCTGACTCTGTAGCCCAGGCTTGCCCCAGAATTTGATGTATGGCCATCTCTGGCCTCAAACTCACTACAAAATTCCTCCTGTTTTAGCCCCTTGAGTTCTGAGGTTACAGGTGTGAGCCACTATGTCCAGCTACAGTGGGATTCTCTCAGTTCATTTTTTATTTTAGGCCTAATGAAGGCCACAGAGCTAATTTGGAACTAAAAGGCTTCTGTTCTTCATTTCCAAGGGAAAAGAAGTAAGTTTTCTAAGTAGATGAGGGGTTTAGGGTTGGGAGATAATGATTTCAGGCTTAAAAGGAGACCCAAAGGGAAGCTGACCTCATTTTATTGCCAGAAGATTACACTGCGTATTTATAGATGGTGATATTGACTTCCTGAAGAGAAAAACTAAAAATGTGCTGTGGAATGTTACCATATGAAAGGAGGCGGGATTGACATTCTCAGGCAGGTAAATACATCCATTTAACAAATAACAAACCACACTTGCTGCACTGAAGATTATATTCTTTTAAATTGGAATGTTTTCTACGATTCAGGAGGTGGGTATATAGTTTGGTCAGTATAGTGCTGCCCATACAGATGTGAGAATCTGAGTTCGAAGCCCTGACACCCATGTAAAAAGCCAGCCACATGAGAATGCCTCTGTAACCCTAGAACTGGGAGACCGGAGAGATGTGAACCTGGAGCTCATAGGCTGCTATCTGAGCTGCGTCAGTTAGCTCCAGGTCAGGAAGAGACCATGTTTAAACATTAAGGCAATGAGTCATCAAGGAAGACATCCATGACCTCTGGCCTCCGTGTGCACGTGCACAAATCAACATGTACATTTACCATATAAATGCATGTGCGTGAAGCGAGCACAAATACACATACACACATATACACACACATTGCAATAATTTTGGATTTTTCAGTTAATCTTTCATTGCTTTCGTTTTTTAAATCTCCTTTTCTTCTCTTAGTTTTTTTTTTTTTGTTTTGTTTTGTTTTTTTTTCTTTTTCTTCCCCCAATGCAAGTATGGAAGAAAACAAAGAGCCCATGGAAGACCTTGCTGGTTCTTCCCTCCTTTGTAGTATGCGGGCCTCTTGGTGTCATGTGACTGAGGTTTCCAGGGAAACAAATCAAATGGGGTGCTGGGCACAAGTCCCACGTGTCCTTCCCTTCTCTGTTTTTCTGGAGTTTTTTTTTTTTTTTTATAAGACTCTGTAGAGCGTTTAGAACCACCACTTGTTACAGGGTAAATCACGATTTTGCTTTAAGAGGCTTTTATGCTTGACACAGCAGATAAAAAAGCAAGAAATCACTTTTCAACAACTGGCATGAGGAAATGAGGGAAAAAATTAGAAGAAAATCATCTCTCATCTCTTCCAAGTTCCCCAAAGGTCACTGACGCCTTCCGTGAGCGCCGGAGTGGCTCCTGTTTCCTCGAGAGGCCATCTGTTGTCACTTGCCTCGAGTCATGTTTAAATCCAATGTAAAATAACCAGCTTGGTAAATCAAACGGATTAACTTTCTCTCTTTATGAGCAAGTGCCATTTTAGTCAGTACTGAAAACCCTAGGCTGGGAAGATATCTCAGTTGGTAAAGTGTTTGTTGAACAAGTATGAACACCTGAGTTCAATCCCAAGCCCTCCCACTTCTTAAGGAAACCTGGTATGGGGTTGTACACTTAATCTCAGTGCTGGGGAGGCAGATAGCATGATCCACAAGACTTGCTGAATACCCAGCATAGCCTATTAGGTGAGTTTCATGAATGACTCTGCTTAAAAACAAACAAACAAACAAACAACTAAAAATTTTTGAGAAAGACTGGGGTTGGATAGATAAAATCTCAGCAGGTAAGAGCTCTAGCTACACTTTTAGGAGACCCAGGTTCCATTCCCAGCACTCATGTGGCAACTCAGGAGTATTTATGATTCCTGTTCTAGGGAACCTGATGCCCTCTTCAGGCACCAGGTATGTACATGGTGCATAGACATACATGCAGACAAAATACCATACCCATAGGACAGGACAGGACAGGACAGGATAGGATAGATCTAAAGAAACAAAGAAGCAGACAGTGACTGAGGAGCATCACCCAAGGTTGTCCCCTGGCCTCTACAAATATGCACACATGCACCTACAAACACACACACACATACACACACACACTCCTTCAGTTTCACACTTTAAGCTGCCTTCTTTAACATTGTCCACTTAACATGTTCTTTTTTTTTTTAAGATTTACTTATTTATTTTTATGTATATGTTGTTGTTTTCAGACATACCAGAAGAGGGCATTGGAACCCATTACAGATGGTTTTGAGCCACTTTGTGGTCTCTGGGAATTGAACTCGGGACCTCTGGAAGAGCAGTCAGTGCTCTTAACTGTTGAGCCATCTCCCTAGTCCCCACTTAATGTGTTCTTTAGCATCTCACCACAAGAACTTAGAACTTTTTCTTGAAACTTGTCAAAATGCGTGCACATTTTGCATGCACATGCAAAATCCAGAGACCTAAAATCTCAAGCAATTGTAGAAAAGCAGAGAAGCTAGCTCTTGCCTGAGGATGACATCTCTACATGCTTCCTCTTGGTATGGACCTCTGCTGTCAATGGACCTGCTCCTTTTTTTGTTTTAATGGCAAGTTGTTACTTGTTGAGAAAGCTTGTTGAAAAAGTCCTTGTTCTGTTAGAAAAGTCTAATGTAGCTTGCAAACTAGATTTATTTTTGACTTTTGAGTAAGAAAACCAAATAAGTAATGATTGCTATGGATAGGAGGGAAAGATGAAGAAAGGATCCACTCTCCTCAGTTGTCACCAGCAATGCTGAGCCCACTTTTAATGAAGCAATGAGTCCTCCACCATCCTCCTCTCAGTAAATGTATCTCATCTGTCTACTCACTGGGGACACATCCTAAACATTTTCAGCCATCCTGCCATCTCCACTAGTATCAAAAAGATTCTTTAACCAAAATCTAGATTCCAGTACCACTCAGCTGAAAGCAAAGACCCTAATCAAACTGGTATTAAAATATGCATCTTTGTTAACATTAGAAAACACAGACAAAAAAGGAACATTCAGATATTATTTTGCAATTTTTGAACACATTTGTAATTAAAATCTTCAAAGCCACACACAGGATTTTCCTTACTAGAGAACTTCTGGAACCTTTTTTTAAAACTCCCATCCTTTGCCCTAACTGTTGTGTTAAGAGCAAATTTGATAATGTCTATAAAAAGGGTTTTATGTTGATCAAAATCCAGCATGAAAGAAATTGAAGCTATTTAGCCTGGTGTTATCAGTGGCTAACAGGGTAGAGTGACCACTTCTGGAGGGTGAGTTAATACTTTAAACCTTTAAGGTGTCACTTAGGGCCCTGGAAAAGGTAATTTACCAAATGATACTTTTGCAACTTAAAAGAATTTAATGGCCACCTAACGCGAGCAAATCATAGCCCTTGTTGTTTTAGGGTCAGGCCCATGTGAGGCTGTAGTCTTTCAAACAGATGTGATTTTATGTCCTTTCAGAAAACAAGAAAAAAAAAAAAAAAACCTTGAGACCTCAAAAAAGCCTGGTGGTTCTGATTTGTCTGGCATGTATTTTTCTGATACATCTAAAGAAAGAATAAAATAGTTCTTTAAAAATTTTTAAACTGAATGTGACACTCTTTTCCATTGCTACTTTTGAATCAATGCAATCATAAAATCTTGTAGGCAAAAGCAAGGTAGCACTTCAGATCACAAAGTAATAATAGCAACCGTATATTAAAAACTGGGTTCACACCTGCTACTTCATGGAATCAACTGAGATTTTAAAATAAGCAGACTCTGTTCCCTAGTCAATGAAAAGAATTCAGCTGAATATGAAAAAAACAAAACAACAATGACAACAATGATGAAACCTCTCTTACTGGTGGTACAGGTATGGGTTAACAAGAAAAGCTTTGAATTCATTATTACTGATATTAAAGCATCATATTTAAAGAGTTTATTAAATCTACCCAATCTAATTCTTGGAGTCTAGGGAAAAAATAGAAAAGCATCTTACCTTTCTATCAGTATTAATTATACATGTATAAGGGCAATTTTGAATCATATCCAAATAGATATAATGCAATGAATCTAGCCCTTCTCTCTTGAAGAACACGTGGTACAATTTGCTTAGTACAAATTTAATTATTTATTATCCTATTGGTTTTCTGTTAACTCTATGTCTGAGTTTCCCCAAGTTACTGAAAAACTCTTTAAAATCTTCAAGTCATACTTGGAGTTGTTTTTGAACTAGAAGGGGTATCACTGCAGACACCTGGAGTAGCTGAGTGACCCGTGAGCACTAGACCTAAAGTTGGTAGATACACTGAGTCCTAAACTCGAGCAGAGGACAAAATGTCCTGGAAGAGAAAAATGAGGCAGGAGCTGGAGCAGATGAAAAGAGTTTCCTGCCCACCGCACATGTCTGACCTTGAGAAAAAAAGGTTATTTTGGAGGTTAAAATACTATTTAGGGTCTACCACCAGAATTTCCACAGCAAGATATGGAATAGGGCTGATCATTTGCGTTTCTTATTAGCTCCCAGGTGAGGTGGTTGATCTTGTTAGCTTAGCAGGATCCAGAGTCACCCAGGAGACCAGGATGACTGGGGTAGCTGAGATGCAGAGACCTATCATACAGTAGGGCCCTGGGTTGAGTCAAAAAGAAAGTGAGTTCTACAGAGTTCACTGTTCTCTGCTTTCTGGTTGTGGGTATAATGGGATCAGCTTCCTCAAACTCCAGCCACCAGGACTTCCCAGCCATGATGGATTACTCTCTCGATCTGAAGGTTAACCTTTTTTCCGCATAAGTTGCTTTTGTCATAGTATGTTCACAGCAATGGGTGAGTGACCGAGCCACTAGGGGATATTGATGCCCTCGGTCCTGAGAGAACACTTGAAGAAACATTGCACTAGATTCATGTTCAGTCTCCTCTCTGCTTTATTTGCTAATATAAGAGATCTTCACTCACTTTAAAACTTTTAAATTGAGATTTAAGGATAAAAGTCATTATTCACAGAAACAAACAGAGAAAGACTCTTAAAGATAAACTCACAAGTTTAAAGACCTAAAAGAGATCAAGCTGAGCTCCAAATACATCAGGCCATGAATGAATAAGCCTAACTGATTAATGATAATAATAATAATTTTCTAAATGAGGCTGTACCCCACATCATTAGCACAGTTATTACCCAACATATGAATGGATCATATCACAGTTTATTTGGGATTTTTTTTTAAATTTGGAATATGTTTTGCTGTAGAATGGGGAAAAGCAAAAAACAACAAATGTCTCTCTACCCAGAATTCGCTCAAAGATTGCTCTATGGCAGTATCCTTGTGAGTCTGAGTAATGAGGTTACAGGATGGCTTCAGGAGATTCAAAGTCAGGTCCTCATGCCTGTGTGCCAATGCTTTACTCGATAAGCCTTGGCAGTTGTAAATATGTGTTGCCACCAACTTAAAGTAGATACTTGGGGCAGATAATCAGGGAGAGAGGAAAGTGTTAGGTCCATGTTAGATCTACCATGGATCCGTTTCCTTTGGCATCCCCAGGTTAAAGCCACTACATCATTGCAAGGACATCTGTCCTACACATGTCAAGCTCTACAGGAGCCAATTTACAGATTCCCTTTGCTCTTCTTGTTCAGCTACTCAGACTGTAATGGAAATATGGCACCCTAATGATACCCTTCATCCATGGCTCGGTCATTAAGCCCAGCATAGTGGAGCTGAAGAGTTAAGGAAACACAGCATCTCATACGGAATGATGGAATGATTGAGTATTCAGTCGTTCTTAGATATGCTAGTCATTATCACCTCTGGCTTTGTTCCCTGCCCTAGCTTCTTTTATAAGTTCCTGCCATACTCTAGCCTTTCTATTTTTCTCTCAGTACCCAGATTTATAAAGGACTTAAGTCTTCTTAAGATGGGGCATAGGATAGAGTCACTGGCATTTCAGGGAAAATCTCTGAGCACAGAAACATTTCCTGGTGAAATTGGAGATTGAGGAATTGGACAAAGAACAGAAACAGGAGGCCAGAGAAAGGACCAGAATAGTTACAAAAGTCTGTGAGTTATTTCACTCCTGTGGTCTTGCACCACTGTATGAGGCACATATGGCTCTAGAACCTAGGCTATAGTGAGTTTTCGCTGTTTTATTTGTGGTCCAATGAGAAGAGCAGAAGAAAATATTCATTATTGGCAAATCATAAATAATTTCTGGTATTAGCTAGGATGAGCAAAGACTGCTATTTGAAGTCTGGTATTTATAAAGTAGGGGAATCGTAAATACAAACACACACACACACACACACACACACAGCACAGTCAGGCAATGAAATGTCTGAGTGGGTTTTATTGATTACCAATTTCTGTTTTTCTACACTTGATTCTCACATAGAATTATAGACTCCAGGAGTTCTGGTACTTAGAGACACAGGCATGAAGACAAAGCATGCAAGCAAAGACTGTATTAGGGAAAATACCTGTGGCAGCAGGAGCCAGAGAAGATGGAGTGGCCAGGCTGCCATGCAGTGCAATTTAAAAACAACTCAGCAGGGCCACTTGGAGTTCTTGACCCAAACTTCACCAAGATTGCCTTGTATCTCCCAGGAAAGAACCTGCTTAACACTCTCTGCTGTGCTCAACCAAAGCCTGGGAAGATGGGCCCAACACAAATGTACTCATGTTTCTAAACCCAGCATCTGGGATGGTAGGTCAATTACACTGTGGCTGGACTTCAGTAAGGGACATGTCATCTACATGGAGCAGTCTCCAAAGTGTCCTGGTATAAATGTAAATGAAGTAGTTTTGCTATGAATTAGAGGTGGTACAATTTGATTTATTAATTGGGGGGAAAGCTGCAATTCACTGTCCTTGGTGGTACTCCTTAGGAAATAGTCAAATTAAAATCTACCTGATCTAAAAATTCTATTTCAACCATACAGTTTTCTCTGAACCATTTTTCTAGTATGTGTGCATGTGTGGTATATGAGAGGGAGAAGTGGGGAGGAGGGAGAGATTAGGCACATACTTGTCATATGTTTGGAATTTAGAGAACAATCTGGAATGTCACTCCTTGCCTTCTACCTCATTTGAGACTGATTTTGTTCAATGCTGTGCAGCTCAAGAGCTCCCAGGAACTCCCCTGTCTCTACCTCCCATCTCTCCTTATGAGTATTGGAATTACAAGTATGGGCTCCTATGCCTTGGTTAACCAGCTTCTGGAGATCCACAATTAGATCCTCCAGTTTGTGCAGTAAGCAAACACTTCTCCCACCAAACGCCTGTCCCATGCCACCTCTGAATTAGGCCTAAGTCTGGAAAACGAGAGAAATTTACCAATATTGGCTTTGTTTTCATCTTGACAATAAGGGCAATAGGATGGCAAGGAACTGGCTGCCAGAGGGATGAGGATAGGCTGTGGGAAAGCCCCAACTTACCTAAGTACAGCTATTGAATCACAAAGACTTGATGGGCCATCTTCTTGGAGATTATCAAAATCTTCGTTCTTATGACTCAAAAGGGAAAAAAAAAAACCCTTTGACTTTAAATTTAGAAGACCTAATTTTTCATTTCATATAAGCATTATTGTCCTGTTCCATGGTGTTGATGGATAATCTTTAGAAAATAATCATGTTGGAATGTTTCTCTAAGTTAAATACACACATCATCACACTTTATTTTAGTTATGTATACAATTTTCTTTCTGTTCACTCAACATTAAAATGGAGAATTGGGAGGGTTTTTTTTTTGTTTTGTTTTTGTTTTCCAGACCTACTGGGTACCAACATGTGTGCTTCCATGATTGGCAGGATGTATAGAGGGAGAGTTTCTTTCAGATAACTCTTAGAAAGCTAGTGCATGTGAACTATCTGATTTAGGTGCAGTTGCGTCTCATTCTAATCCGATTATGTTACACTTCACCCTCAGCTCCTTCAGGCTTAAAATAATCTGTAACAACAAGGACAATATGTTAATGGATTTACTTAAAAATGATTTTAAAACTCAGTTATCAGGGGCCACACTTCTGCTTGTGCTCAAGATTGTTTTTCTTGGTGTTTTTCTTGGGAAGAAATGCAAAGGTCAAACCACTATAGCTCCTGATAAAGTTCTTCATGGTAGCTAATGAGATAAGCTTCTAGCAACTAGAGCTAAAATTAATAATAAGATAATGACTCTAAGAATGAAATACCTTTTATTGTTCAAAATGAAATGCATGAACAGGTCCTGAAAATACACAAATCAAAAGAAAAAAGACTTGGGGTTTTTCTGTAGAGAGAAAAGCTAAGATTCGGGTTAGAGGGATGATTTAGAAGAGACTATCCAGAGTCAGCCTCAAAATGTGGACCTTGGGAATAACCCAGAGGCCATAGAGAGAATTCTAGTACTCTCAGACCAAAGGCAGACATCAAAGGGAAACAACCATGGTTAGGTGTTTCTAAGAAATATGACTATTTATAGTATTTGGAGGATTTCTCATGTAAAATGGAAAGTAGCTTACGACCATGTAATTGCTTGGATAGATTAGTCTATCTCCTTTGTTCACATGTGAATAATGAATAACCTTCAGGCTCTCCTATATTGCTATATAAAGTCATCGCAATATTCAATACTAAGCACTCTCTCTCACACACACAGGCAGACAGACAGACAGACAGACACACACACACACACATATACACACACAGGGAGGGAGGGTGGAGAGTCACATGCACACACAGTCATTCACTCACCCACTAAACATAAAGGAAGATTTTTGTTTCTATAGTTCTTTGCCTCCAAATTTAGGTCAAATAAAAGGTGTGTCCCCTAATGTTATACAGCTGAAGTAAAATTTTTCAAGGTCTATTTCCATAAGAGCTTTTTCCTCATAATGAAGATGCTTATCCATGTGTTTGTGGCAATTAAAGATATGTATATTTAATGGCCTTCCTCCATCAGTAGGATGTTGGCTAATGCTGGTGTCATAGGTTGCCAATTTACTGTCTAGTAATTGCTACTTAAATACTTGTTTGAGATGGGCAACAACTTTGTCTTATAGCTAGCTTAGACTCACAACGATGCTTCATCAAGCCTTGTAAAAAGAGCTGGCTTCTCATTAAACCAACAACAACACCTCCAGAATTGCATAACTTCTACTTCTGTCATTTGTAATATGACCTGCTAAAGGATGACAATGCAGTGTGAACCAAGAAAAGAGCTGTAGCGCTTGTGTCTGTGCACTCTCAGGACAAAACTCATTTATGCAGAACTATCATCAGAAAGCATCCAACTCCCCATGTTCCCACATTCTCCAAAATCAAAGGATGGAGAACAAGATCTTGCTCTGCACAGGCGTGTAAAACCCTTAAAGTAATTGTTTTTTTAAATATTACCTCCAAATACTGATTACTTCATATCTTTAAGTAGCCAACACTAATCATCCATAGTAACTCCCATCTTCATGTCTAGTAAAGAATATCAGTCCAAAAACCTAGAAAATATAACCTTGTCAAGACTGATTAACAAACATCTCTTGCCCCTAATGGTACTTTGATGAAAAGTAATCAATAAAGTGGAAATAGTTGAAGTTTAACCTTGCTAGAGTCCTCTCTATGCAGGATCTCTATGGTACTGATATCATAGACTACATGCCGTTGAGAGAAGCTCACTCCCTACAGTTCCCCCAACCACCTGGCAAGGGACATTAACTTTGAAAGGTATGGATGAGTTTTCTGTGAAAGAAAGATTTGTGACTTGATCATTTCATAAACCTCTTCATATCATAATCTTTTTTTAAAAAAAGATTCACAATGTAGCCATGCATGATGGTACACATCATGGTCGCATACTTTGAAACTGGGCTGCATAGCAAGATCCTATTCTCACAAAAACAAACCAACGAAACTACAGATTCACAGTATTAATTGGTGATCCCGTTTTACTTTAGTCCGTAATATCTTAATATAAAACTTAGACTTCTGGAAATTCTGTTCCTCAAAGTTAATGTCTCCTTCCAGATCTAGTTCTCCAGGCTCTATAAAGACTTTCTTCTCCTCATCTTGTTGGGTACTTCCCATTGTCCCTAGCACTCTGCTTTGGCCCACAGCTCTTCATTCTGTATATCCTGTCTTCAGTGAGCTCACACTTTCTTACAGTTTCAACCATCTTCTAAAATGATGATACCCAAATCGTTGCATGTCCTTCAGATTTGCACATCCAGTTCTCCAACAGGAGCATCCACCTGGATGCTCACTGATGCTTTCTTTACTTGGATGGTTCTCAGGCACCCTATCATGAATAGGTCTCAAAATAATGAGATTATTTCTGCTCCTTCTTCTCATTTTGGATGATTCTTATTTCTGAATATGTGCCCAAAACATGAAGCACTTCATTTCATCTATGATTTCACACATAGCACAGCAGAAGACTATCACAGTGGAAAGATCCCATGATGGATGGAAGGGGAGGAACTGAAGACAAGGAGTGTACAACCAAATACCTAGAAAGAGGAGTCAAGGGCAGGATTGCAGGCGGGGACCGGGAGAAGGGCAGCAATCAGGATGTAAAGTGAATAACGTATATTAAAATAACAAAGACAGAGAGAACATATTCCCAGATGGAGCTATAACTTTTTGGCCCCCAGATTCCTCTGACAAACCATCCCAGTGAAGGAAAATTATACTAAGTGTAAGAACTTTGCCTCTGGCATTTTAAAAACATTTTTCAAAAGGGTATAGTACCCTCACACCCACCTACACTGGGTTCTTCCAGAGACCATGTTGGAAAGCCTGCCCACTCACCATGTGGAAGAGAAAGTGTGTGTGAGAGTGGGGAAAATGCTCCACTGTCCCTTTAAAGGCAGCCATGATACAACCTCATGATGCTGTGACACAAGCTTGCTCTTTGAGTTCCAGGCTCCTGACACCTTGCTGATGTGAGCTTTCACTTTACAGATCCATGTACCTTCCATGTTGTTTGTTCTTTTGTGCTCTGGGGAGTCATAGAGGAAGTGGAGGAATATATATATGCATGCATGTTCCTGCATGTGGATAAATATGTGTGCAGATAAGATTGTGTGTGTGTGTGTGTGTGTGTGTGTGTGTGTATGTGCATGTGAGTGTGTGTGCGCGTGCATGTCTGAGTCTTTGTGTACCAAAGAACAACCTTTGATGGCATGCTGATGTCCTTTCTCAAGTATTTTCTACCTTATCTGGGGAACAGTTTCTCTCATTGGCCTAATGACTAACAAGAGGCAAGACTGGCTAAACATCATGCTTTAGTGAACCTCCTATCTCCACCTTCCCAGAGCTGAGATTACAAGTGTACAGCACAACACCTGTCCTTGGAGGGAAGGGAGGCTCTTTTTATGGACTCCAGGGGTTGAACTCACATCCTTACGCTTACAAAACAACTACTTACTGGCTAAACCATCTCCTTAGCCCACATTCTTACTTTCTAATGAGACAGACAGTGATTGACAGCAGCACAAATGAAGGGAAACAAAGCTGGACTTTGGTGGGGGAGGGGAGGGGGTTGCATACGCCTATATTGAAATCGGAGCATTCCCATTCTGCTCAGTGATATTAAACACAGCATTCAAATCTCCTTGTAGACTGGATTTTAAAATATCTGCCCGTAAAGGCAGCTTTGAGGATTGAATAGATAATTCTTATTGAGTGTTAAATACATGCTGGCTGTTTAGTAAACAGTGGCTAACGTCACGTAGTCTATTGAGTTCGTCTTTATTTTCATGGACCCCTTCTTTCCCCTTTCAACAGGTCTGCCAGGTCACACATATAAATGGTACAGTGCCCAAGTCCACTCAGATAGTCTCAGCTTAATCATGAGTTCTCACATAATTTCCTCTCTAGCTATGACAAAGGTATTAGAAGCAGTAAGCCTGAAATTCAATACTTAGATAAACAAAAGTACTGAAGTATTTAGAGTCTCCATTAGATGGACTGCATTTGTGTTAGAAAGCCTGGTTTGAGTCCCTTACATAATAATAAAAAAAAATCTATGAAAAGTAATTGATCAAACTCAAGGAGATGAAGAGTCATACAGTCTTTCCTGGCATGAGAACTTGAAGTATTCCTCTGCCTTGGATAGCAAACCTGCTTTTTAGCTCACTAAGCCATCCCCTCTGGCTATGTGATTATATACAGCAATTTACCATCAGTGAAAGAAAATAAACGGTCTCTGTATTGCTTTCCCCTTACAGCCCCACCTCTCGACTGCAGTAACCAAACCAAATATACCATTTCAACATCAGGCTTTGCCTCATCAAATTCTCATGAAGCAAGACCAAAATTAATTTCCATTATAGGAAGATAGGTGAACTTCTGGTTTCCCATAAAGGCAAGGAATATACTGATCTTTACAATGTTCTGGCTAAAAGAAATTTATCTTCCTATATTGGCACAGCATCCTTTCGATGATATTTGTCTGTAAATGAATGGCAATCACTTATAATCCACAGTAGATAGAAGCCAGAATGAATGGTAAAAGGGTTTTTTGTTTGTTTGTTTTTGGTTTGTTGTTTCTTTGTTTGTGTTTGTTTGCATGCTTGCTTGTCTTTGTGAGCAGAGCAGAAACAACACAGGGTTTAACATTCCATAGTCCTGTCATCAAATGCTGTCGATCATATCCGTTTAGCTCCGTGGCATGTTATTTACATGATTTGCTTTCCCCAGTGAGAAGATCCAGGGATCAGAAGTTCAAAGACCTAATTTCTAATGCCAGTTTCACAAACTGACCACTCAGTTTCAATTTTCTTCACTCGTATGGTGGGAACAACCATCAACTGATAGTGATCCCAGGACTTGAATCTGTAACCGTGAGAGACATTTTCAGTAGATTGATTTGGAGGAATCTGATTATCACTTGAAGCTTCCAATTGCCAAGCAATATCATGAATACATTTGCATTTCTGGAGGGAAGCAGACACTATTTCTCCTATTTTGCAGATTAGGAAACATGGCGTTGGTTATGCTAAATGATACTGCCAAAGTTACCCAGTTGGTAACTTACTAAGCCAAGTCGAAAATGTGGATCTTTCTTTTGCTGCAAATGAATGTTCCTTCCTAGAGCCACAGGTTCTGCTGTAGACACTGCGTGCCTGCATACATCTTCATGAAATTAACATGGTTCATGCACATCAGGCTAGGGAATCTGATTCTTTTTTTTTTCACATGAAGCCAGTTTGTCCCCCTTTTTTCCTATGCCTGTTATTGCAGGAAGGACTTTACTAGGTTACTAGCCAGTTCATTGACACAGTTCGCTGAAGAGGACATGGGAAACGGCAACATGCTTAATGAAGAAATGATTAGATAGTCAACAGACAGACAAAAACATGATATATAATGTATAGAGAGATAGGTAGGTAAGTAGATGGCAGTAGATATTTTATTTTATTTTATTTTATTTATTTATTTTGCTTTGAGACAGGGTCTCTACATAGCCCTGGCTATCCAGGAACTCACTGTGTATACCAGGATAGCCCGGAAATCACAGAAATCAGCTTGCCTTTGTCTCCCAGAAGGGACTAAAGGTGTGTACCATCATGCCTGGCAATCTTCTCCTTTTAGTACATTACATCTTGAAACTACCACTCTTAAAGTAACTGAAAATGCCAACTAGCCCCCCCTTCTCCCTCTCTCTCTTTCCTTCTCCCTCCCCCACTCTCTTTCCTTCTCCCTCTCCTGTCATGTGTCACTTTACACCCCCCCCCATCCATCACCACACATTTTTCAGGTAGCCTTTCCTTCTACCTGGATGCTCAGTTACAGCCGTCGCTGCTGCCCTCATCACTGATTTATTTCTGAGTGCAGATCCCCCTACGTATTGTGTCCCAGAAAGAAATACTTGACACCTAAAACAGTTCCTGCCAGTTAATATCCTTCTGTCAGTAGCTTTGCCCTGATTTAGACTGATTCTTGACAGCCTCCCACAGGCAAACACCTGCAGAAGCCTGCGGTAGCTACAGGTGGATTCCAAGACCTGAACTTGATCTGAGCAGAACCGTGGGTTCATGCTGAATGCATCCTGGAAGAATGAGAGGAGTGTTGCCCCTCTCCCTGCAAAGTCATTTCATTATTCAAAGGGAACGAGAATACAGAACAGCTGTTGTTTCAAAGGAGTTTACACAGACGTTTAGTGATGCAGCAGGACCAATGGTGTTCGAGGGTTATTTCCAAATACTGTATCACTGTGAAGTATTTTTAGTCTTGGGGGATATTGTACATGGCAGACACATTGTTGACATCTGGTAGGTTCATATGCAGCCACTGAGATTTTTCAAAACAAAACGATTGCAAAGGATATTTAAACCCGGAATGTCAGTTGGGAATAAAATGTTCCCTTCTTAGACTGTCTTTCCTGGTGTGAAATGTACAAATTCTAAAGATTGGGAGTGAGTCAGTTTAGATATTCCAAAACACAGAAATGGAAAGAAAAGCTTTTTCTCCCTCTGAATGTCAACCGCTTCTAAAATTACAGGACAAACTTTATTGAATGATTTACAGAAAAATAGGAGGGTTTTCTGTGTCTTCCCTGAACACGTTCAAGTATGATATTGTCTACTTGGAAGGGCATCGTCACATGCCCTGGAGTTGGACCCGGCTCAGATGTCTATTCCACAGCTTCGTTGCTAAATGGGGGGTGAATGCTGTAACTAAGCACTCTGAGTTCAGAATCATTTCTCAAAAGGGTGGCACCAGGGCCAGCAAAATGACCCAACTGGTAAAGGCCCTTGCCACCAAACCTCAGTTCAATCCCTAGAACCCTAGAGATGATGGAGGGAGAGAAGAGACTCTCTGTAAGCTGTCGTCTGCCCTCTACACACATGCTGTGGCATCTACACACATGCTGTGGCATGAATATGCCTACACACAAGCATATGCATCCAAAATAATCATAAGTAAATGTTTAACAAGGAGGACATCAATATTCCCTGTCCCCTAGGACTATTGGGAAGAGCAAATGGCATATCTATAAATAGTTAAAGCAGGTGTCTGGTGCACTAAGTGCTCAGTCGATGCAGCTGTTATTTTGCTATTATATAAAACTTAATGTACTAAGAAAGGCATAAGGTGTTTCTTTCTTTTTTTTTTTAGACAGAGATAGTTAACATTAGGTGATTCTTCTTTGAAGTTGATAATAGATTTATAAAACTCTTTCTATGAAATTACTGTACTTGACTCACATTGAAATTATGTAATTCAAAAATGAAAGCCATGCATTTGCTCTCAAAACATTTCGAGCTTTTGCAAGATACTGGTTTTATGCCATTGTTCTGTTATTCAGAAAATGAATATCCAATTTTAGACTAATAGACTAAAAAAAAAAAAAAAAGGATGTAAAACCCATCTTTGCCACAATTTAACCATTTCATTATCTTCTTACCCTTCTAACAATTTTTGTGGAAGAAGACAATCAACCTGTTAGACTCTGAGAGAGGGTCTCATGTAGCCCAGCTGGCTTCAAACTCAAAGTATAGCCAATGCTGGTTTTGAATTCCTAGTCTTCCTATCTCCTCCTCCAAGTGCTAAGATTACAGGCACATGCCCCTATGCCTAGCTGATTCTCTTCTTAAGCCGGCTAATTTGGAAAGTTTTTCCTATATTTATATTCTGGTTGATAACTTTGATTGTTTCTAACTGAGACAGAGCTGAAGCATTTCCAGTGGTACTTCAGCCTCAAAGAGGCTTGTATATTTTTAACAAGAAAAGTGATAGAAGATTGGCAACCATAAATTAAGCAGCATACAGAACAATTGGCGAAACTGGAACTCTAGTCCTTCCATGTATGCCAAGAATGCTCTCAAAGCAAAGTGGAGTATGGCTCAGGAACAGACCACCAATGCCATGTCTAGCCATCACCTGCCTGGTGGGAAAACTGAAACACTCAACAACTGCTAGGTATTTATGTCCAAGCTCTAGTTGCCCTAAGCCACAGAACTAAATATGAATAGAGGAGAGAAAGTTATGAAACAGAAAAATCTTAAATTCCAGTGTCTAAATAATATCGTTGCTGCTGTCGGACAGAATGCATTTTAACAGAAGTGTCCGTGCGCTAGGCAGAGCTCTCTGGAAGCACACTGCTTGCTGTTTTAGAAACTCCTGACTGGACAGTTGGGTTCCTTGGCAGGACTCGGGTGTGTGCTTACTTTGTCCCCGTTCTCAATTTTCCAAGCTTCTTATTTCCATGACCCCGGAAACCATGCTGGAGTCTTGTGTTTCCAGAAGCAGTGTGCTCTGCTCTTGAAGCCTCTCCCTGTTTCTCTGCCCCAAGTTAGCTCTTGGTGGGAAAGTGATTGACACCGGGTGAGGGCGGAGACTAAGGAAAAGGAGTGTGAGTAGGCTCCTCGGCTGGCTCTTCGCTGTACTCCTGTTATTATCATGGCAGACATGTTGTTTCCACCCTCCTCCTGCTATGTTCATGCCATCCAGCTTTGCAGTCAGGCTGAGGACAAGCCAGTCATCAACAAATAAACCTCAGGCTATATTTTAAAAAAAGAAGGCAAGACACAGTGTGGAAATTCCTTAGATGATTATAAGCTATACTAATTAAATATACATGATGCAGGATTATAATTTTCTTGATACATAAAGTTCTCCAACTAAAGGGCAGATCAAAGTTGATGAGGCTCACAGGAACAGAAACAAGAACATCTGTAGTTAAAACATCTGCATCACCTCCCCACATTCAAGGTGCAGAGAACCTTGCAGATGAACAGATTAGCTAAACAATGTAAGAGATGGGGAGGAGAGCGATGAAATACTGACTTCTAGACATGACATGGTTATACTATCCATGAGCTTACACTAGCTGTCGTTACCTGTATAAGATCTGGACAAGATACAACCCATCAAAATTCCAGTGTGAATGGGGGAGGGGCTTCTGAGGCCCCACTCCTACTTGAGGATATATTGGCCATCGATGGTTGCTAAAGGAAGAGTCATTGTCTTTTGGGTAGGTAGCTCTGGGTAGGTTGTCCACCAGTGGTGTCCACCAGTGGATGGTTCTAGACCTATGCACATGGAGTCAGCACTAAGAGGACTCAGGAAGCTAATGATAATAAAGGCAGGAAGCTGGGAAGGAGGCAGGTTACTGAGCTTCAAGGACAATTGGACTGAGGTAGTAGGGTGGAGAAGATCAAAATATATTATACACACATACACAATTTTCAAAGAATGACTAGAAGTATTATATTTAAAAGACATCTGAAATGATGGGAAATGGATTATTAATTATGGTGAGATGAACGAGGAAACACATTGCTTACTATGCTGGGATGTAACTGTGTCCCTTGCCGCTTTTTGATGAGAAGAGATAGTGTCTGTTCCAGTGTTTGTTTTAGGAAAGTCCAAGTTATTATTTTGAGGGGGAATATTGACAGTTCTTAGAGAGGCAGCAAGAAAAAATGACAAGGAATCTGAACTCTGTGAGATCAGCACTCACAAATCAACTAGAAGATATACTCTCCTAACAAACTGCTAACAATGGGGAGAGACGTAAGAACGTAAGGAGAAAGAAATCTACAGCAGCTTTAAATGCCAAAGAATGATACACACACTTTGTCTCACGTTGGGTCAGCTCTAGCTTTGTCATACGGGGTTTGTCTTCCCAAATGAGTTGTACCTCTACAGATGTACATGTTTATCTGCAAGAAGATCTGTCTTGTTATTTTCTCTTCTCTCCCAAGATAGTACTCATTCTATTTTAGAAGGGATATTATCATCAAAGGCAGCTTTGGATGTTAGAAGTTGGCGTCTCTGTGTTGAAACTTTTGTAAACATCTGCACTCTACAGCCTCTTTCTCCTTCTTACCACACTGTGCCTAGCTCACTGTGCCTAGCTCACCCCACTGGATGGGGTTTAATACAGTGTAAGCATATATAAAATTCAGAGAGAGAGAGAGAAAGAGACAGAGAGACAGAGAGACAGAGAGACAGAGAGAGAGATTCAAAAGCAATGGCAGTGACTAGATTACTCTAATGAGTCTTTCCCCACAAACTGGAATGTAATCGCTCCTCTCATTCCGTATCTGTTTGTTCTAATGCCACCTGTTCTGACAGTGGTGTGTCTACTACCTTACACAAAATCCCCTCTGTCCACCCCCTGTCAATACCATCCATCTCTTATTTTCTCTATGGCTAATAGCACCTCTCATTATTTGCAATTGAGATCACATAAAAATTCCCATGTCTTTACCCAGAGGGGTTTGTTTTGTTTTGGACAACAAAGGTCACCACTAAGTCCTACCCGTGTCTGCAACTTTGCGTTGAGAACACCATGAGAGGCTCCTCCTGCTGCCATGACACTCACGCCTGGAACCCAAATGGATGAGGTACCTGTTAAGTATTGACTAACAAATGACTAATCTTCACTCATTTTATCCCTTTCTTCCTGCTTGGATTGCAATTCGTTATCAGGATTTCAACTACCTACCCGTGATCTCTTTTCTGGAGTTAAGCGGTTGCCATTTGTTAAATCAATGATAAGGGAAAGAGCTCCAGACACTTGATCCTTCCATCCAAACCCCGTCACCGTCACCATCACCGTCACCGTCACCATCATCACTGTAAGAGTCCTAAAAAGCCGAAAAGAGGCAAGAAGTAACATGGATTAACATGGATATTGCATAAAGAGTATGGGAAAGGAATAGGGCAGGGAAGTCCGCATCGGCACTAGGTTGCATAAGTACTTTTCAGGTTGTCATCTGTAGCTTTAAAATCCTGAACTTGTACACGGGCTTTATACAAAGCACACACCTAGTGTCCCATTGTCCAAACACACACACACACACACACACACACACACACACAGAAACACACACATGTTATGTCTTCCTGGAGTCTCAGAGAAAGTCAGTATTTCCCACAGTGCATACCACAGCTATTTGCCTTGCTAAGACATCACTAATTTTAGTACATTTGATGTCGAGCTTTTTCCTCACTGCAATATTATTTTAAAAATCACATGAATAGCCAGCATGTATGGCGCATTTTCTGTGTGCCAGGCATTGCGCCAAAAGCTCCCATGTGTTTCCTTGTTTAATCCTCTTTCCTCTATTAGGCAGGCAAAATCATATCATTTTCATTTATTGATGAGAAAACTGAGGCTTTACAAGGCCACACCGATCCAGGAGATAGCTTATTAACAAGGGAAGGAAAACTGACAAGCACTTTATAGACTGGTCAGCTTTCAAACGACCGTGAGAAAAGTAATCCTGATGACGTCTGAAGGAATGTGCCTTAGATTACAAAACAAGCCTAGTCCAGGAGGAACCCAGCTTCTCCTTAAGGTCAAAGCTAAGTAGGCAGGGTGATGTGAAAACAGGCCATTCACAAGTTGCACCTGTCTAATCCAAGAATCAAAAGTTCCCAGTGCTCCAGACTCTGAAACTTTTTGTTTTGTTTTCCAAATTTCTCAAGAGGAAATTCAAACCTGAGTACATACAAGCTTCAATATTAAGGACCATTGTGCATTTGAATTGTGTGCCACAATTATTTTAACTTAGATGCTACAAAGCTCCATGCAGCAGTCCTAGTACATGTTGCACTGGTAAGCCAAGTAGAAGGACTAGGAGACAGCTTTAAGCTGTAGCTTCTTCCCAAATTAAAGAATTAATGGGACTGATTGGATCAGAGAGCCTTAAAAAGTGAAGCTCGGGTGTTTATTGAGTGCCAGAGCTGGACTTGAGACCTTCTCATTGCTCAAAAAACCCACCTTTCCACTCCACATCCAGTCGTGATGGTTCAATGGCTATTCAGTATATCAGTGCTGACAGCCAGGTAGAATAATTGCAAATCTAAAATAGCTATATTTCTTTGACACTTGGCTTACTTAACTGTCCATAGTTACCAAATAAATGGATTATTTAAGTCTTAAAATGACTCTAGATGCTGTGGGCAGGTGCCTAGTGCTGTTTGCTTCTGATTCTAATGAAGTTTAGTTTCCTATATCCAATAGCTCCTTGTCTAGTGAACATCTTAAAGCATGGAGAAAAGATACAGTTGAGAATGTTTTCAGCAATGTGCGTGCAGCAGTGTTCAGAGTGAAAGAGGAATGCACCCCGCCTCCTTTAAGGAAGCCACATGCAGGAAAATCAGATTTACAAACATCTGACTAACATATAATAGTTTGATTACAAAAAATGACTTTTCTTTAATAATAAAGAAAAAGGAAAAAAGAAAAAGAAAGCCTTGTCCTTAAGATTTGATTCCATTATTAAGAACTTCTGGTATGGTCACAATATTATTTCAATATATACATTTACCTTTAAAAGCAAACAGGGATCAGAGCCATAATAAACACAAGCAAGTATGGCCACTCGCACTGATTCTAATGACGAGCATTCCAGAAGCTTCTTGAGAAAATGTACTCACAAGTTGTTCTCACTCCATTTCCAACTTCTGAAAAAGCATTTTGACTAGGAATTGGGTAAAATGTATTTTAGCCATAATACACATAAAGATGTCTAAACTGTAATTGCATGTAATTTGAAGGAAATGTTCAGTAGGATGAAGACTGACCTATTCTAGAATATAAAAGTACAGGAGTTCACATTTTCATGATAATATTTTATCATTTTGAAAACTTATTCTTAATAGACCCCTACATTATGTTTCAGTAAAGTGGTTTCATTTTCTTTAACAACCATTAATAGCTATTAGTGGAAAAATAAGGCTTTATATAGATCATTAAAGTACATTTAAGTAATTTGTAATTGACAATTAAATCATCGTGGCAATGCATTATCATAAGTTTGATAGATCTGCCTTTTTTTAAAGCACCGAGAAGAAAGGCCCTTTTGTAAGACGCCCCAGTGCAGACTATTCTTGCATTTTAATTGATCACAAAGCACACATTGTCTTGATGTATGTGCTTGGTAATCATCTTGTACAAGTTTCCTTTTGTGAAGATTTTGATGCTGTGTGTGGGAGTCTGGCTCATGCTAGAAACAGCAGCCTTAGTGAAGTGTAGAATCAGCGGCAGCCATCTTTAAATCTTTGCCCTTGGCATTGTCATAATGCGTAAAATAAAGTTGAGACTCTCCACTCCAAAAGCCCAAATCCCCTTTCTTTCCTTCCCTCTCCTTTTAGTTCATCTCTCTAAAGGCCAGTGAATGGGAGTCTACAAAGCCAAGTCTAAGAGTTACCATGGCGATGGTTATACTGTTAACTGCAGTCCACCAATAGGAATTGCCCTGTCTAACCATTTGGAAGGTGATGTTTGTTTATAAATTTTAGCCTCTTGAGCTTCTAACTTAGGAAATTTGTGGACTTGCCAGATAGAAATGCTGGTCAAAATAGTTATGTATTAAGATCAAAATTCAGAAACTTCACTGACTTTGAGAGGGGAATTCTAATCATTCTTGGATCAATCTTTGAAATGTCCCATAGAAGAATGATTCATTTCCCTGTTTGTTGATTTAATTACAGTATAGAGTAACAATAGAATTTCTATATCATTAGCATAAATCTTGAAGAACAAGAGTATTTGTTTTTGTATTTCAAACTATTTATAAAGAAAAAATTCAAAAGATTAATTTCTCGTAATTGGCTAGAGATATAGAAAAGTGCCAGTGAAGTGTTTGCCTCTCTAATATCGAGAAGTGATATTTTATAATGTAGACATGACCAAATTTTATACAAATTTGATTAATCTCATAAATGTCTATTTGCTTCGTCTTCTTACATTTAACTCCTGAAATTTATTGGCTTCCTATGAGACAAATACATCACATGAAAGTTTAAAAGACATAATGGGTGGGTTTTTTAAGTCATTTCTTAAAATTGAAATTAATTAGATATTGATATTGAACTAGTAGAAACTAAACTTTTAATAGAACTCTAAAAGAGGAAAAAGTGTCATATTATCAGATTAAGTATCTATCTCATACATGAACTATTCAGTAATTTTTAAATGAAATTAGATTAATGAATTCAAGCGGTTGAAAGAGCACTTACAGTGTCTATGGTTGGACTGTAATGAAGAGTTCAACTGATCTTTCCTTGACCCTCTCGTCACCATAGCCAGGATTGTTTCCAGGACAGATGACCGAGTGCTAGTAACTGGAAGTACTCCAATGGTCAAGGATCCCTAGATGTAATGGGTATGACCACAAAAAGGAAAGAAAACTAACTTCACTGTGAGGATTTTCAGTGGCATTGAGAAGCCCCAGGTAAGGTGTAATTGATGGAAATGTTAAAGAAATGCTAAGAAGTGTTGAAATTGTTTACTCTACTTACGCAAACTCAAGGCCACCAGGCACTTCTTCTGAAGGTCAGCCATGGATAGCCTCCTTGGCAGCAGGAATCTTTAATTTTAGTTCCGCCATTTCAATTTGACTCCACCACTTGAAACATGTCTCAAGGTATTAATGAAAGAAATTAAGATTGGCAAGGCGGCAGAGACTCTTGATTCCAAAACACAGGCAGCAAAATGGTTGATAAATTAAAATGACCTCATCGGTCAATAGTGAAAACTACGTGACTGTTCTTTAAAGATATTTTGTTTTTTACATTTTTAGAAATGTACTAAAACTTTACTAACTTAGAAGTTTATTCCATACTTGGAATTTCTCAAATGTGAAATATTATATATATATATATACACACACACACACACACACATACACCACTTGAGTGTATTAAGTGAGCAGGTATAAAGAGACTATTTAAAATGTGTTTCCTAAGTTTAGATAAGCTGTATCATTTTCTTTTAACATTTTAATAATAATAAAGCAGTAACGTATTCTTTGAGCTTTCTAGTTAGGATGATGTATTAATTTATGGCCCTTGACATAATCCAAAGATAGGATTGTACACTGAAAGTATCATATTCCACAATTTAGTATTTTTGCAAAAATATAAAAGGCTGTTTTAAATTTAAAATGTTTAACATAGCATAATAAATCATTTTATAAGACACTAAGAAAAACTCTGAAGCTCTTCTCAGTAAAACTAAGCCTGTCCTTAAAAACTGGAGCAAAGCGTTTAAGGATGATGACTACATATGAACTTATAGAATGTGATAAAAGATGTCTATCTTAAACCAACCACTGGACCAGAGATGGACAAGAGTACAACTTACCATTTGTTAATTAATGTTCTCAAAGTTCCTTTCATCATAAAAAGCCATTTAATTAAAATGTCAGATATGCACATTAGAAAAACAAAGATAAAAATTCTGTCACTTAAAAGGGAAATGAACACACGTACAAAAATAAAAAATAACCAACTTAAAAATCTGGAACAATTTGAAGAGATTATACAAGTACTTTAATCAATGACTTCTCTAGTATGGAAATTATTTGAAGTAAATATTGCCTTTCCTAAGAGAGAAGACATTGAAATTTAAGTAGATTTAGTGTCTACATATTCTTCTAGACGTAAAAAGCAAGAACTATGAAGGCCCTACTTTTCTTCTCACAACAAATGCCAATCAAAAGCCTGGAAGGATGGCCAGGGTTTTGTGTCAGTGCTGGAATGTTTGCTTAGCATGCACAGGCCCTTCCCAAATCCCAGACTCAGCCCTCAAGAAAACAACATAGTAGAGATTTTTCAAATGGAGAAAATGATTTACACTTCCTTTGACAGGAGAGAGCGATGGGGTAATCAGATGTTCTAAAACAACACTAGACTCTCATATTTAAACATAAGAAATGGCAGGTGGGTTCAGAAGCATGGAATCTAATAAATAAAGACATATTCCTTATCTTCAAAGCCACTAGGAAATGGGTCATACAATAAACAATACTGCCAAGGGGGCATAGGTAGGAAAGAGGGGAAACTCACATTGCAACTTCATCTTATCTCAAGCGTTGAAATTAACTGTATATGAATCAAATAACAAAATAAAAACCAACAAAATATAAAGGTAAATACTAATATTTCAGGACATGTCATTTTTGTACAAAATAAAATAAGCACAATCTTTATTTATATGATAAAGTAAATGAATTAGAAATTAATTTTAAAGTCCTGTCTTAAAACCTACAGCAAAGCTATGTATCAGATTGCCACAACTCCATTTAAAAATCTCTGGTTTATGGCTGAGATAACATAAACTTGCCATAAAGGTAGACAAATGACAATACCATTGGGGGAAATATTCACCTTCACTAATATTCAAAGAAATGCAAATAAAACAGTGAAGTAATATGTTTTCACTCATCATACTTGCAAATGTAAAATTAAATAATAGTGTGCTTCAGAGACCAGCAAGGCATGAATTATACTGGGAAGGGTGTGTTAGCAAGTATAAATTTCCAGCAATGCAATTTGGAAATGTATGTTTAAGCCTAAACATTTCCAAAGAAAATGAGACATGCCTACCAATATTAGTGTTTAAGACAGTGGTTCTCAACCTCCTTGACACTCTGACCTTTTGATACAGTTCCTCATGTGTGACAACCCTCAACCATAAAATTATTTTCATTGCTACTTCATAACTATAACTTTGCTATTGTTATACAGTGTAATGTAAATGCTTTTAGAGATAGAGGTTTGTCAGAAGGGTTGCCACCGATTGAGAACTGCTGGCCTAAGCATTTTCTTTGTTGGAGAGATAGCCCAGTAGTTCAAACCACTTGCTGTTCTTGCAGAGGACCAGATTTTGGTTTCCGGGACCAACACTGGGCACTCACAACCACCTATAAGTACAGTTTCAGGGACCGCATGTCCTTTCCCTCTACAAGTATCCACACATAGGTGATATATATATATATATATATATATATATACAGTCTCTTATAGTTCCCACACGCATACACACACACAAAATGAATACAATAAATAAATATTTAAAATATTTAAATAGACTTTTCATCTCAGTGACACATGTGTTAAAATTTAGAAAGCATTTTAATAATTCACTTTAAGAAAAACATAAACAAGTTGCAGGATATCAGTGAAATGAAAAAGCATGACTCAGAAGTTAGCAGCACATAATCCTCTGGCAGAGGACCCAGGAGCAGAGGACCCATACTGGAGTCCTCAAAACTGCACATAAATTCAATTCTATGTGACTTAACACCCTCTTGTGGTCCCCATGTGCACTGCATTCATGTACACAACCCCCAACACAGATACACATATACATGTCAATTAAAAAGAAAAGACTTTTAATCAATAGTATGCCAATTTCATATTTAAAAAGATGAAATATATACATTGAAATGCCTAAAAGGAAATATAGCAAAAGTTAAATGATCTCTTTTCTAGTTGTATATAGATGATTACAATTATTTCTTTTATATTTATTAGCATTTCAGAGCCACACTATGAACATAAATTGTTCTTATTATCATTAAGAGCAATAAACATTGTTTTTAGAAAGAATCATGTCCTATGTACAAATTGTCACCAAATCTGCATTAATGGCATCTAAATTAAGAACATTGTAATAGTAAAGTTTTAGTAATATAATATTGTATGCTCAGTGGGAATTCAGTATAATATGTGGATAAGTTCCGTTTGTAGCAGGATGCTAAATATAGGCTGAGGGAGGAAGTGATCTTCTAGAAACTTCTGTGTAAACAATTGTTACAAGATAAGATTTGTTCTAGTCTGTAACAGCTTAGAAGTGGGACTCGATAAACTGTCCACCAGTCAGTGCTCCAGCACATACTTTTCTAATGCATGCTTCTCTGCTTGTGTCAGCACAGTGTAGGTATCGTTCGGAAGCAGTCTGTGTTCTCTGCAGCTTTGCATCACCCTAATGATTTTACAGGTGTTCTGCCCTTGGGTTTAATTGGTAGATATGAAAATGGAACGTATTCCAATGCTTACAGTCTCTACGTGTGTACATGTGTTGTTTTCTGTGTGTTGTGTGGGACAAGTGCACATGTGTTTTTCCTATAAAATACTCCTTCTGAAGTACAGAGCTTAGAGAGAGCATGAGTTTGGCAGCTATAACTTTTGAATGCATTAAACAGCAGGTTTAATCTTGGGTTATGATTGACAGCACACAGACTGTATACCATTTCTTTGTTCTCCCAAACATAGTGGAAACATATGATTGGTTTTGTATGTGTATGGACATTGTACATGTGTGTGTTATCTGTTTAGTGCAAGGCAAAATTTTATCAAGCTCAGCTGCAGACAGCTAATGAATTTGGAATTCTTTAAGCTGTCTTCTAAGAAGCCATTCTAATGATAGGCTAATGACACATGTACTAAGGGAATGTGACAAGTGTCCCTGCTGGGACATCCCTTGAGATGAAGGATGAGGAGGACAGAGACACAGACTGCTAGTGACCAAAGGCTCAGATGTGGTATCATACGTGTCTGTCAGGAACAAAACCATCAGCAGATCACGGGAGATAGATTGTCTCAATCAAATGAAAAGGAGACCTAGAAACAAGGTATGTTTGATGGGAGAATATATAAAATTTTATTTTCATATAGTTTCATTATCTTGAATTCTTGGGAGGAGTGACATTCCTTTTGTCCTTTGTTTCCCCAATATAACACATGGCTACAACCAGGAATGGCAACCATTGTAAAGGCTGGATAGGCAAAAAGAAGTACCCCCAAATGACTACTTCAGTAGCTGAGGTGCATATGGTGTCCTGTGTGCTTGTCACATGTTGCTTCTGCAATATGGAACTTTTGATAACCTGAGTGTATACACACACACACACACACACACATGCACACGCACACACAAATATATGTACATATTTGGTCTCAAACTTGCTACATATCAAGGATAATCTTGAACTTCTGATCCTCTTGCCTCTGCCTTCCAAGAACAAGGATTGCAGTTGTGTGCCACCATGTTCAGTGATAAAGACAGAGCCCAGAGCTTTGTGCATACTAGGTAAACCGGGTATCAACTGAGCTATATTTCTAGTCTATGATCGTCTGAATATAAAAGGCAAATCATGCTTTGTTGCTTGTTGGTTTTCTTCTTCTCAGTTTTTATTAATGTAAAATTTTGTTGTTGTTTGTTTTTATCGTTGGTGATGATTATTTTCAGTTTCTGGAGACACAGTCTTACTACCTAGTTATGCCCAGGCAAGTTTCAAATCCTTCATCCTCCTTGTGAATCACGTTTCAGTCCCACAGTCGTTTGGCATTAAAACGATGCTGACTACCAGCTCACCTTCCATTTCCATCCCATACATGTATCCATTTGTTTCCTAAACCATGGCTCTGCCACACCTCTCTTCATTGTACATCTTCATTTATGCTAATTTCTTCATTTATACTATTGTGCAGTATGTACTGGGCATCTATTGTTTATCAATTACCTCTGCAAGCACTGAAATTGTGTAAGTTATCAGCATTGCTGTTCTCAAGAAGCATACACTAACTGTGGTATATTCAAGAGAATGAGTTGACTAATCAATTGCCACAGTAAACTGTACACAGAGACTTCCACTGGGGCGACCTGCATCAGGAAACACCTATTCTTCCATCTGCAAGCCTGAGGACCAAGGGTAGTGTGGCACATCTAGAGTGGATGGTTCTCCTTCAGGCTATAAGTCAGCTGGGCTTGGCTCCTGTTATAGAGCAGGCCCAGATCTCCTTCTTGTGTATGTTCTGGGGCTCATGTGGAAAAGGCAGCAGGTTCCCTGGTATGAGTTTTTATCATGATGGGTCACAACACCTAATAGACCCTTTCTACACAGGAAAATTTCACTTGCATTTAACACCTGAAGCAGATCTCATTGTCAAGCTCACTGCCAGTAGAGTGAATGCACATAGCCTACCTACTCTAGTGCACTATAAGGTCATATGATAGGGGTAGAGCATGAAAAATCACCAAAATAATCCAATCTTCCACACAAATTATGACACTGAAGCGTGAAACTGGTGCAAGAGCAGTCTGTTCAATGTGTAGAGGAAGTGCAGTGAAATGTTTCAGAAAAGGCATATCGCCATCGCCATGTAGGCAACCAAAGACGTGGAATGGGTGGAGTCAATAGGTAGATGATAGATGTAAGGATAGATGGGTGGATGGACAGGTAGATAGATGATAGAGATAGATAGATGATAGATAGATAGATAGATAGATAGATAGATAGATAGATAGATAGAT
>NW_021604604.1:13383018-13417264 GCF_004785775.1 Grammomys surdaster | reverse complement strand
AGATAGATAGATAGATAGATAGATAGATAGATAGATAGATAGATAGATGACAGATAAATGCATACAACACATATATGTTAGATGGTATGGAAGAGATAAGTAGGTTTGGAAGAAGATATGGTTCAATCTATAGAAATACTCCATACTTACTTAAAAGAGAGAGAGACAGATACAGAGAGCTAGAGACAAACACATACATACACACACACACACACACACACACACATACACACAGAGAGAGAGAGAGAGAGAGAGAGAGAGAGAGAGAGAGAGAGAGAGAGAGAGACAGACAGAGAGAGAGAGACAGAGACAGAGAGAGAGAGAACCTAAAATTTACCCCATTTCCTTAAAACCTGCTAAGAATCACACCACAGAAGTTTGATTTCTATAATAGTCCCCCTACAATTCTCTTGAAGTTGAAACCTCCTGTAGCTCAGATTGTGTGTAGAGAGCACTTCTAAGGGATAATTAAGCTTACTGAAATAATAAATGTGGGTCTTCAACACAAGGGGCCCGCTGGCCTTGTAAGCAGAGGAAAGGCCTAGGGAAGATGCTACCACAATGGAAGAGAGATGCTCAGAAGCAACCAACCATGCTGACATCTCAACCTTGACTTTCAGCCTCTGGAACTCTGTGTATTTCATTTCTATAGTTTAAGACACTGGTCTGTGGTATTTTGTTATAGCAGCCCAGCTGACTAATACAGGCATCTAGGTAGTATTCATAGCTAGAGATCAGAACATACTGAGGGTTGTCATTGGAAAATAGTGATTGGGACACCAGAATGTTTTATTTATCCATGCTAGCTGCCCTCTCTTTTATCTCACCATGATCACATTCTGGATTTTTTTTTTCTCTTCAAGAGTTCTTATGCTCCTTTGAGGCTAGTATACTGTATTTCTAAGATACCAGTTGCCCAATCTGCTTTTCACTTCTTTGTCTTATTCAGAAAATTTTATCATTTGCTGACCCATTTCTATGGAGTATCCATCTTTAGTAAATCAAATACAGATTCCTTTTCCCAGTGTACAGGATCCACAATGTGGCCTTGAACTCGCAAGGATGTGTTTTTCAGCCTCTGGCTGCCCACGCTGATTTTCTTGGGCTTGCTTTCATGGCCTCCCCTACCTTCAAACTTGTCACCTCTGAATGGTATCCTCACTGCCTCTACCCACAGCCCAATCAGTTGACAGCATTCCTTACAAGATTATTCCAAGGCGTCTGCTTGTTTAGCTAACACTTCCCTCTTTCTCCATTTTTTTTGCTTATTTATTATTTATTGTTTCCTAGTAAATTTTAACTTATTTTTAGTTGGTATGATATGCCTAATGATGACATTTCCATCATATATACCATTGTATTTTGCTCATATTCACCCTATTCTCCCCATACACACACCTCTTCGTTCTTCCTTCCCAACCCCTACTGGTCCCCTTCCTCACAGAAAATGTCTGCCTTATATGTCATAATATACAAGTATTAGTGCTTCAATCTATATCAAAGAAAATGTGTGGTATTTATTTTTGTCTTTCATACCCTCTCTTGTTGCTTTTTCTCTCACTTTAGACCCTTTCTCCACAAATATACTCCCCTTACTACATTGATATCATTATATATGTATGTAAATATATTAAAATCAAGATTATGCATATGGGAGTAGAATTGCTATTGGTCTTTCTGGGTCTAGCTTGTTTTACTTAACATTATGAGCCCCAACACCATCTGTTTTCTCAAAAATGGCATCACTTCATCCTTCACAGGGGGTGGAACCTCTCTTTGTGTGTGTACACTACATTTTCCTTACACATTCATCTACTTGCACTGACTCTTAAAATATGCCATGCCTTGGAACTCCTATGGATCATAAAACTTCACAGTATAAGATACCATATTGTTCAACTCACCTAAAATTTGTCTTCTCCCAACTTGATTATCAGTTCCTCAAAGACAGAGGCTGTGTCTAGTCTTACTTCTGAATACCCCATAATGCAATTTAGTTTTAGAAAGCCAATATTATTCCTCCAGAGAAAGAGTTGTTTAGTCACCATAAATTTTGACTTTAAAAAACAGATTGTATTATAGAATCTTTGTGTATCATTTGCCATTAAGGTGTTGTTCTCAACATGTATATGTATATGTATATGTATATGTATATGTATATGTATATGTATATGTATATGTATATGTATATGTATATGTATTGCATAAAGAGCATAATATACCAGATATAAACACCTAATGGTGAGTGGACATTCTAGACTCTAGGTGGTGATCTTTTGTGTATAGGTGGATCTTACATGGGTTGAACTGTAAGAAAGGGGGCAGGAAGTTTGAAGTTCTGTTGACTTTTTACCTGAAGACTGTTATGACCATAGTTTGATGCTCAGTAACTCTGGTTCAAATGCATAGGATGATCAGAGCCCAAGAGACTAGCGAGTAATTTGAAGATACCTTAGATTTATGGTGACTACAGATGGTAGAAGTGTTTGGTTTGGTTTGTTTCGGTGTTCGCAATCCTGGTGATGAAATCCAGGGCCTTGCAGATGCTGAGAAGGTGCTCTACCACTGAGCTACATCCCTAGTCACCATGCTGTTTTTGATCTGAGTGCTGATTGCCCGTGGATGCTCAGTTCATCAATATTTGGTGAGCTGTACACTTATGACGGCACTTTTCTTTATTGATACAATACTTTAAACTTTATGAGCAACATAGAAAGTTTTATCTAAGTTTAGAATTTATTATTCCTTTGACTTTTGAAATCTTTATGAGAAAAAAAATCACAGAGACCTTCAAGAACTACTTTTGCTGTTGATTTTTTGGGGGAATATGAAAATATGCCTGTTGGAAGCCTATGTCTTAGTTATACATGATTGTTCTCCTCTCCTGAAGGTGGGAGTCAGCCTCCTCTCTCAGATCCTGCAGGTTGGCTATTTTTATTTATGTACTGGATGAGATGGTGGAGAGCTCAGCACATTCCTACTTATCTCAGTGGTCAGGGCAAGTATCTGAGTGTTGACTTAGAGTCTAGTCAAGCTAGACTTTTCCTTTGACCTAGAGGGTATGCCTCTGCTCACTGCTGTTCCTCCTTTCTCAGCAAGTTTGTGGACACAGAAGTACCCTGCTCCCAGGTAAAAGTAGGCTTGCTTCTGGTTATTGTTCTAGATAGCTTTTAAAATTCTTCTGCCTTTACGATGCACTGCCTTGTTTTTGAGCATCCAAATACATAATTTCTGTCATCACTTAGGGCAAGCTAAACAAAGAACTTCTTATGAATATATTTTCTTCCTCCAACTAGGTCTAAGCATCTTTGCAATACATTCAGCTCTTTTACACTGAAGCATACTCCTTTGCCTCATCCTTAATTGTCAATTCCCTTGGGATTCTGGTCTTAACCCAGTTCTTCATATTTCATTCTCATTTCTTTTGCTGGCTGATCTCACCCACAGCCATGTTGGCAACTGCCTATTCAACTCAGATCTGCCTGTTCACATACTGAACTCAGTAATATGTTCCTAATGAATCAAAGTAGCTTCCTCATTCACCCAGGTTTTCAGTGTATGTGTGTGTGTGTCTGTGTGCACGTGTGCACTCGCGCGCGGTGTCCATCCTTTTCAGTCAGCAATAGCATCATTTGCCAAGTGGTCCATGCGGAAAACATCAGAATTATTGTCAACTCTTCTGTTGTGTTCTTCCCACCTATCCAGCTGGCCAAATGGCTCTGCCACTCAGGAACGTATGAGCATTCTCTCTGTAGAAAGTAGAAACAGAACAGTGAAAACAACTAGGCTTCACTCCCACCTTCACTGTTTATTAGGCTTGTTATCTTTGGGTTTTTCCTAACCTCCAAAGCACAAGGTCCCTTAATAGGTGTAGTATGATACTTTGTACTTAATGAATTTAGTGATTTGATCTTCAGTGGAACATTTTGCACAGACTAGCAAATAAACAGTGGCCAATTCATAAAGAATCTCCCTCAACAGTTATGCCCATTCTGCCCATATCTGCACAGCAACTCCCCTCCGCTGCCTTCTCCATCCCAATCTTGGTTCAGACTCCTCACTAGAAACGGAGTTTTCTCTCTAGAGCACAGAACTCTCTGTGCTTTCTTACTGCAAAGCTTTCCAGCATGAAATGCAGTATTGTTCCTCACTCAGCTTCTAACTCCTCTCCTCTCTGACCTATCTCCATTACTTCTGTGCCTCTACTTAACTTGTCGGGAGTGTTCTTTTGAAGTATGACTTAGCAGTGTTCTTAGGACGTTTACTATCTATACCTTATCTATACTAATATGTATAATGATAGTGAAAGAACTCAAAACATTACATTCTGTCCCTGTGACTTGAAGCAGCCTCAAATGCAGAGCGTTTTAAGCTTCAAGGCTGAGTCATGAGGAACTGATTTCAGGAAACGTCTGTGAAGTGTAACAGCCTGTCGTATTTGCAAAAGCAGGAAGGACAGGTAAGAACGTAAGCTGCTACAGAACTCAGGGATGTGAGAAGAAGCTAGCATATGTGATGCACTGAGAGAAATGAACTGAGGCCAACACCTAGTGCTGGGTCACAACTAGAGAGTTGGTCACATACAACAGACTCACATTTGGAACCAAGAAAGAAGGAAAAAAAAACCAGTCTAACTTCCAGTTCTTCCTTGCCTATAGGATTCTGGCTTTTTACCAAGATCTTACCCAAACTACCCTCCCTCTCCCACTGCTCATGATCCTGAAACTCTCATTTAATCCCATAAGCCTATACTTTATCAAGTCCCAAACATCCACATTTATAGAAAGCATGAAAGAAACACACAGTTTTACCTCTTTATAGTTGTTTTTAAAGTTACAGAGCTATGGGTTGGAGAAAAGGGCTCAGGAGGTAAAGGTACTTGCAGGCCTGAATCAGATCTCTGAGCCTCACATAGTGGGAAAAGAGAACTAACTCTCACAGATTTCCTCTGATCTCCACTTACGTGCTGTGGTAGGTACACGCTCATATCTACAAAGCACAGTTTCATGCACAGACATGAAGTAAACTAGATATAATAAAAAATTATAGTTCAAACAAATACGAAAAAGACAAGCTAACCATTTGAGCTCTAGGTGCATGAAAGTCCTTAAAGTTACGATCAGGATTCCCCATCTCCCATCTCCTGGACCCATCAGGTTCTTGCCTAATGACTCAGTGGTTACTTTCTATAGGGTTTATTAAGACTTTTAGAAACAATATAAAATAACAGCCAGCCAGCAAGAGTAGAAAATGTATCAGAAGGATGCTATGCAGAAAACCATGGCCACTGAACATGAACCTATAGTGTCCAGCCAATGCTCCACCATATTCTATAGCGGCAATCAAATGAGTGTCTTCCTGATTCCAAGCAACTTAAGTTTGGATAGAAGGAATGAAAAATAAATAACATAACTTCAGAAGGTACCACAGAAGGAAAAGTAACTCTCCCATCACCTCCCCAGACCATCCTAGTTTCTCTTTCATTTTTTTTTTCACATGAATTGCCATGTTGGTCTGTCTTCTGAAAGGAAGTTCTGGTCAGCCCCAATGATGCACTTCCCTCATGCTGTGCAGTCTGCTTCTCCGGATTTGCTAGAATGGAGGTCACTAAAATGGAGGGCTTCCCTGCATGCAGTGAAATCTGCGTGCCCTTTTCGGTGCATGGATAGTGATCGCTTCACATAATGCCTCTGAAGCTGGCTGTTAGAACATGCAGAAATGCAGTTGTTTATGCATATGTCTCCCTCTTAAAAATAGCAAACACAGCCCAGGCAAGATGGGTTAGTGGGTAACAGAATAGCAGCCAAGCCTGGTGACCTGAGTTTGAACTCTGGGATCCACATCGTGGAAGGGGAGATCCAACATTGTCCTCTGACTTCCATAACCATGTGCACACTTATGCTCAGTTAAATGCTTAACTTGTGCACAGTTAAATGCTCATGTGTGCACACTCAGTAATAAATTGGTGTGATACAAATAGCAAGAATATACTTGGCACATTTCCCATGCAAATGCTACCACCACCTAGCTCAAAGACATTTTCCCTGGGATCTGCCCAAGGGCTCACCCTTGGCAGATCATTTAGCCAAAAATGACTGTTCAGTTGAGAAAGTGTTGTCTGCTACGTGGCAAGAGGTCACAACCAGTTATTTTATCAACTAGGCTACTTATGGTTGTTGATTTGAATGAGAAGTCTCCATTCTGTCCCCAGTGGACACAGGTTTGATGTTTGTATTAATTTATAGCAAGCCATAATTATTAGCTTATAACACCTCCTCTTAGATTTACCTAGTACCTCTTTTCAAGAGGCTTCTAGGAGTCCCAAGTGCTCATGGTTTATTATGTACATGTACTTATTGATAAACATAACACTTTCATCTTAAGGGGCATTAGGGTTATTCTTGCTAGTTATTCATTCTCCTGCCCCATTCAAACCATACTTGCACTGTTGTTTCTTTTTCATCTCCTGAGCATTATACTCTCATCTTTTCTGTGTGTATTACATGTACTTACATATATTTTGAATCCAGATTCAGCAGACAAGAGAAAAAATGTAGTATTTGTGTAAGTGTGGCTTATTTCAGTTAACAGCGTGACCTCTAGTTTCATTCATTTTCTTGTAAATAATATCATTTAGTATTTCTTTACAACTAAGTAAAGCTCCACTGTGTGTGTATACCTCACTTCCTTTATGCATCCATCTGTTGATGGGCATGTAGCCTAGTTTTGTGTCCTGACTACTGTGAAAAGTAGCACAATGAATTTGTGTGTACAAGTATCTCTGCAGGATACAGGCTTAGATTCCTTCAGGCGTACACCAGGAATAACCAATTGTTAATACTTGAAACAGTCAAACAAATAAATTTAGTATTCTTGGTGCCTCTTGAATTTCAGCAGTGTCCTTTGAGGATGTGTATCCGGAGGTAGGATAGGGTTTTGTAGTGTGCCACCTTTCATCAAAGAAGGATTTAATTCTGCAGAGACCCTATATCCTCGGTACTCTCCGTGTTCTGCATTCCTCTTGAAATGGTACCTTTTTATTACTTCTGCAATGTAAATGTCAAAATGCAAAGACAAAGCACAGAAGGTGGAAAACAGTTGGCGTCATTAATACGGCACGTGAAAATGTAGCTTCTGATTCTGGAAATTGTGACAGAAATAAACTCACATATAATTTACCTTTCAAAAAAAACTTTTAGGAAGTTCAAATCAAGAATGATCGAGAAGCTAGCTGATTCTCACCCTCAGCAATAATCCCACATCACAACACTTTCCTACTTTGTCCTTTACCAAGTTTGCATTCTTAGCTAAAGGTTTAATTTATGAAGTGAAAAATGTCTCTTTGAATATAGAGGGCATTGAGACAATTTATATTTTTGTTGTTGTTCCCTGCTAATTGCTGCTATAATTCTTTCAAACAAATTTCCCCTACAAACCTAATTTAATAATCAAGACTATTAAAATTAACTATTGTTGATGACCCAAATAATAATTTGCCCTCAAGAGTACTTAGTCTGCGTGGCTTTAATCTTCAATTGTAATAAAGTTTGAAATGAATTGAATGTAAAACTGGTATCAGAGGAGTAACCTTTTAACCAAGTTTTCATTAACTTACCAGTTTTCCTCTCAGGCTGCTACTATCACATTAAGAAAGTATCAGATACATTGCACTAACTTTTTTAAAGGCCATGCCCTGCCCAGTGTGTCTAGCATCCAAGCTCTATGTCAAGGGTACAGTAGACAGAGTTCCCCAGCTTAGTCATTCCTGCAGTTCTAGAGGCAAGTCACTTAAACTGTTTAGATGAGAGTGTGACATTATGCTTCTTCTGTCAATGCTGTGGGATGGCTAAATACAAAGAGACCTTGAAATTTAGAGCACAATAGTATGAAAAGAACATTTCTGAGTTGTTATCTGTGACAATCCATGCCTAAAGTGGAAGCATTTTTTTCATATTTGTGAAGAAAAGTGCATATCTTGAAAAATAATACAATCCTCCCCTCCCCTATTTCAAAGGTTAAAAGGGAATTCATTCCTTAACAAATATTCACTGGATCAATGTTCAATAAGAGGACTCAAACGGAGCGATGGTCTACTGGATGTGTAAGAATGAACAGAGGTTATTAATTCAGTAGACACCTGAAGTCACAAACTTCCTATACCATATGCAAGTATTACAAATAGCATACAAGTTCTATTCGCTCATTCTACAATCCCACATTCAGCATGTGCAGCTGGAGGGCATAAGGTCCTCGGTCTGTCATCATAGGAGAACTGGGATAAGTAATAAGCTGCTACCTCAGTAGTACCCTCATTATTTAGGTCTCAAGACTAAAAAGGAATTGGATAGATATAAAAAATTTAGTGGTTTGGTTTGGTTCTGGCCACTACTACTATGTATCCATAATTCATTGAAATGTAGGAAGAGCTTCATGGACTACCATGGCAGCAGCCAAGCCTTATAGCTCTACGCTCTCCTGTCAGACAAACTCATGGCAGATGTCATGCGACCATTCCACTTTTTCTGAATATTTGCACTGACCAAACACACCCAGTTTCACAGGCTCTTCACGTGCTTTAAAATAAATTATCAGTTGGTGGCTCCATTTAACTACAGGGCAAAGAGAGCTACAGGGAGGTCAAGAACCTTCTGCTCTGACGTTTGGCACAAGCCACAAGGGGAAGAGGGTCACACTTCATTTCCCCAAGGTCTCTCTGGTTTCAAGTTCATTTACATGATTCTTTTCCCACTTCAAAGGAGCATGTTGAATTTCATACAATAGCATTCCCTGGCAAGGTCATTTTCATATGTTCACTCGGTGATTTTCATATAGTGTAATGAAGCAAAGATGTGTGACTATAGAGTTGTCCTTGAAATGAGGCTCTTGTTTCTGGACCTGATCTTTGTTAAGTGGTTCACCATGTCTTATTGATATGTAGAAATGGGAATGGTAGTTGGCTATCCTTTCATTTATTTCCATAGTCTAATGCACTAATCAGAATTCCTGCATAGCAGAGACTGAGGAACTCTTACCTCTATGCCCTCCCCAGATCTCCACATCCCTACTGTGGATAAGACCAAGTTCAAAAGTCAGAGATCTTGCAGGATATTGGGAATATTATTTAAGGTCTTTAAATACTAGGGAGAACAAAGCCTTCCCCCCCCCATCATTTTCTTCACTCCTATTCTCAGTTATATTTCAAGTCTAGAATTTTACCAGGAAAGATAGATATACTCCATGCCGATGTAGAACGGAATGGATATTCAGGATTCACACCAGTGTTTCTTGACCCAGGTCTGTTTTAAAATGTTCTAGGTTATTCCATAGAAACTGAGGCTGTTCTCAACTTCCAAGGTCAGTATGCACCCCTGGAGTGATGTCTGAACTTGCCCTTTTGGATAGCTACGTGTTCAGTCTGTAGCATTTTGTCTTTTCTTTGTGTGTGTGCTTAACTTACTGTTTGACTTCCTTATTATGCATGGAATTATTCCTACTCCAATAAACAGAAAGGGGAATGTGTATTTCTCTGGTCAACTTTATGTTCAAAGCCCCAAGAATATAGTGAAGCAGAGTAGCAAATTTTCTTGTTTTGGAAAAAAAAAAAAGCCACTCATTAGCCTTTTGGGAATGAAGCTGCTGTGTCTGTCAATTAGGTATTCAGTGTGACCAAACAATCTTTGTGACGCCTGCTGCTTTGATACCCGGATTCTGGTGAATGAAGCTCTTAATTTCTAAGAACTCTGGTGTACACAGAGTTAAAACACTTCCGAGTCTCTTAGCCTCTGTTCTCTGCATCTATGGTCCAGGGTGGGGCTAAGGGTCTTGACCTTGTCACTCTTTCTAAGGACAAGAGGAGAGGAACAGATGAATCCAACTGTGAATGCAGTGTCCCAGAAAAGAGAGGCAAAAATCCTTTTGAGCACACTGACCTGTTCAAATCTCAGTCCACTGGGATGCTTTGCTGATAGTTGATAGTGAACCGTGCTGTGAGATTGGTATATGTATACATACATATATATATATATATATATATATATATATATATATATGAAATCATATGTCACTGAGTTGCTTAAAATCTTTCCAGCTTTTAAGATGGTAATTAGGAGAACCAACGCCAGGCTTGAGTGCATGCAAACAAGCTCTCTCTAGAAGACACAGCACACCAGTGCAAAAACATGCCTAGCTAACATAACTTGTCGGAGAGGATTATTTCTTCCTAGTGAGTCTGCAGGAGCCCTTTTCTGTACTATTCAGCATTTGAGAGAAGAGTGGATTGAGAGAGAGAGAGAGAGAGAGAGAGAGAGAGAGAGAGAGAGAGAGAGAGAGAGAGAGAGAGAGAGGAGAGAGAGGGGGCGCATTAGTGAATAGCGACTGTGGCATTGATGTTTGAGCGCACTTCTGAACTGGCTTTTGTTGAGACTATCAGTGTAGAAAGCATGCGCTGTCCCAAATCCGCTGTTACTATGAGAAATGAGGAGCTGCCTTTAAGGTATGTTGTTGGGTCCTTTGTTTTTAATGTAGGCTTTTCTAGTTCTGAGAGCTGGTCGAGACGCTAATCTTGCCCCGAATCAAGCAGCTTCCTTATCTTAGAAGAGAAAAAGAGAGAGAGAGAAAAGAGAATCTAAACAGAGAGAGGGAAATGAAATTGAGACCAAGAGATTGGGAGGGAGAGAGAGAAAAAAAGAGAGAGAGCCAGGGAGAGAAAGGCGGACTGTTGTGAGGGAGTTGTATGTGTACTAGTTGTCTTTTGAAAGCAGACCATGCATTTGCTCCCCGCTACCTATGAGCAGCCAGTGGATGTTTTAAGGGTTCCGAATCTGGCTGTTGGTTCGTCTTTTCCTTTGCAATGTCTAAGCCTCTTTCATTATTATGCACTCTGCATGGAATAATCACCGAAAAAGGAGCTGAGGAGACTCCATATTAGACTTGCGTTCCAAATACCACTCTAATCTGGACTTAGCCACCTAAATAGTCCTCTCGTGTTATCAGGTTTGGATCACTTTGTCCTGCTTGCCAAAATGTGTACCTGTTTGGAGACCTCTGTTCATGCATGGCGTCCTGGGTCCTCTTGTGTGGGAAAGCAGATTTCTGCTTCCTGCATGGGTGTTGGGGTTCTATCTTAGACCAAGAAGGAGGCACAGCTGACCTTTTGGGCAGCGGAGAGAGAATTATGATAGAATTGGCATCCTGCTTTTAAAAATGCAGTCTTTTGTTTATTTGCTAGCAGACATTGTAGCACTGAATACATCTTTGGGTCTGACAATGGGACCGGTCGAACAATGGAGCTGTCAAACTAGCTTAATGCATGTCTGGGGCTGGTTTTTCTGTTTTGCTTTTTCCCCCCAACACCCCCTTTTATCTCCTGTAATCTTGTTTGTGTGGACTATCAGAGGGAAGAGCTTTGGGTCTGCTTATTTGTGGTTTTATGCTTTTAAAAATTTATTATCTGCCGTTCTCGGAGCTTTTTGCATTTTGCAGTTCTGTTGGCTGGATTAAGTTAGAGATTTATGGCTTGCCTCTCCGTTAACTACAGAAAGAAAACTTATTGATTGAGGATGCTTGTAATACTATTATCATTGTGGCAAATGCCTTGTTGATCAGACCTGCTTCTACTGTACTTACCGCCGAGGGTTTTTGAATATGCCCTTTTTGTGGACTCAGGGACTGTAGCATAAAAGAGAAGTTAAGAGGGACATGCTTAATTTTTAAGTAATCAGCATTCCTAGTTTTTAGCTTCTCCTTTAGCATCCACAGATAAGCAGTTTAGAAACCCAAGAATAAGAACTTTTGCCTTTACAATCTTGATCACCAACTATTGTTCTGTTACTTTGTTACATGAAAGGTTTCAATGGAATATCTTTGACTTCCTGCTTATATTCTTACAAACGGCAGTTCTATACAAGGCAAATATTTCACATGTATTCAGATGCCCTTCATTTTATAAGGTAAACATTGGTTTTTAAGGTGAAAATACTGTAGGAGACAACATGGAAAAATCTGGTTTAAACTTCTCAAATACTGAAACCATTTTAATTCCACATTAGATGTAAAAGAACTAAAATTAAAAAAGTAAGTAATTGATTTATATGAAAATCCTCTTTTTAAAGTTGACATCCAAGAAGAATATATATTTATAATGTTTTAGTGGTTTTGCTTAATGAACTGTTTGTGCCAGATCAATATTATGTGATATGTATTAATAAGTTCATAGACCAAAACCCAGAGCCTAATATGAGAAGCAAAAGGGGAGTTATTTCAATGAATAAAATAAAAGATAAAATTGGTTTCAAATATTTCCTGGTAGAGTTTGGTTCAATTTGGGGATGCTCAATAAGAAAGGAGATGTGTGTATTATTTATGAAAACAGAATTATGAAAAACCAGGTATTCCTTAGATTCAGAGACAAATTTTAATTTTTTTCAACTTAAGTGGAAATATTATTAAATACTTAATGTAGAATTATTTACCTAAATGTTATCAGCTACCGGAATTGCCTTTGCAAGTTGAGATTTCCTACTGGTGATATTTCCAGAGCTTAGGTACACCCAAAGCATACGTGTGCAGTGCAATAATATTCTCTGAGTTATCCATTGTGAATAGAGTGGGTTTTAAAGGCATGCTTGTTATGTTCTCTCCGTTCCAATGGGATCTGAACTGCTCCTTGCTTTGGATATACCAATAATTGCTTTTAGGATGAGCTCATAAAAGGTAATGGGTAAGGCTTCATATCCGAGGCTAACCAACTGTTACCAACACAACCCAGTTCTGCTTTCATGGAAAAAAAATTCCATTTAAAAACACAGGTTGCAAATCAGTGTGTGTGTGTGTGTGTGTGTGTGTTTGTGTGTGTGTGTGTGTGTGTGTGTGGTCTGAGAGAAAAGCAGTCTTCCATGCTTGCTAGATGCTTGTCAGGAACTCATTTAAATAAAGAAGTCACTCGGAGACCACCCCGTTGAATTTTTTTTCCTAAATTGGTAATTATTTAACTGTGATCTATTTACTTAAATTTCTGATTGCTTATCATTAGGCTGGACACAGGGGGAATTTCATTTGTCCCCTCTTCTCTGGTGTTCTGATACATCACCAGTTTCCAGATTTTGTGGTCCCATACCTTTCTCCCACCCATGCAATTGCAGCATCCAGTATACACAACAATGTGTTTTTCTCTCTGCACATAGAAAAAGTATATTGCTGGGAGTTGGTAAACTTGCCTGCTTTTATTTCTACAAAAGTAACAGGATAATGTAGTCTGCTCCACGCTAGTCACTCCATGTGCAATGGTTTTCCAGGACGTCGACCCACACAAACATAGAAACAAGATTTAATTCTAACCTGAGAACTGAAGAAAAGGCATAGGCAGAGATTCAAACTGGTAAAATGGTCTCTTTCACTAGAGAATAACAACTGCACCCCAAGCCCCTTTATGCAGGAGCCTCTGGAATATTTACATAAACGTGTTCAGCAGACCACAGACCAAGATCTATAGCCTCTCATGTATTAAAAATTCTTTTCTTTGCAAGGATGGAACCTGACAAACATTTCTTTATTGGTTCTTCTTTTTTTTTTTTAATATGACTGGATAAAATTACAAAATATCCTTGGGGGGCTGGAAAGATGACAAAGAGCGTTTGACTAATATTCATATCTAGAACTTTATAGCAACTGTGGATTGTGCTTGAGTACCTGGGAAGTCATTCAAAGAGTGAATCAATACTAATTATTGTAATCAGGGGGGTTAATTAGGTGAAAATGTAGCCAATGGAAAGTTCATTGCTCGAAGCCCTGGAAGCCCCCAGGTTGACAGAAGGAAAGCGGATAGAAAAGGAACGCATTGCGTGAGGAAGATTGTGCTAGCTTTTGTAAAGAAAAACACAACTTGATTTTCTTTTATCATTAGGTTGGTGATGAAATTAGGAGGGCCAACCTTATTGTTATGTAGATATCTAGTGAAAGTATGAACAGAATGGGTTTGCCTAGCAGCCCCTCTGCCCTGTGCCATGCCTCTACCCTTCTTAGCACTGTACCAAGTTCAATTCCCGTTAGTGACAGTCATGTCCTCTTGAATCAAGTCTTCCAGCCTTCACCGGATGATTTCTTTATTTTGATAATTCCCGAGGGACTCGGTGGCCAGGCAAGAGACACTTCTTCCTCATTTCCTGAAACTACAGCTTGCCTCTTTAATTATTGGATTTGCTAGTTTTGGGAGATACGGTGGTGACTTCTTTTAGTCTGTAGAGAAGACAAGGCTGTGGTGGTATGAAATCAATTATAATTTTGTGGCATTTTGCTCAGCTGACATTAGGAAGAGGCTGTAACAGAAAAAAAAAGGTGGTGTGAGCATAAGAGGATGTGGAGGGTTAGGTTGTAGCCAGCTCAGAGCGGAAATAAAGTATCAGAAAGCTGGGGTGGCTTTGAAATTACACAGCACAAACAACAAAAGGGAACTCTATGTGTGTGTGTGTGTTTGTGTGTGCGCGCATGTGTGTGTATCTGTGTGTGTGTGTTTGTGTGTGTGCATGTGTGTATGTGCATGTGTATATTTGTGTATGCTTGTGTGCACGTGTGTGTCTGTGTGTGTGTATGTGTGTTTGTGTGTGTGCATGTGTGTGTATCTATGTGTGTGTGTTTGTGTGTGCGCATGTGTGTGTGTGCATATGTATATTTGTGTGTGTGTATGCTTGTGTGCACGTGTGTGTCTGTGTGTGTGTGTGTGTGTGTGTGTGTATGTTTGTGTGTGTGTCTGTTGGGTTCCACTCAACCCTGAGTTGCCACGTGATACAAGGTCTACTTTGTTCCCCAGTACACCTTCAGGCATCACAGAAAGTCATGATTAGAAACTATCAATTATCACATATGAGTGTGCTCATCTTTTCCACAGTTTTCTTCTTGGGTCCCACCCCAGCACATTTCCTTGTCTGCCAAAATTAAGTCAACAGGAAATGACAACTGCGGAGGGAGGATGGACCAGAGTGACATGTATCATGAGGGCAGTTTGAGCTTCTAGTGCTCCAGCCCACTGAAGGTTGATTTGCTCATCATTGGCTACACGGGGTCAGGATGAATCACTGGAGTTTATAAAGTATAACTATCAGCCTCCAAGGAACAAGAAAAACTAAAGTATCAGGATTTGCCTGTAAAATTATCCCATTCCACAAAGTTTGTTGTGGTAGCAAAGAGGAGTCTGAAACTGCTGATACACTTTTGAGATTCATGGCTTTTTTTTTTTTTTTTAATCTGCGTCTTGAGAAAGCTCACAGTTGCATCAGTAAGAATTCTCGGTAGCAGTGACGCTAGCTTCTATCAGAGAAGTGAATGATCTCTGTGTATAAACCTAACTAACTACGTTTTTCACCTTCCTGGAGAGCCATCCATCTTGGTCAGAATAAGAGCCACAGATCCTACACTGTTTATCATCCCTTGCTCTTTGAATACTATTTCAGCCCCCCAGAATATTCTCCTTTCTTCATAAAAAATTACCCATTCTCTTATATCTGGGTTATGACTTTAGCCATATCACTGAAACTTTAATTCTAGAAGATTAAGGTTGTCTTTCTTCTCCTCTGCCATTTTTGGTTTCTGACAGAGATTGGGATATGGGATGTTATTATAGAAAGAATGCAGTTAGGACTTAGTCACAATTATTCTTTTGTTGGCATTACATTAAGTGCTTATAGTCATATCATCTGATGTAATTCTCATAACTATCAAAGTGGTCATGATAGTTGTTCCCAGTTTAAATATGGAAAAGCTGAGAATGAAAATAATAAAGTCTCTATGACCTGCAGTCATAGAGATCATAGTCAAAACGACTATAACTCAAGGCTCAGCTAAATTCCTTCCCTGGGCAGTGGCAAATGTAACATTTTAATATTTGCTCTCATTTTTTTCTGTTACTGTGAATTTAATATAGCATTTTGAATATGTTAGTTAAAGGCTCTATCACTGAACACTATCAATGGGTACACTCCACCACCACAACCCTTTGAGACAGAATCTCACTAAGTTGCCAAGGATGGTCCTGAACTCACTCTGTAGCCCAGGCCTGATCCTCCCGACTCAGTCTCTAGAGTAGCTGGGATCACAGGGGTATGCCCCCAGGCCCATTGATGTTTGCCACTTTAAAAGTAATTACTTGTATTGTTTTTAATTATGTCTCTGATGTATCTAGGCCTAGGCATGTTCATGTGAGAGTTATGGAGATACAGACGTGTGATTATGTTTTGGATACCTGGGAGCTGGAGTTACAGGTGTTTGTAAGCCACACAAATAGGGTGCTGGGAACCAAACTCTGGTTCTCTGCAGGAGTAGTTCCTGATCTTAACCACTGAGCCAGGTATTTGCTATCTTAAAACCTATGTCACAGCCTTCCCACCATGCCCTTTGATTGGCAGGTGCTTCTTTCTTTTGCCATTGGTCCATTTATCAGTGGACCACCCACTCAAGGGCTCACCAAGATGCTGGTCACAGCTAGTGGTTTTAGCTGTTCTATTCTTCCTGAATCACAGTTCCTTTAACTTTACTTATTTCCCAGTGTCAATTTTTAGAAGCACATAGGATTTATTAGCCAGAAGAAATAAAGACCAGCAGTAAGGAGGAAGGATTAAAGGAATAAGGAAGGAAATTGAAACATCACAGCTTCTGCGTTCTCACTTGTTTACCTTAGAGTTCATAAGGTCTCTATTTTAGTGTTAGACAGGCTCTCCATATACATCCCATGCTGGTCTCAAACTCCATATCCTCCTGCCTCAGTTTTCCATGCATGGGATTTATAGGAGTATACCAACTACACTTGGCATTCAAGAAGTCTAAGAAAAAAAGTATTCCATGCCTCATTACTCTTAGACTTTAAGATACATAGCAGAAGAAATTGACATTGGAAAGAACAATAGAGAATTTTAAAGCTCCATGATTTAAAATGTTAATTTTAAAAACTGTCATATTGCAATCATAACCAATCAAACAACAAACAATCAAAAGTCTTCAATAAAAGACATTTCTTGGCCATCAAATAGCTCCAAGACTCATGGGGAGGAAAAAAAAACTGTGTCTGGAGAAGGATCAGTGGTAAAAGGCACGCTGATGAACACTGAACTTGGCCATGAAGGATGTGCAAGATGGAAATAAAGCAGGGGGTAAAGAAGATGTCTATCCTTGTTAGTAAAACCAAGCAAAACAAACTCACAAGCCTTCACCACTTGCCATCCTTAGCTGCCAAGGTCTCATCTCTCCCCTTTCCTTGCCATATTCCTATAAAACCGGGCAAATATGGCTGTTACTCTTAAGAGAGAATTGAGAAACTTAGGGATTAGGTGACAGCTTTACACTGGACAATAGAGATAAAGAGAAAATATATGGATAGTTAGCCAACATTCATGAAATGGCAAAATTTCCATGAAGATCTATGAGGAAGAAAGAAAATTTCCTCTAATAGACTTAGTAGAAATTAGCATCAAAAGCAAATTTAAATAGGCATGGGGGATCTTCAAAAACCTCTCATAGAATAAAAGTAGCTTCATATTTGAGCTATTATTATAGGGGGAATTTTGTCTGATCTCAATACCTTGATATATTTTCAACCTACGTGGCACTTTACTAGCTCAGTTATATAATGGCTGTAGTAATAATTAGGCTAGCACATCACATGTCTTATCTGAGGATCATGGCAAGCTTTGAATTGTGAGCCATTCTTCTCTACAAACAACTAATGACCACAGGTAAGACAAGGGTCTAGCTGACTAATCAGAATAGTAACTGACTTGTCCCAGTGGCAGTCAACTCTTTGACAAAATGAAACTCAGAATCCAACAGGTTTGGTTCTGAAATCTCAACATCTTTTCACTCAGTTCGAAAGTATCTTTTGCCCTAAAAGGTCTGACCTGTAAACTTGAAGTCAGATGTTTCCTGTCTTAGGAGCCCAAATCTCTTTGCTGGGAATCAGTTATCACTGGAAGCAAGCGCTTCATTTTACAGAAACCCAACCTTTTAGTCTCTTAATCCGCACGCACTCTTCTTCCAGTTGTATTCGCTCATGAAACAAAACAAAACAAAAACAAACAAAAACAGAAAATCGCTTCAGACAAATGAAACTGATTTCATTGGAAATTCTGATTCCGGATAAGATCTGCCTCAGTCAACCCCAGGCCGAAAGCTTACCACATACATTTGTCCATTTCTTTTTATCCCACGCCCACCTGTTCCTGCTCTCTCGGGGACCTCGTGTTACGCCGGCAACTGGGCCCTCCCAGCTGTTGCTGCTCAGCTGTTGTGTTTTGTCAAGCAGCAATTTCTCCCTTTTAAAATCTGACAACTTGGGAGAGAGTCAGATAACTTTCTGTGGATTAGGGGAAACATTTGATGGGCTAGGGTGTTGATGGGTGGATTGCAGGGGAATTAGAAACGTCACCCTGATAAGTATAAATTTTGTTCCTGCCGCCAGTCTGGCACCAAATAAGGGCTCCTGTATCATCTGAAAAATCTCGGCAACTTCCAAAAGGGTTCTGGAACATTCCTTCAAGGGCTGCCCCCATCCCCTCCAATGTTGTCCATGTGTAAATCTCCATCCTAGACAGGGAAGCCTTTTTTCTTCTCCCCACCCTTTTCCCAGACTTCTTCGAAATGTTCACATCTTATCTTCTTGCTTTGAGGTACACAATCTCCCATCCTCCCCCTCCTTCCTTCTGGCAACGTCTGGAAAGAAATCCTGCCGCTCCCTATAGAGACAGCTGTTGCTACTTCAGAAACCAGCCTTGGTCAAGGCAAGTGACATTTGATTTCTGGTAGAAATAAGTAACCCTCGGCCAACTCCTCTCTTCACTTTGGTAGCCACCCACCCTGCCTCAGACACACAGCTGTAGAGGAGGGTGAGACATTGTCTGGCTTCCATTTGAAAGATAGAAAGAAAAAGTGGTGGGTGGGGCAGAGAAAGGAAGAGAAGGCCGAGCAAGAAAAATGAAAGGCTGCAGGAGTTGGGTAATGGAGAAAGGAGAAAAGGGAACGGCCAGGTTAGTGGGGGAAACCACGCGATGGCTGGGCTCTGGCTCTGAAAGACCCAGAGTATTAAGATTCTCTGCCCTTGGAATGGAAGCTCCTGACAGCCCTGGAGGGGCATCTCATTTTCCAGTTCGAAGGTAGGTATGCAAAGCAGAAGCTTCCGTTGAAGGGCCTCTTCCGAAGGAAGACAAATTCACCATGCTGTATTTTGGCTCTATTAAAAACAAATTTAAAAAAAAAACCCTAATAGCAACATATGATTGCAAAACCTTAGTAGAAACTGTTCTCTAGGAAGATAGAATAATATCCCCTTAAAAAAGGAAAGTGACTCTCTAGTAACTATCTTCCTGGGTTTTAAATTTTACTTATGTAGTTGTGGGGATGTGTTAAAGATGCACTCAATATGGGGAGAACGGACATGATAATTTTAAATTTATGATTAGCGATATGTTTATTCTTAAATGATAACCCTTAGGCACAAAAGCTATCTTTATAATGGATTGCTTGAGGACTTGTTTGAGGTTGTTTAAAATCCATTTTTTTTAAAAGCCACTGTTTATTTTTTAAAGTTGCTAGTGAAACTGGAGTGAGCCAAGTATAAACACATGCCCACAAAGTCAGATACTCTCTCAGGTACTTAAAATTCATGTAGACTTCAAGTTTATTGCCTGGAAATGATGGAAAATCCCATATTAGGGCCTACATATCTTGCTGCAAATGGCTCTTAGCACACTGGGCTTGCTTTTCTTTGTTTTTTTTTTTTAACTGAAACAACTATGTTAATAAAATTTGAATTCTAAAGTGTGATAGGGAAAAGATATTTTGGCCTTTGGTTTGTGTTGAGTAGCCAGTATGGAGGAAAGTAAAGAAATGCTTTAAAAAAATGGACTTCTGGAGTCCAGTGAACAACACTAACACATCTTTGTTAATTGCTGATGGCCTGTGCTTTTAAAGGTCCAATTATGTGGGAAGCCAAGAATAGGAATAATAAAAGGCAGAAATTTGTCTCAAGACATATTAAGTTATTTGCAGAAGAAAATAGAACTCCTTTTATCGTGAATATTAATCATGGCTGCTCAGGTGTCAGTTTCAAATCCAAGTATTCATTTTACAAGACAACAACAACAACAAGAAAAAGTTGAAAGATCCACAGTCAGTGGAATGTATTCTGGTTCCCAGTAGGGTGGAAGGAAGAGGCTTCTTCCATTTCAAACAATACACACTCTTATGTGAGATGCGGGTTATTAGCACCCCGTTTTATCGAGGGTTGTTTTTAACACTGGTGATAATTCAGTGCTCAAACAATGGCCACTGGACTAAACAGTATGAGATGCTGAGGAGCGAAAGGGGAGCTGAAACAGCACAGTGCACTGCCTTGCCTTGGAAAGCCTCATAGAAAATGAGGTCATTCAGAAACTTTCCCTTGAAGTGCTTCCAATTCTTGAATTGCCTTTTGTTTGGGAAATGAATAGCAAGTTGATTAAAAAAAGGAGACAATTAAGGGAGGTAGGGGGATGGGGCAGAGTCGAGCTTAAGGTTTTCTTCCAACGGAGCTAAAACTACAAGGAAACTTCATTGTTCCTGTGCCTGGTCCCCAGGGATGTCTGCACAAGGTGGTGCCACCAACTAGTTCATGTCCACCAGAGAGAGACCCCGTTAATGTCCTCGTCCCCTTTCATTGCTCTCGATAAGATCCTTGGCTTTAAAAATCGCTCTTCATTGAACCCGAGTGTTCAATTGTGGCCCAGTGAAGCTATCTGCCAGTTAATTTTAACTGCCAAAACATGATACCTGATGGCTTACTGCTGTATGGAGATTCAAAAAGGAGCTTTGTTGAGTTCTTCTGGGGGTGTTTTTTCCCCTTTTGGCCAAAGCGGTCAAAAGAGAAATTGAAGCTTTTCATCCAAAGCTCTTTGGCTGTGTATTTTTATTTTTTTATGTTTAAGTTGATGTTCAGAAGTGGACATCGTGCATGTGGTGTGATTATAGAAGCTGAACAGACATTAGAAATAAACGCTGTCATTGGACGACTTATGAATACCTGTCGGGTGGGGGAGGGCGCAGTTTGCCTCCCCTGCTGCTTCTCCATCAGGTGTCTATGCAGCCGCACCATTATCTGTGTACTTGCTAGCCAGTGTTTAAACCCAGCTACACTCTGTAAGCTTTTCTTGGTTCACATCACCCTATTCCATGTAGTGTGGTTCTCTTTTATTTTTGACCCTCGTTTTGCTTCTAACTTCAAATGGCAAAAGCAAATGTGCTTTGAAAAGCATGCTACACAGTAGTTGTTAAATAAGGCAATAACCTATGCACTTGTAATTCTCTCCCTATGACCTACTTACATTCTCCTTCACCCTCCTTATAGTATGATTAAAAGCTGCTTTGAATCCACTATTGCCTCAAGGGATTTGAGGCTAGAATTTAACAAACTGCTGAGAAGGCTTAAGTCAGTAAGAGGGCTTCCCTACAGCTTCCTCTAACTAATTCACATGCAATTAAAGAGAAAATAAATATTTTACAAGTGTGTATGTCGATGAAGCATTTCTGCCTTATAGAACATTGGTCCATACGGAGCTTTATTCTGTAGCTGATGCTTTTTGGTGTGGTCATGTTTGTTTTGGAGTCCGGCTCTGTTCATTTTGTCTCAAATTTACTATCTGGCCAATTCACTCTATGCATTCAGGATTTATGTAAATAGTGTATAATAGTCAAGAATTGTCAAGATTTGTCTTCAGTTGTCCAGCTAACTGCTTCAGTAAGATAATTTCAAAAGTAGTTGGTAACGGCTTGGTAAGGAGTAAAAACAGATTAGAATTAGGAGGAAATGCTTGGGTATGGTTTTGATCTAATAATTCACTTTTGATGCATTGTCTGTCAAGTGATTATAAACTGGGACCTGACTCCTCCAGAAAGGCAATATTTAAAATGGAAAGTTATTCAACTCTTCCATCTTAACTACCTTGCAGTTAGGAGGCTAAAAGTCAGTTGAAGAAGGACATTCTAGTTAATTGAATTTGTTTGTGTGGATTTAACTGAGTAGCATGGGCCTGTTACTCCATATTATTCACCGCCTTATCTGAATTTAAAATTGACACGTCACTATTTTGTCTTATAATCCCCAATGGAAGGTCCCACTGTCACACAACAGATTGGAGGAAAATGTGAATCTTTTCTTTATATCGTGTCTGATAAATTTATTGTTTACTTAGTTATTTAACCATTTAGCTACCATAATCCAGGCATGCCTTCATTTGTGAGGAAAAACCCAGCTCCTTAATACAATATTCTGGTTTTCTTTAGAATAACAACAGAATAGACATAAAAATTCAAAGAAAACCATAAATTGTAATATATATCCTATGTCAGTATTAATATGTGTATATATGCCTCTATGTACACATACACATTCTTAAGTATATACAAATTTATTACCTCAAAGTTCAAAACATGTCATTTGAAGATAGAATAAAAAGGTTTTGCCACAAAAAGTAAACTATAAAGTTTCTGGCATGCCATTTATGTTGTTGACTTAGAACAGAAAATTAAACATACATGCGACTACACTGAAAAGTTTGCTTTCACCCAAATAGCCAAACAACAAGGACAATAAGCCACATTATAAACTACTTTTCTTGAAAACTTTTGCCTAAGCATCTATTCACTTTTCTCTCTTAGTACCCCTTCCCACAAATCCTAAGTGTGACCCGAAGTTACAGGATTGGCTTTTACTGGTCCTGTTAAATAATAGGAAATGGCAATTTTGCGATCCACTTTTTTTTTTTTTAAGGGAATGGCATTTGTGACAGTTCCTTATTTTAAGGCCCTTTCCTTTCTCGGTGTTGAAGTAGATACCGAAGGCTGCACGGTTGTCGTCCAGTGGCCATTGCGCCCAAAGACAGTTACTTCCTCTCGAGCAGATACAGGGCAGCACCCCAAGGGCAGCCGGCCAAAATCACCCCCAGGTGGGAGGGGGGAAACGGAGGTCGCGCGCGATGCCGGTCCCCAGTCGTTTCGCTCTCTGAGTGGCCGTGGGAACCCGGCGGCGAGCGGGCCAGGGGCGACCGCACCTCGGCGCGCCGGGCTCCTGGGGCCGTGCGCAGAGGCCGGGGCGGGCGGGCCGGGCGGGCCCGCAGGGGTTAAGCGTGGAGCGGCCGCCCCGGGAGCTCCGCCCCCGCCCGCCGCACCTGGCGCTCGGCAGCCAGGCCGCCCCGGCGCCGGCTCGCGGAGGGGATTGGTGGAGCGCGCGAGGGAGAGAATGTGACAAGTGCCCGCTTCGGCGGCCGCCCGGGGAGGCCGCGCGCACCTGTCCCTGCCTGTCTCGCGCCGCCCGCGGCCGCTCGGACGCGCGCACAGCCCCCCGCCGCCGCCGCTGCCGCCGCCGCCTCCGCTGCCGCCGCCGCTGCGTGCGCCGAGAACATGACTTCTGCCTTCAAGCTGGATTTCCTCCCGGACATGATGGTCGAGGGCCGCCTGCTCGTCGCGGACAGAATGTGAGTGGCCGAGGGCCCGAGGGGCCGCGCGGCCGCGAGTGGGGCGTCGTCTCCTCAGAGGCAGCGGTCGCCAGCCTCCCCTCCGCGTCTTCTCTTCAGAGGACGCGGCTGGGACGGCGCAGGGCCGAGCGGGGCGAGCGGGCGAGCGGGGTGAGCTGCCAGCTTTCCCCCGGGGCGCGCCGGGGCGGCGCGGGGCTGGCGGGACAGGACCTGCGAGAGGTCGCGCGGCGTCCCGGGGCCCCCAAGCTGGGCGCGGCGTCCTGCGGGCGGACCGGCCGGAGGGGCGCAGGGTGCGGGGTCCGGGGCGGGGCGGGGCGGGCGCGTGCTGCCTTGCATGCTCGTGCCTTTAGAAATGTGGGGTGGCCCGGCGGAACAGCCCCGGCTTTCGCACTCATTCCTGAGATGGGAGAGAGGAGGACGAGCAAGAGAGAGAGAGAGAGAGAGAGAAAGAGGATAATTACACACCCTTAAAACTAGCCAGGTGTACTCTCGTGCGGAAATTAGAGGTAATTTTTACGTAATCGGGATGATTTTGTCTGATAGGTAGTCTGTGATTTAATAATTAATGTGATTCTGGTGGTTTTACGTGTCGCCAAACTAGGATCGAGCGGTTATTGAGACAAGTAGAGGGCTGGGATCCGCGAGGAAAGGAAACTATGTGTAATTTTTTATCTGGCTGCTCTGTCCTCGTAGGGAAGTTTCTCTTTTAAGCTCAGGGATCTCAGTGGGATCCGCTTGTATTTCTGGCATGTTATGTAAAGAAACCCTAGATAGAAATAGGATTGCCAGAGCAAGATGAGAAAGTCTGTGTCCTCTTGAGACATGGGATGTATATAATTCTCTTGTCAAGTGAGACATTCGATGATGTATCAGATTTAGTGGGGGAGGATGCTACCGTTGGTTAAATGATGTACAAATTTTTCCTGCTGTCTCCACTGTGAGCCTTAACATCCATATGCTTTCTGGCACCCTATGATACTCTTCCAAATACTTGGGCTATTCCAGGCTTTATGATCCGTTTCCCTGGCAGCTAACTTTCCCCTGTAATACTAAATTCTTTTTCTGGTATGTTAAGTATTATGACTTGAGAATCTTGAGAAACTCCACAGTGGCCAATTATTAACGCCCTAGAATTAAAAAAAAAAATCAAGTGGGAGATAAGGATGACAGAATCTGTTAAATATGTATTGTCTTTTCAGTCGATATTAGGGCTGCTAACTTGAGTGGACACAGTCAGGTTCACTGTCTCAGAGTTAATCAGAAAACAAATTAAAATATCGAATCCGCTTTTGGCACTTTCCTCTGAAAAATTAGTCTTGGTTAGTAATATTCTCATGATGGTTTTAAGAGATCTCTATCCTGCCCTCCTCTTAAAATCCAAATCTTATCTTATACACACACACACACACGCACATACACACACACACTCTCGGGTCCTATCTGCACTTGAGTTACATTGCAAATTTTCACTGTTTTTCTCTGGTTTTGTCTGATAGGTGGTTTGTGATGTGCTGGACTGTCAGGGGTGAATCAGGGCGTGGAATTAATGATTTTGAATTTATGGTCACCTGCGACATAAGTGACATAATATATCTAACTAGTGAATGCTCTATGAATTTAAAGCATTAATGGCCTCTGAAAGATGTAGTCTCTTGTCAATTAAATTATGGATTATAAAAATTTAATTCCTCCTTTTCATTCGGTAGATGAATGTGGCTTGGTCAGACTCTTAGCTCTGAAAGGAACCTTTGTATCTCAGCCATGGAGTTTTGGGGTTGTGTTTTAAAATATGAATCTTAATATGACTTCTACCCCACTTTCCTTCCAACAGTTCATGATTTCCAAACGATAGCCTTTGGAATCAATCCCAGATTGTTTTCAGTGTTTGTCAGCTATTGCTTAAATGAGTAAGAAAAAGAACAGTTGCAAATGATACCGTTCTTGTTTCCAAGATTGTATATCCCCACAGTCCTGAGAACACTGAGACATATTTTCCACAAGAGTGTGTCATTAAGTCATGTTAGAGATTGTGTTTGGGGGCTAGAGGTGTATGAATGAGATCATAACTTCTAAAATGCTTGAAATCCACCTAGGCGGTGTATTTTATAGCCATATTTGGACTCTGAAGAAGATAACTGGGTGGATTTATTGTTTGGGGGACTTGTTGTCATGGGTGGTGTAGTACCATGTGGTCTAAAATGCTGTCTGCTAGATATTGGCCTGTTCATAAAAGGAGTTTAAATAAAGCATAGGGGCTTTTCTGGTGTTGATTTTCTAAAGCAGAACATATTTTCTCAATGGCGTTTTCCCACAGGAATATATTAGATAAGTTTGCAAGATGTAATATGTTTGAGTCCTCCAGGCAGATGAACAAATAGCTTTTGAGATGAATTATTACGCTTGATGGCCCCATGAGCCATCCAGTGTTTAAAGAGCCCAGATCATTTAAGGCTCGGTAATGATATAGAATTGCTATAACATATGCTTCGAAGTTTGGGGATTTTAAACATTCAGTAACAAAACTGTAAAAAGAAATAAGCATTTTAAATAATATTGGCTGTTAGATTTTTATTTTTGTATGTTACTATAAACTATTCATAGCAAAGCATAATGAAAATAGGAACTGATTTTTAAATTCTGTTTAAAACTGGGGCATTTGGTTTTCGTTGAGAATGGGAATGTTTCCTCTTTGCTTTACCTCATTAGTGACACATTTAGAGTCTCTTATCTTTGGCTTTTTAAAGACAGGACCAATATATAAAGGCTTAGAAATAAGAAACTACAGGTGAAAATGTAGCTTGAAAATTATTAATATCAATCAGATTTGCATATCATATTAATAGCATCAGATTTGCAGAGTTAGAAGGCTAAGAAGTTACTGATAAAATGAAATCTTATATATTCTTCATATTCAGTAAGTAGCCTTAAAGAAAATAAGCCATAAACTTGGGAATTCATCTGCTTGTTGATAACAGGCCAAAAAAAAAAAAAACTTAGCTGTATGTGAATTAACTGGAAGGTGCTCCTCAGATCATCTTTGGTAAGGTTAAAACAGATTTTGAGACCATCTCATTTGTCCTCATTTTATAGATTAAAAAACTCTTACAGGGCTATAGGCCTGGCCCCAGGAGGCAAAGTCATTATTGTTTCTGTAAAAGTGAAAATTCGTGTTTAGTCAGTTGCATGGCTACTGTGTACCACAATGCTTGATTTATATGATCTCTAATCATCATGGTAGGTCTAAAGGTTAGGTACTGTTCCTGTTGTACAGGAGATCCTTACAAACCAAAAAATGCGTCATATAAGAGTAATGTGTCACCTGTTCAGGATCGCTATATATACTCCTGTTTCTGATTCAAACTCAGATTACTGTGCGTGTTTATTAACCAATTGACTAATGAGAATATATATTAATTTAAACTTTTTAAAGTTTACCAGCAAGGTGAAGATTAAAAGCATTTTGGGACTTTCTCCCCACCTTTTGTATGGTTTTTAAAGTTTATTGTGGAAAATGAAAAGATAATGGACATTTATTCCCCAGTTCCTTAAGGATCATGAAAGGAGGCTAAGATGAAACTCTGCAGGAAGAACTGTGCATGTAGACAGCTCTTTAATGAAGACTTTCAGAGCATGTTGTGGTGGGCTTTTCAGTTAACAGTACTTGCTTGAGTCTGCCTTCTGAGACTAAAAGCTCTTGCCACATAGCTTTTCAGGAATGCGAATGTTATCTTTGATCTGGGCAGAGGTATTAGTTTAATTATTAAGTCTTGCTATTTAATTGTAATGTGCTGGATTGAGATTGCTCTAGCATCTGTTGATGAGATGCAGTGAACTAGGAAAACAAGAGCCCTGAAAGACAAGATAAAAAGGAGATAGGATTTTCAGATACCCACCTAGTAATTAAGATTTCATGGGATGAGTTTTTCTTCCTTGGAGTGTGTTTTCCTCCCCTAACAGCTATAATAATACTATTTGGCTTTTGAAGAATACAGTCTTTTTATTTTATATAAATCACCAAACTTTTAATTTCTTTTTAGCTGTGTGTGTGTGTGTGTGTGTATTATTTTGTTCCTTTCAAGTTAACACCCATTCAGCTCCCACAAAACAGGTAATGTTATGATATGCTAAATCTGTTACACGTGACTGTGCAAACAGCCAGCACATGTTAAGTACAAATACTGTGCAGAAATGAAGGGAGTGTTTATAACAGGAATCTGAGGTCATTACGAGGATTTTTAAAAAACAAACAAAAATGAACCACACGTAAATGTTCAACAACAATACATAAGCATCCCTTATTAGCATTTAAATAGAAAAATGTTATATGTTCAGCATGTTTTAAGGAGCTAAATTAATAAGTCATTGCTGTAGTTTACTTCCAATTTTGAACTTCACCCCAGTTTAGAAAGTCATTATTTCAAACTTAGAATTTTATTGTTGGAAGGTTTTGTTTCTTCAGGCAAGGTATAGATTATGTCATCACAAAGAGCTAGGTAGTTCTGATCACAGTGTTTGGTTTACAAAACTACAGAAAGGAAGGCTTTAGAAAATACTAATGGTTTCCGGTTCGTTAGCACCTCGGAGTTCTCGAGCAACCCTGTCTGTCTCCACTGTCGCAGAAGTATCCAGTCATATAATGAAGCCACCGCCGGTGCTGTGCCACTTGTGTAGCCTTGCAGAAAATGCATTTTTATGCTTTCCTTAAGAAAAAGCTCTTGCTGAACCTAAGAGGAATGGAGCTGCGCGTTTGGAAAAACCTTTGTGGGAAACAAAAACTAATTAGAGCAGTAAATGTGGTGCTCACAGGTAATTGTAAAATAATTATTCCCCTTTAGCATCATCACTGCTTAATTGTGCTATCCAATATCTTCCTGCTCTGAATCCAGATGTGAAGGGATAGCAGCCTCCTCCTCCTCCTGGGAATGTCTTTTTCATTTAGTGTGAGCCGCACACTCCTCCTAAAGGACTTGTAAAAGACAGAGGAGAACATTTAGGGAGGGTTTGAACAGCTCCTCTCTTCCCGTTTGTCCTCAATCATGACAGAAAGTGATTACTCCAACTATTTCTATAGAAATATGATTCCACTTCTGTGGCTGAAATGCCTTCTGTGAGCATGTCGGAGATTTACACGTTTTTTAGTGCTAACCCAGAGGTTTATGAACATTCTCTTTTATGAACTGCAGATTGTATATTACGTTCTATGTTCTTCAGATCCAGAGAGTAATATTTTCAAATCAGCTGACAATTTAAAATATAATGATAATAAATATGTAATCCCATGGCTTTTGGAATGGCATATGAATACAAATTCAGATTTGGGTTTAATTTTAATTATCTCAGTTAACAAAAGTCTCAGCAAACACAGTAGTAAAATATTAGATACAGCTTTTTTTTTTCTAAAACCTTACACAGATTTAGAGTATGTTTAGAATAAATTGTAACACATCATTTTAGTTGATTCTGTACTGTTCTTTCATGCATATGTAGCCTTAAGGTCAGATTAGTTGAAATAATCTGTACTTCCTTTAGGTCAGCATCAGGGTAGGAATTGCCCATCTGGATGGCCAGTTGACCCAGATTCCTTTTTGAGTATCAGTGCTTTAAAAATGAGATATGTGTAATGTTTTGATTTTAAGTCTCAGTAGTTAAAGAAGTGTGTCTCTTCAGTGACATAGCATCTCTCTCTGACGTAACCCTGGAAGCCATGTTTGCTTACTCCAGGAGCTGCATTTTTTGATCTCTATTTTCAGGCTTATTTAGGACAGAAAATTTTCCCAATGAATTTTACCTAGTATTCAGAATGCAGTGAACTTTAGCTGATTTATTGGACATAACTTTAGACAGTTTAAAACTCTTTTACATGCTATACAATATATATATATATATATATATATATATATATATATATATATATATATTCCTATGTATTTTAATTTCTATGCTAAGTCCAACATCCTATGATTTTTACCCTAAACCATTTAACCTTTATATGTTTCCTTGAGTTCATTAAGTTTTAAAATGGTCTTTTCCACCCTCTCTCAATGAAATCTATCTTTGGTTTTCCTTATCTTTTTCTGTCAAAACAAAGTTAGGCCTTAGTTGTCTGATACAAAGAGACTAAGTTGATCCTGAGGGCTAAAAGAGGCAAAAACTTTATCTACTTGGCAGTGGTCAGTAGATATAAAGTGAGTGCGTGCATGTAAATGTATATTTATAAGATTCCACTTTATTGATCAGAATACTTCAGATTCCTTGAGATATCTTCCATTTAATGATCTTTGGGTAGAAAACTTATGAAATTGTGACAAAACATACATTTAGTTATAGACCACAGATTACTTTTCAAAAAAAAAAAGAAAGAAAGAAAGAAAAGAAAAGAAAAAGAAAATGTATTCTGACAATTCCATTCTATATTAGTGAGTAAATAGCCAGGCCCTTATCAGTATAGTGACTTCTTTGCCCCTTAGTGGGGCTGCAGTGCTGGAGCTGCAGTGCCACACACATACATTTGAGTAGGCTGGGCAAAGACTCCTCACAGTCATGTGAGGATCATGGCAGTAAGTCCTGACTGTTTTTTTTTTTTTTTAATTCCATGTTTTTAGACACGATGTTGGCCTGACTGAGTTCCTTGTGTTGTGTTCTTTGGTGCTGGCATTATTTTATGAGAACTATATATATCATCAGGCCACAGCTTGTAGTTGATGCTGAGTGCAGTTCTTGAAATTTCGAATGTTGTGATGGGAATCTAGCACTTAAGCTGGGCATTTGACAAAAATGAACATTACAAGAGATTGATGAGTCTATGAGCCCCTAAGAACTCATTGGTGTAAACCAAGCTAAACACATGCAGAACTCTGCTCATTTGTCTTTCTGGAGCTGAAGTAAGATACTGGCTGTTAGACAACCAAAACATGCACTGGGTTGCAGACTGACGTTTGGATTTGTCCTTGAAATTTCTAGGAGAAAAATAGAAGACAGGGGTAATATGTACAACATTAAAAGGAAAGCATTTGGTGGAGATTGGTATATAATTACATTTTCTGCTTATTTATTTTACTCTTTGCTTACTTTGTACTTCAGCCTAGACTCAGTGGGGATACAAAAGTTCATTTTTTTTTTAAAGTTTTCTTGATGCCTTTATTATCTTTTCCTTGTACATATCTTTTACTTTCCTCTTCTCTGAAGCCCATGTGGTTTATGACCCATCCCTGAATCTCAAAAGGGGTTATATCCATGTCTGATATAGTCCTCACAGTTGCATTTTTGAGAGAGAAGAATCAAAATACCTCTATCAGCTCTGTAACAGCTACATATTTCTGTGCACAAATCTCTATTTTGATGTCTTGTATTACAGAAGGGGTGTTGAGTTTTTGGGTTGAACATACGGGTAGCATATTTCAGAGTGATTAACTTTATGGACGCCATTGTCTTGGCCAGCTATATTTGACTATGCTGCAGCTGTGTTTGCGTTCTCAAAATTGTCACCAGGAGGCCTCCAACTGCAGTTATTCACTAAGTCCACGTTAGTAGCATCTTTCCTCAGGACTTGCATTATCTAGTAGATCATCTTTGCACAGTGTTAGCTTCTAGAGATAGCACATTAGCCTATGAGGAGCCCGAGGATTACGAGTGCTATTTGGTGTGGACAATTCTATCTCAAAGTAATCTCCTAATAATAAATTTGTTTTTCTGTTTATTCATACGCCTATCTACCAGAATTCTTTCTTTTCACACCACGTCTATATTTTATGAACTCCTAGTTCCTCCTCGTCTTTCATGTTTGTTTAGATGTTGAGAAGTTGCTCACATCTGCTTGATGCGTGGTATGTCTTCCTCTTCTCAATTATTAAAACATTTGGAATGCATTTTTTTTTTTTACCAACTTCTGGTGTCTTGGGGACCTCTAACCTTTTGGATTGGAGACACAAATCTTTTTATTTGATTGATTGGCATTACCATCAATTTAGTTTTCTTCATAGGAACTTAGAGGTTATTTTTTTTCTTAATACAAAGACACAGTTGTTCTATGGGCACAGGTTTTATTTTTAAATGGAAATAACTTCTCTTGTATTATTTTGGCCATCAGGGATGCTTGCTTTGGTATGGTAGTCTCTAGAGTCTCTTCAGCCCAGTGTGGCTAAGATCCTTTATTTGATCTAGCCCAGACTTCTGCTGAGTTAAATTCTACTTTGGTTTATGCCAGTTTCTTCCAAGTCTCGATTGCCTTGCCAAAATTTCTCAACAAGAAAATATGGATAAGAAGAGCTTTTCAACTGTCACACACTTTAATTGTGAGAATAATTTGGAACAAGGATGACAACCTAAATATTTTGTAGTTTCATAGTACTTGAAACTGACCACACATTCACATCAAATATAATGGAACCTCATTATAACTGAGCTATCAATGTTTTTCGTCTCAGAACATTCATATTGTAAAGTCTCGGGCAAAGAGCCATAAAACAATATTGTTCCCCTGTAAACTTTCAGGAAATGCTCAGTCTCCTGCACAACATTATGATGACTGATTTTTTCATTCTCTTTCTGTATGGTGATAGAGAAATATAATGGAGTTTATGTTCCAACTATGAACTTGTGCTCAGACCTCCCATTCTGAGATGAGATAATGCCAAAGCAATATCTTTATTCAGTATTCTGATATCTACAGTCTGTAAAGCTCATCTCAACACTTACTGATTGAGATTGAACTTTCTTAGGATAAAAGAACCAGGTAAGCAATGTTAAGGTTGGTTCTCACCTTGCACCCCTTGCATTTTAGAAACCCAGGCATCTGATTGGAATGTGGAAGGGAAGTAGTTTAGCTTTTTCAACCCAGTGGCCTCATTAGCTGCTTTGGCCACTGCACACCTGAGGAACACAGGATTAGTAGCTAGAGAATGTAAAGACCCAAAAGGGGAACCTGTTTGTTTGTGTTTGTTTGTTTTTTAATTTACAATGTGGCATAGGCTGAGCCAGTGAGCATAGTGTGTAAGCTGTTTGATGCATCTAGGTGTTACCCAGCTGCTGATGGATTTTATTTCTTCTCTCTTTGTACTTAATAAAGAACTTCCTCCTTCTCCAGACATTGTTGATAGGCTCTTTAGAGTCCAAAGAGACCAGAGTAACTGTCAGTGTGAACATTTGATCCTGATGCTACAAATCACCTGATTCTTTTAGATCGGTCATGACCATCTTTTCTTCAGAAGCCGAAGACTTAGGGTTAGGGTGTGAACCATTGCCTAGGAAACAGCCTCTACAATGGGCCAGGGGGGTACCTGGTCTTTACTGTGGAGAAACTCATAAGCTATGGAAATGACCTCACAAACAAAGTCTCCTGCCTCCTGGAGCAGAGCATTGCCTGTGTACGGTGAACCAGATAGGGACTTCTGCTGTCTCTTAAGTTTGTCAGGAAAGGAAAACGAGGGCCCTGGTGAGAAACTGGCAGATCTTTAGAAAAGGGGACTAGTTGCACAGATACTAAGTGTTTCTATGTGAAATAATCAGTTCTTTGTAATTAGCACATTTTATCAGTGTTTTAAAGGCAGATCTTCATTTGGGCCAAGGTATTTTTAAAAAGCAACCAAAGTTGGATTATTGACAACCAAAGAGGTTGTATTAGAGCCACATCAGTTTGCTGCTGTATCTTATATATCTGCTTGGGGCATAATATTTTAAATACGGATTTATTTCTAGTTCCCTGTTCACTAAAATAACCATATAGACACAGAAGAAAAAAAAGTCTAGTAGTGTCAAAAAACTCACTCCTATATCTTTCTTTCTTTGTTTTTTTTCTTTCTATCAGCAAAACTAATTCTCTGATGTACCTTTGTTTCTTTCTTTCTGATAACTAATTCTTTAAGGGATAAATTTCCAAACTTATTTATGATCTTATTTTTTATTCATTTAGGATACACTGTGGTTTAGCAATTAGGATAAAGAAATTAAACAACATATTTGGAGTGAAAGAATGTTTTGCAGGTTCAGTGACTGAGGTTCAGTAAAGTGGGAGTACTATAAAGCCAAGCCTTTAAGCCTTCCCAAAGCCTGAGGCCTTCTGATTGTCTCTCCCTGGAATTTAAACTTAGAGGTTGCTCTTAAGACTTTCGAGTTCTTAGATCTATTCAAGGCTGAAAACAGGTAGAGTTTCATGCAAGTGTTTGGTGACTATGTATGTGGATTTTGAATATTAAATACAATTTCTTTTTTCTTCCTTTTATTGACAGTAGATTTTTTCCCATTTAATAAAAACTGATTACAGTTTCTTTTCCCTCTACTCCTCTCACTTCCTCTCCTATCCAGATCTGCTCCCCTTCTATCTCTCATTAGAAAACAAGCTTCTAAGTTACAATAACAAATAACATACAATAGGATATAATGAAATATAATAAGGGAAAACAAAAATAACACATAAGAATTGCACAAAAGAAACAGAAGGAAAAGAACCCAAGAGAAGGCCCAAGGAATGGACCTACTCATTCACACGTTTTGGAATTCCATACAGACCTATCTAGAAGTCATAATATGTCAGTAAAGGACATGGTGCACAGCTGTGCCGGCCAGGCCCTGTGCATTCTGCGTCAGTCTTTGTATGTGCTTTGCTCATGTTGATTTAGAGGGCCTTGTTTTCTTGGTGTCCTCCATCCTCTGGCTCTTACATTCTTTTCTACAGGGTTCCCTGAGCCCTGTGAGGAGGAATTTGATGGAGATATCTCATTTAGGGATGACTGTTCCAAGGTGTCTCTCTCCCCCTCTCCCCCTCTCCC
>NW_021604604.1:13178368-13382618 GCF_004785775.1 Grammomys surdaster | reverse complement strand
TCTCTCTCTCTTCCTTCCCCTCTCTCTCTCTCTGAACTATGACTGCAGCAGAATGTCATTAAAAGAAGTCATTTTATTGCTACTTTTATTTTTTAAGATTAGTAGTATTTGGCTTTACCCTGGGTCTTTAGACTATTTAGTTTTGGTTTCTTGGTGACCCAAGCAGCATCAGGTATGGGTTCCATATCATTTAGTGGGCCTTAAGTTAGATCAGATAATGGCTGGTTATGCCCACAAACTTTGTGCCACTGTCGTCCTAGCATATCTTGTATACAGGACACTGCTGTAGATCAAAGGGTTTGTGACTGGGTTGGTGTTTACATTTCTCTTTTGGTTGTGTGCAGAGTACCTTCCTACTTCATGTTCAATGAGTTGTCTAGGTATTGGTTTCAGCAGTGAGTCCCTGCAGTCAGTTGTGAAGAATAAGCAATAGTCTTGGCAATAGCCTGGGTCATTTGGGGATCCCTTTGGGACCCCTTTTGCCAGCAACTCAATTAGATATAACCTGATTCCAATACTGGAAGCTTCATTTGGTGACAATAGCTGTTCAGTTAGGGCTCTGTCTCCATTTTGGCAATTCCATTTAGGTCCCCTGCATATTTGTATGTATTTTGAGAAGCTTCTATACCACTCCAAGATGGCCCTTAATTTTAGTTGCTTCTCCTTATATTCCCTCTCTTATTCCTCTTTTTCATCTCCACCTGATTCTCCCATTCCATCTTCCCCCATCTGTTTTTAATGGCTGAGTAATGCTCTATTGTGTAAATGTATCACATTTTCTTTATCCATTCTTCTGTTGAGGGACATCTAGGTTGTTTTTGATTTCTGGCTATTATCAATAGAGCAGCAGTGAACATGGTTGAGCAAGTATGGTAGGACAAAGTGACCTTTGGCTATATGTCCACAAGCGGTAGAGCTGGATCTTGAGGTAGGTCAGTTCCCATCTTCCTGATGAACTGGCACACTGATGTCCAAGTTTGCAGTCCCACCACCAATGGTTAAGTGTTCCCCATGCTCCACATCCTCCAGAGCATGAGCTGTCACTTTTTAAAATTGATCTTAGTCATTTATCATATGTGTAAGTTCAGATCTCAAAGGAGTTTTTGATTTGCATTTCCCTGGTGACTAAGAATACTGAATATTTCTTCAAGTGCTTCTCGGCCATTTGAGATTCCTCTTTTTCAAATACTCTTGTTTAGACCTGCACCACATTTTAAAGTTGGATCTTTTGTTTTCTTAATATCTAGATTTTGGAATTCTTTATATATTTTGGATACTATTCCTCTATTAAATGTATAGTTGTCAAAAAAAATCTTTTGCCATTCTATAGTCTACTACTTTATCTGGATGACATTATCCTTGGCCTTGCAGAAGCTTCTAAGTTTCTTGAGGTCTCATTTACTAATTGTTGACCTTAGAACCTGTGCTTACAATGTCCTATTCAGAAAGTCTTTTTCTATGCCTCTGAGTTCAAGGCCGTTTCCCACTTTTCTGTCAGGCTCAGTGTAACTGTTTTTATGTTGGGGTCTTTGATCCTTTTGGACTTGAGTTTTGTGCAGTGATAAATTTGGATCCATTTGGATTCATCTACATGCAGTTATCTATTTTCCCCAGCATCATTTGTTGAAGATGCTGTCTTTTTTTCCAAATATGTATTTCTGGCTTGTTTGTCAAAACTAGGTGTTCATAGGTGTGTGGATTTATGTCTGGGTCTTCAAATTGGTTCCATTGATCATTGTATCTGATTTTGTGCCACATCATGTGTTTTATTAGGATTATTTTAGCAGTTGAGGAGTTTTTGTGTTTCTGTATGAAGCTGAAAATTTTCCTTTTAGAATCTGTAAAAAATTGTGTTTGAATTTTGATGGGGATTGCATTCAATCTGTAGATTGCTTTTGGTAAAATGACCATTTTTACTATATTAATCCTATCAATCCATGAGCATGGGAGATCTGTCTGTCTTCTGATATCTTCTTTACTTTCTTTCTTTAAAGTCTTAAAGGTTTTATTATACAAGTATTTCACTGCTTTGATAGAGAAATCCTAAGATATTTTATATTATTTGAGGCTATTGTATTTTCCTGATTTCTTTCTCAGTCCATTTGTTATTTGTAAAAAGAAAGGCTATTGGTTTTGTGAGTTTATTTTGTATCCAGTGTGTATGAGCTATAGGAGTTTCTGGTGGAAATTTTAGTCACTTATGTATAGTATCACCTGCAAATAAAGATACTTTGACTACTTCCTTTCCAATTTGTATTCCTTTGTTCTTTTTCAGATGTCATATAGTTCTAACCAAGGCTTCAAGTACTGTGTTGAATAACACTGAGGGTACAGTTTTGTTTTGTTCCAGATTTTAGTGGACCTGCTTTGAGATTTTCTCCACTAAGTTGATGTTGACTATGGGCTTCCTTTAAGTGCCATCATTTTATTTCTTTTTATTTCTAGTCTTTCCAGGATATTTTATCATGAAGGAGTGTTGACTTTTCTCAAACTTCTTTTCTGCATATAATGAGATGATCATGTAATTTTTTTTTGTCTTTTGGTTTGTTTATATGGTGAATTTTATTTATCAGTTTATGTATGTTGTACCATCCCTGCATATCTGGGATGAAGTTTAATTGAATACCATGGATGATATTTTGATGTGTTATTGGATTCAGTTTGCAAGTACTGAGATTTTTTTGAATCTATGTTCATAAGGGAAATTGGTCTATAATTCTCTTTGTTGGGTCTCTATGTAGATGTAGAATTAGGGTAACTGTGGCCTCACAAAATGAATTGGGCAATGTTTTTTTTTTCTGTTTTTTGGAATAATTTGAGGAGTGTTGACATTAGGTCTTCTTTGAAAGTCAGGTAGAATTCTGGGCTAAAACCACTTGGTCTTGGGGTTTTGGGTTAGTAGACTTTTAATTACTGCTTTTATTTTATTAGAGGTTACAGGTCTGTTTAAATGACTTATCTGATCTTGATTTAACTTTCATAAGTGGTATGTTTCTAGGACATTATCTGCTTATTTTAGATTTTCCAATTTGATGGAGTACAGGTTTTTAAAGTATGTCCTTATGATTCTTTGGATTTCCTTGATGTCTTTTATGTCTCCCTTTTAATTTCTAATTTCGTTAATTTAGATTTTTCTCTCTCTGACTGTTAGTTAATCTGGATGAGGGTTTGTCAGTCTTACTGATTTTCTCAGAGAAATAACTCGTTTCATTGATTTTTATATTATTGTTGTGTTAATGATTTCAGTTCTGAAGTTTGTTTTTTTGCCTTCTACTCCTTTTGGATGTGATTTCTTCTTTTTGTTCTAGAACTTATAGGTATGCTGTTAAATTACTAGTATGAGTTGTCTCCACATTTTTATATAGGCATTTAGAGCTATGAACTTGCCTTTTAGAACTACTTTCATTGTATCCCATAAGTTTGGGTGTGTTGGATATTCAATTTTATTCAATTTTATGAAGTCTTTAATTTCTATCTTGACCCTCTTTTTTTTTTTTTAAATTCAGTAGTGAGTCATTCAGTTTTGAGTTTTCAAGCTTTCTCTGGTTTCTGGTGTTGATACCCAGTTTAATCCATGGTAGTCAGATAGGATACAGGGTATTATTTCAGTTTTCTAGTATCTATTGAGACTTGTTTTGAGTCTGGGTATATAGTTAGTTTTGAAGAAAGTTCTATGCAGTGCAGAGAAGAAGGTATATTCTTTTGTGTTTGGGTGAAATGCTCTGTAAATATCTATTAGGTCCATTTAGTTTATAACATTAGTTAGCTCCAGCATTTCTGTATTTAGTTTTTGTCTGGATGACCTGTCTATTGGCTAGAGTCAGGTATTGAAGTCTCCCACTATTAGTGTGAGGATGAGTATGTGATTTAAGCTGTCTTAGTGTTTCTTTCAGAACTTGGGTGTCTTTTGTTTGGTGTACAGATGTTAAGAATTGCAATGTCCTTTTGGTGGATTTTTTTGTTTTCCTTTGAGCATGTAATATCCTTCCCCATCTCTTCTGATTCATTTTGGTTTGAAGTTTGTTTTGTCAGATATTAAAATGGCAATATCCACTTGCATTGTAAGTTTGTTTGCTTGCAGTATCTTTTTCCATCTTTTTACACTGAGATAATGTTTATCCTTGATGTTAAGGTGTGTTTCTTGGCTGTCCCAGAAGGATGGATTCTCTATTTTCATCCATTCTGTTAGACTGTTTCTTTTTAATGGAGAATTGACACCATTGATGTCAAGAGATACCAATGTGCATTGTGTGTTGACTCCTGTTATTTTGCTGGTGTGTGTGTGTGTGTGTGTGTGTGTGTTTCCTCTCTTTGATTTTGCTTGTCTGGGATTATTTATTCCTTGTGTTTTCTTGGGTGTGGTTAACGTCCTTAGGTTGGAGGTTTTCTTCTTGTACCTCTGTAGGTCTGGATTTATAGATAGACATTGATTAAGTTTGTTTTTATCATCCAATGTCTTATTTTCCCCATCTATTGTGATGGAACGTTTTTCTGGGTATAGTATTCTGTGGTTTCTTAGTGTCTGCAGCACATCTGTCCAAGCCCTTTTGTGTCTAAAGTCTCCATTGAGAAGTCAGGTGTAATTCTAATAGGTCTGTCTTTATATGTTACTTGGTTGTTTTTCCTTGAAGCTTCAATGTTTTTTCCTTTTTGCATGTCTATTTTTTTGATTATTGTGAGCTGAGTGGACTTTCTGGCCCAGTCTCTTTGGTGTTCTGTATGCTTCTTTGTTGCCATCTCCATTAGGTTAGGGAAGTTTTCCTTATGGCTTTGTTGAAAATATTTTCTGTGTCTTTTACTTGGGATTCTTCTCCCTCCTCTCTATTCTTATTATTCTTAGATTGATTTTTTTCAATGTCCTAGATTTCCTGGATGTTTTGTTCCAGGATTTCTATATTTAACTAAATACAATTTTATAGTTGTAACCAGAACTCTTGTGCTATTTTATACTTTTCAGTCAAATGGCTTTTATTTTATTTCATAGCAAGACACAGCTTCTTAGTCTGTAAGGCAATAGTGGTGTAGATGTGTCAGTGGAAAAGAGGACCATATTAATATCAAGATCTCTATGTCTGAAGTAGACACTTACCTATTTGAAATTTTAAAAAGCAACAACAACAACAAAAACCTCAGATGTGGATCCTTTTTCTTCACTTATAGTTGTATATTTTATCAAGAGTTTTCTTTTAAGGATTTATTAGACACCTGGTATTTCACTCTGAAATGTACTTCCAGCTTCTTAATGTTTTTGTTAGATTTAGATGAACTGTTGATTTCTTGGGGGGTTGAAGGTAACTAGCTGTGTTTTATACAGATTAGAAAAAAAGCCCTCAGTGTTTGGTCCCTATCATCTCCATTAGTTGGCAGTTTTATGCAGTATCTTTTCTAGAGTTAGAACGATTCTTAACCTCCTCAAATAAGCCATAGGGTAGTCAGTAGATTAAGTGAAATCTAAACAAGATGGTTTATCTAAACAGCTCATGTATGGGACCTGTTTCATATCAGGTGTCATTATGTTAACCTTCCATCCTCTCTGGAGCATAGCTTTTCCTCAAGTGGATAACCATTTAATTGGATCCTGAGTTTCCAGGAAACCATAAATTTCTGTCCTTTCTTTAACACTGAGTGTCTATAAAAGTTAATAACAAAGTTAGAGAAGAATTCATGCATGGGTTGATCCAAACTACCATGATTTCATACCAAATATTAGCTTGTAGAACTGCCTTTACACTTGGCAGGAGACAAGCACTGTAACCTAAGAGGATGTGATTGGAGTGGGGTTTTCATGCCCCATGTGCTTATTGTATTCTTGCTACTGATGCAAACATTATCTATAATTACATTTTCAAGTGACTGAAAATTGCAGGCTTTGTTGAACAAAAATACAGCCAAAGAATGGAATGTATATCCACTCTGTCCTCATTATAGGGCTTTCAGAAATCAGACTATAAGGCCCGATATCATGGCTCTCAACTGTGTGATACCAACTCCATTCTCCGATGTTTGAACACTTTGTCAAAATGCTGGGTTTCCAATGATGATCCTGTAATTGGAGGAAAATGCTATTACTCCTTTAGTGCTTCATTTGCTGTATTGTCATCTCAATCACCATAGCATCTACTCACACAGATCTTCTGTTTCCAGGATGCAAAATAAGAGACCACAATTTAGTTTATCTTCAGGCACAAAGGGCAATAAAGAACATTTGTTGAGGTACAAATTCTTTTGCCTTCCCAGGGAAGGTACAGTTGTATTCTTCTGACTGTGTGTTGTAGTTGTAAATGCCAGCCATTTTTGTACCACTGATTAAAACTAAAACATTCCTATAGGAGCCCAGTGCATCATGGGTTCTTGCCTTGTCCTTAGAATCTGGCCGTCTTACAAGAGAAACGTCCCTCCTAGTTTCATACTTAAAGACACATACTTCAGACGTTATTTCTAACTGCAGTGAGAATCTAAACCATGTGGACTTTAAAAAGAAATATAATGTAGCTTATATTTTGTTCATTGTTGTTCATGTTGTTTCATGGATTTTAAAATCCATGAAATACAAAATGTGTCTTGGCTAAAGTAGAAAACTTACAGGAAGAAGAAATTATTATAATGATTTTATTGTTAATTTGTTTTTAAATACCAAGTCCTTTTGCAATATTATGGTATTATAATTCACCTTCCAATCTATACTACAGCGTAAAACTGTTGAAAAATTAAAGAAAAACATAACTGTGATGGCTTTACTTCACAGGAGCAGCAAAACAGAGAAACAAGGTTGTTCAAAAAAACTCACAAACTATTTCTGAGTCTTTTGTTTTTCTTTCTGACAGATGAACAAGTTTGTTATCAAACAAAGAAATATTTATTGGGTCGGAATTAAATGATTGTATGGTTAGGGCTGCTGTACAGATAGTAGATTCTCAATATGAATGTTGAGCTATCTTTTCAAACAAAAATATAAGTTACAATATATGTTATGTTTTGAATAGACCATTTTATAGACTAATATGAAGGTTTCCAATTATATTATGTATTTTTTAACATTTGTAGAACTGAAATAAAGTAACCAGGAATTGAATTAAAGGTTGACTATGTAATACAACTCACCTGCAAGGGTTTTGTTTTTGTTGTTGTTATTATTGTTTTGAAATGTAAATGTATCACTATAGCTTTGTAAGTAAGCTCTGACAGTAAATGTTCTGAGAGACAGGCAGTTTTTTATAATTGCCCAATTGTACGGTGTAAGTGAGGGCAGCTCCATTTGTCTATTTTTTTAAGATTCCTCTGTGAATTACAATCAGTCAGCCTTTCTCCCTCCTCCTCTCCTTCATTTTCCTGGATTGTTTTTCTTGAGAGGTTGTATTTTTGTTTTTAAGTATGTGAGCTCTTGATATCTTAGATTCTGAGCCAATCAGCAAAACTCATTTTAAGAAATGTAATTAGCCCAGAACTAAAGTATATTAGCCTTTAAAGTTATCTAATTTTCCAGGTTTCTTATGTGCTTCTATAGTAGCAAAATGATTGCACTGTGGTCTTGTAAATACAGTACACGCCAGAAATTACACTGTAATAAACTGCAGTTTGTTCTGCAGATCGAATAGTTAACATTCAGTTGGACAGCTGAAGAACATTTAGGAGTCACGCTGACCTGTTCAGCTGAGCTGTCACTTGTTTTGCTGTCATGTGGAAACAAAATAAGTATCTGTTTGTACTGGACTCTATTCTTCTTATATTGTTTTATAATGCTTGCCAGTGAACAAATTGCTACATTTATTCCAAGTATAATACTTTACACATTCAAAGTCTCATATGGACTGGATGTTTACTGACTTCTAGGTGTTCTAAGAGTTTGTAAAATGTTCTTAGAGCACAGGCATTGAACAGGAGAATATTCTGAGTTTTAGCCTGTGACCTTCAGAAATACTTGTATCTTCTTCAGGGAGACACTTAATTTTTTATCAGGGAGGATCTTCAATTTCATTTTGTTTAAGCCATGTTGAATTAGTTCAGGGTTTTCTTGTTGAAGCTTCCTAACTTTCCAAAGGACTTCATTTTTTTCCAAAAAAATAATTTCACACTTTGTCCAAAAATGCCATAATATCTAATACACTGTATGATAATTTAGAAAAAAAACAAAGTTAAAAATTTGCACATGTGTTTATGTGCAAGAGAAAGAGGCAGTGTGGGGTATGTATGTGTGGTCTGCACATATGTGGGAGGACACACATGTTGGAAACATGGAGGACACACAGTCTATTACCCTCTACCTTATTCCCTTGAGATAGGACCTCCCACTGAACCTGGATCTGGGCTGACAGCTAGCAGACACCACAGGTCCTCCTGTTCTCCCTGTTCTTTTAGAGCTGAGGTCACAGGCCTTTCATCAGTGTCAAATTTTTTAACATTTGGTCTCCCTGGCCCCTCATGCTTGTGCAGCAAGCACCTCCCCCACAAGCCATTTCCCAGGTTAGGACTTTCAGTCTTTAACCTACAGATCATGTAGCATTAATATTACATTGGCATATCAAGATTCCTAAGAATAATGAATATGTTACTCATCACCAAGAACACTGGGAAACACAGTGTCTCCATGACAGTGTTCATGTATGTTAGCACTTTTATGACTTTGGTTCAGTTAGCTTTTGATAATAGGAAGTCAACTTTAATCAAAATTGGGAAGATTATATTTGTTCCTATCTGAAAAGGCTGTAAGAGAGCAGTGCCCTTCCCACTGGGTCAGATTTGAGTCTGCTGGGACCCACAGGATTAGTTGTGTGAGCAAAGAAGAGGGGAGTTTTGTCTGGTTCATCTTTTGCTACCTGAACTAACTTTAGAAGAGTTCTTCAATCTACTTTAGTGGGGTTGAGAACAAGCAGGCACAGATGGCTGAGAGGAAGAGGAGAGGATGGCCACCACGTGTTTGGCATCCAGTGATGACCTCCAGTTCCCTTTCACGTTCTTAGTATTGAAGATACAGTGAACATGTGGCATGCTCTACTCGGGCAACCCCAGTTTGTTACTGTTGTACTCATGGCACTGTTAATAGTGGGCTCCTTCTGCTCTAAAGCTGACCTAGTTGGAATGATAGGCAGTGGGACCTCATCTCAGATGCAGCTCTGTGTCATTAGCTTTTTTAGGTGTAAAGGTGTGCTGGTTGTCAAAACATATCCATGAGGTTAATACAAACCTTTCTACAAAAATGTTCAGGAAAAGAAAGTTTTATCTTCTCTCTAATTAAACAAGCAGAGATGTGACAACTTTTCCTTTATTGTTTCTAATGTGTTAGCATCCTGCAGGGCACATTAAAATGTGCCATTTCCTTAGGTTAGTTTTATTCTTTAACCCGGATTCTTTGTATTAGAAATTTTTGGGAATACCTTTCTGTCAATTCCCTTCCCCAGTACCCAGATCCTTGATGAAGGATCCTGAAATAAGACTTTGAGGGAAACCTTATTGTTCAATTCAGTTAAAGTAATGAAATAACTTTTCCTCGTCCTGGAAAGTTCTGATAGGAAGCTAAGGTACTTCTGATGACTGTCAACTCACTCATGAGGAGAGTCAGACCTCTCAGATGACCCTGCCTTTATTTGACCTCACACTGCCCTTCTTGAAACTGCAACAGAAGAGCTCAGTCGAGGCATAATGACCCCAGGCTGCCCAGGTCTAGTTTTGAATTTTAATCCCTGGGATTCTTTTTCACTCTATAATGTCAAGTTATCTTTCTTGTACAGTACTAGAATTTCAGAGGATTTGTGAAATATGTGTGTTTAAAATTGATTTTCTGATTTTTACATTTATACCCAGCTGTTTGTTATTCAGTTCAGCCATCAGCATGAGTCTCAATGGACCGTGTAATGTGCAGCTGTAGCCAGACATAATGTTTCCTCTCCCTAAATGTTTCTGTTAGAAGCTTAGAGAGGCAGGCTAAAGACTGCTGATAACCATGTTGCCTGCATTAATTTCCCCTCTGGAGCTACACAAATCTGCTTGGCAATTTTATTTCATGACCAACAAGCAGAGCAATGTTTGTGATCTCTATCCCTGGTAGTAATGTTGACAGTGTATATCAGATCCATCTGCATTGGTATGAAAGGTACTTGCACAGCTAATTCAAGCTGCAGGAAGCTGTCTGATCTGCATGCATAAATACACTAGAAGCAAGCAAGATTGTACTTTGGAAACATCAGCCAAGATTCAAATAAAAACCTTTGCCTAGATTAAAATAGGTCCATAAACTAGTTTCTTGAACAGAGATTTTTTTTTTCAGAAAAATAATTTTATGATCATTTTTCTTTAACCTCTATAGTCAAATCTTGTTTCTAATTTGCATTTATTATTCAAATCTGTGTTTTCTTTTGTGTTTATATGATGTTTCCTTGTTTAGAAGCTACAGCTTCTACTAAATTTAATTACTTCCCTTCGAGGCTTTCAATTGAGGGCAGATTCTATTAATTGTTAATTACTTTCCTCTGCCGTTTACACAGTAAAGGTACAGTTACTAATTGAGGGTCTGTGCTGTATAGTGACAGGTAGCTTCTTCCATTTCAATATTTACCTTTCTATGGATACATATTTTTTATTTCTCTAATCTTTTATTGATACAAAAGTAGACAGACATTTAACTGATATATTGGTCATTATTGTGATCTAGTGTCCTTGTATATTATAGATAAATAAATGGCAATTATGTTTGACTCTGTGTTGCCATCTGGTGGTATGTTAATCTCCTTTGCCCCGCCTGGGCCAATCTCCAATGTGAAGCTGGTGTCCTGAAAGTATTACATAGGCAGTTTTACCCTCCAGTCCTTCACTGGTGGATCACAGCGAGAGGAGGCCTTACTATCAGAAGGTAGTAATTCTCTCACATTTTTAACTGACTCCTTAAAATTCTTCTCTTGACCTCTAAATGTTTCTTGCTCCCTTTCTGTTCACCCTTCACACTCTTCTTGGCCCTGCCTGAGTGTGAACATCTCTGGCTCTTAACCCTTTTTCATCCTTCCTTTAGTGAGCTTACATACACACCTACCATGTCTAGGCTGAAGGGGAATTGAGGACAGATGTTATTTTTTTTAACGTTTGACATTTTTAATCTGCTTGTCTCCCAAAGAGTTATTTTTTAGCCTCAGTAGCTAGGCTTAGAATCAGCCGTGGGCACGTTTGCCTGCTTATTGATAGACATTCCTGAGTTGCCCAGAGTCTCATTTTAACAGTTTATTAAAAGTATTGCAGATTCAACCAAGCTTAACTTACTAAAACCAAAGACTTTCATTTACTTGACTCGGGATTCTTCAAGATGAAAGTTCTTCATGAACTAGCTTGAGTTAATTTCTCACCGACATTTCATTACTCACCTTTGGGTTTGCTGTGATACTTAACTTCTATATTGTGTTCTGTTTTTACATGGTCCTAAAGACTTTTTGTTGTTTGTCTTCTTCTTTTGGGACCGGGTCTCAAATCCTTGTTGGTCTGGAGCTCTCTATGTAGACAGGCTGGTGTTGAACACAGAAAGACCTGCTTGCCTCTGTCTCCCACCTGCTTGGATCAAAGGTGTGTGGCATCATATTTAGTTAGATTTTAATTTTTAAAAAATCATAAATGTGGATATCAGGTTGAATTAAAGTATTAAATACAGTAGAGGTTTTCTCATTTTTTGGAAACAGGTTTTAAAATATTATTTAACTTCCTTATTTTTATTAGATTTTTCAAAAATACGCTGTTGTCCTTAGGATTCTGGGTAGTAGTTGTGTTAGTTCATATAGCTGCCATCCCTGGTAGTAATCACAAAAGAAGAAAAATGGAGCATGGAAGAGGTTTCCTTGTGGCCTTCTGTGTAAGCAGCAGTGGGTGCTTCTGGGAGAACCCAGCTGTACCAGCAAGGATGAGCGTGAGAATTATGGACGCTGTAGCATCATTTCTGAGTCCCTTTCCACCACCTGCACCTTCTTTTTCTTAGTAGAATCTTTTTGTAGTCTCTGGACTGTGTTTTGAAGAGAAAATTCTAAGAAAGCACACATCTGTGGTGGTTTGCGGTGTAGTACTTTGCCAAGTTGTGCTGGTTGAGGTAAGTGGTGTGTGAAATTGAATGGTCTTTCAAACTGTAGTGCTTATTAAGTTATTGATACAGGGTGGTTGTCGACTTAGGCAAGGTATGAAGATAATCCTATTAGAAAGTGATTACCTGACAACCAAAACACATCAACACAGTAATAGTTACAGTACTAGGATGGAGAGTAGGAATCCTGACAGGTTTTCTGTTAGCAGGGAAATGTTATGCAGTACAAAAATAAAATATCCACTTTGCAATGATTTTGTATATATTACACATATAAGTTATGTGTAAATCATAAAAAATACATAAACTATAAAAGTAGGACACATTGTTCTTTCTTAAGGATTGTGATTTTTCAAATGAGCTATATGGCCTTAGTATTAATTGGTACACTATGTATGGGCTTGAAATCAAAATTATTTTAAACTATACGAGTTGATTTTATTTTTATTAAAACATTTCTGGTAGCAATAACATTTACTTATTAAATGGAATTTTAGAATTTAAAATGGGAAATTTTAAACTGGACATGGTGGCTCATGCTGTAATCATGAAACTTGGAAACTAAGGGAGGAAGATTTCTATGAGTTCAGGGCCAACATAGTATATACAATATTCCTAGTGAAGAACAAAAAGAAAGAATCAAGAAAGTTTTACAAAATTTTGGGTGCTAGAGGAGGGAAAGGAACTTCTGCAACCAACCACTTGTCTTTTCATGATATATCATTTTTGTGGGAGGTATTAGAAAGGAGGCATCCAGCTGGCTCCCAGCTTTGCTACCATGTTCCCTCACTAATGCTGCCTACTGGTGGGCTACCTGGTCCCAGCTGGGTGTCCTCCGGGCTACTTCCTCTAGCTTGCCCCCCTCCCACTTTGCAGCTAGTCACTGTGCTTCCAGCTTCAGTTTGCTCATCCCTGGAGCTGCTAGTTCCTTCATAGCCATAACCACCAGGTTGTTTGCGGCTGTCTTTCAGTAACCCAGTAAATCAAAACTCTAGATGCTTAAAGTTAACCAATGGGTTAATATATATCAATAAAATCTCAATGCACAAGATGCACACACAATTTAGAAGGTTATCCCAATTACCCTAACCTTTAGATTTTATATCTACTTATTTACTTGATACCACATGGGTTCATGCCCACAGCCGTTTTCCTCCTGCCTTGCTCTCCCCTTGTGTTTCTCTCCGCCTTCCTCTCTCTGCCTCCCTTAGCTCCGCCTTACTTGTCCCTGTCCAACCCAGTCATAGGCCTCCTGCTGCAAATAGAATAGGAGAGAAATTTCTGCCACATATCATGATATATATATATTTTCATTATATATGCATAATGAGCATGTATGTATATTAATATCATATATCAGCACCTAAGCTGTGTTTCTTTGTGTCCCTATTGTCCTGACTTATGAATGTACTCATAGATGTCCACCCTGCCATTTAATGGTATTGACTGTATAATGGCAACGTAAATGTTGTACAGTGTCTCCCAGTAGTCCTGAGTAGATCCCAAGGTGAAAGTGAGTCTTGGGACCACAGCTCTTGGTACCCTGTATCACATAGAAGAGAAGAAGCCTATTAGGTGAAGATCAAAGAGAAGTAGAGAAGTCATACTGCTGGTGTTGAAGTGAGCAGATGCTGACAGAGTACCCTCTGTATAATAGAATTTGTGATACAGAGGCCAAGAGCATCTCACCAGGGCTGCTATCAGTACTTCTGCCTATATTCTTCTACTTACCCCTTCTGCCGGTTGCATGTATTCAGATTGAGAGCAAGGGCTGCTGTATTTACAGTGCAGACCAAACATGCCACAAGATTAGCACTCCACTTAATCTTTAGATTTCTTTATTTACCTCAGGAGACTTCATAACTTGTTTCGTATTTTCCCAGGTACACTTTTTATTCTCTTCATAGCATGTATATGCTTCTAGATTCCTATTATTGAAAAATACTGTGCTTTTTAAAAATGGTTAAAGCCAATCAATAGAAGATATATTAAATGTACATTACAATTTTGATTATTAAAATGGAAACTTATCACCATTAAGGCTAATTAAGAGATAGATTATTACCTATTAAATTTTACACTATATGCTGGTTGACACTGGAAGAAACCACAGGCTACACAATCCAAATAAATAGGTAGATAAATGTTTTGATTCTAAGTGATTTTGAAATGTAGTACCTGTCAAGAGTGAGTCTGGCAAGTAGTTTTAGAGTGCTGTCCCTTTCTGCTTTGCATTTATCAAGCTGAACACACACACACACACACACACATACACACACACACACACACAGGGGTGACATTGAGAAGAACAAAGTATGTTGTACTGTGTTGAAATCCTTGAGCTGTAGAGATTGCTTTTCTTTTCCTTTCCTCTAAAATGGTCTCACTGCGTGGTCTAGGCTGGCTTCTCACTCACAACAACCTCCCGTCTCGTGTTCCACCATACCTGGATAGCTAGATTTTTTTCTTTTTAAATTGAAGACTTCTGTCTTAGAGTTTAGTGCAACTTAGAAAAACAAACTTTCTGTTATTGCTATGGGGACACATGGATTTAAGGTGAATATAGGACAAGAGGAAGTGAATAAATACTCATGGCAGCGCAAAGGAGAGGAAGGGGACATGGTGATTGCTCTGAATTATTTGCTGTGGTCTTGTGTGAATTGCCTCCCACAGTATGCAGACAGTTTATAACAAACATTGACAAGATGTAGATGCAGGGTTTTAAAGAAACAAAATAGGTTCTCTGTTTTATAAACATACTCTTTTATGTGTCCCGTTTGATGAAGATTTTAATCTACATTGACAGTTTCATAGCAGACAAATTGGATCCTATAAAAATAACAATAACTTATAAAAATGTTTAAAGTCATAATTCATACAGGATTTTATTTATGGAGCAATAAGACTCAGCCATAATCCTATATGGCAGCTTATATCATTGCAGCTATGCTTTGTTTGGTTTCGGCCTTTTTCCTTTTAGGATTTTCCATCATGAAGGGTTATATGTTGTTTCTGTTAAACTTTGTCTTTCAGAAAGGTTAGTCTAGCTCTGTCTTCCTGCCACTCACATCTTGCTGGTTTTGGCTGATGTAACAAAATACCATGGATAGAGGGGCTTAGACAACTTACATTCATTTCTTGTGGTTTGGGAGGCCCAAGATTGCTGTGCAGGCTATAGGTTTGGATTTGGTGAAGGCTTTCTTACTGGCGTACAGAGAACCACTTTCTACTGCATCCTCATATGACCCCGTTGTCTAATTCCCTTTCTTCCTCTTAGAGGATGTTAATCATCTCGGGGGCTCCACATTCATAAATTCATTGGATATAATCACCTCCCAAAGTCCCCATCCCTAATACTATCACATTGGAAGTTGTAACTTAAATATATGGATTTTAGGGAGATTGTAGATACACAGTCAGTCAGACAAATGACCTGACAGCCTCTAGGACTTTAAACACTCATTAATGTTTCTTCTAACAAGATAAGATTTCAGTCTGGTTTTTCATTTCTTTTTCTCTGGGAAGTTGTCACTATCTTAGTTCTAAAACAAACAAGCAAACAAAAATTAAAAAAAAGTACAAAACCGCAAGTTGTAATTCATAGCCATGATAACACTCTACTACAATGTATAATTTAGTATGTTTTCAGTATGTTTACAGAGTTGTGCAGTAATTACCTGCATTTCCAGAACAATTTCATCACCCTTAAAAGAAACTTCATACCCCATAATTTTTATTTCCTAGCCCCTCTACAACTACTACAGCTGTAGCAGCCTTTTGGTAACATACTTTCTGTTTATTAATTTTCCTGCCTGCTCCTTCTGTACATTTCATATAAATGTAGTCATACAGCATGTAGACTCTTGTGCTTAGCTTCTTTCATGTTATAGTAGTTTTTAATCCATACAGTTTATGCTAATTCCTTTTTTGTCGCGAATATTATTCCATCACATGTGCAAAATGCTATAATTTATGCATTAGTTAGCAGATGTTTAGGTTGTCTTGGCTATAAGAAACAATTCTACTACCAGTATTAATTAGTCCATGTGCAAGGCTTTTGTGGGAATTTGTTTTCAGCACCGGAGATAAAACAATAGCATCTCTCAGGCTAGGCAAATGAAATTGTAGTTCTTTCTCTGTAGACCAAGCTGTGCTGGAACTCTAAATCATTCTGATCATACTGCTTCTGCCCTTACATTATACTATGCCCAGCAGAACATTATAAGAACATTCATTTTAATTAATTTGAGTATTAGCCTATGAATATAATTTCCAGGTCATGTGGTGATGTCTGAGGAATTGCCACTCTATTTTCAGTAGACATTGAAACATTGACTGTTTTACCTTACCACTAACTGTGTATGAATTCCAGTTTTCCAAGTTCTTTCCATTTGTCTTTGTTTGTCCCAGAGTCATCCTGTAAACTCATGTCTCCCTATCAAAAACATTTTTTTTCTGCTACATTTCTTCAGGAAAGCTGAGTGAGGACAGAGGAAAAGAAAGAATTTAGAAGTATCTATTTTGTTTTTTATAAAGATAAAGCATTTGAATGAGGCTTTGGAGTCAGCACAGAACACACTCAGACACCATATTATCAGTAGAGAGGAGATTTTATTACTCTGGAGGGACAAGTCGGGCCTGCCTCTGGATAGGGCAAAGATAGCAGCTGGTGTTTCTGCAGGAGTGCTGTTAGGAGAAAAAGGTAGTGCCTGTAAGGATGAGTTGGTAACTCCTGATTGGACAAGTTAGCCAGTGTAGCCAAAAAATGAGTTTTGACTGCTCGACCTTAATGTTTTGATAGTTGGACCTTGGTGACCAGCATCAGAAATGAGTTAGGCATAAGGAAGCGGCCAGATAAAGGACTAGACTTGGTAGACATGTAATCTCGTGCTTTAGCAAGGGAGAGGGAAGCGGGGTGGTTAAGATCTGCTGGTGCTATGTTTGCAGTGTGTGGGCTGTTAGTGAACCCTTCAGCATTGATTCTTTTTCTTTCTGTGATGATCCCCGTTATGTGTTCTTAGCTGTGGCCTTCATTCTAATGAGTTTCAGTAGCCAACCACTTACTTGACTGTCTACTTCAGTGTATACTGGGCATGTGGAACTTTGCCTTTCTCAGACCAAACCCAGTCTTCTCATCCTTTACCTTCTTATTTCTCTAAATGGTAGCCAGGTGTTTGGGAGAAATCCTCATATTCTTGACTCCTATTTCCCATTCTCCAGACCTAGTTAATCAGCTAAGCTGTTTTTGTGTTCAATGTTTAGCCATTCTTGTTATGATCACTTCTGTCGTGTGTGTGTGTGTGTGTGTGTGTGGTGTGTGTATGTGTGTGTGTGTCCCCACTTATGTGGTCAGGGGGAACTTGTAGAAGTCACTTCTCTCCTTCCACTGTCTGGATTCCAGGGTTGAACTCAGGTGGTTAGGCAGGGTAACAAGTCTCATTAACCACTGAGCCATCTCATCATGCACCAGTACAGTTCTTAAAAATTTACTTATATATCAGAACACTGTTCTAACTTCACTATCAGTGACTAGCAGCTCGTCATTTTCTGTTATTACTGTTACAAATCTCTTTTTGAGACATTTTGACTATCTCATAGCATATGCTTATTTGTTTATTTTCTAGTTTGTTTACTGAGTGTCCAGACAATGGAGGATTTTTCTCTTTGGTTTGCTGCTGTCTGTGCATAGCCTGGAATATCATTTAGTTTATAATAGGTAGTCACCAATTATTATTAAATAAATAGATATATTACTTCTTCGCCCTTGAATCACTTGTAACATTTGTGCTGCCAGTCTACATTGGGTGAGCCCTTAATCTTTCACACATTTTGGAAAGATGTTCATATATTTTGGTACTGTCTTCTTGTAACTTGATTTCTTTATATATAAATTTGCAGTAGTGCTAGGCTTTGAGATATCATTTGAAAGATGTTTTCCTCATAAGTACTAAGGATTATGATGATAATATAATTTTTATAACTCAATCTAATTTTAATATAATAGTGTGGACCCTATTAGCTAAGCATGTGGTAATAACCTTCTATTATAGCACCCTAGGATATAATATAATAATTTCTTATTACTGTGGTTCCACTTACAAGGATCTCAGTTTTATGCACATAGAGCTTTTCATAGTTTAAGAATAAATATCCAGAATAAGAATTTGTCATTGAGAAACTTGTCTAAAATGTAAAATACTATTACCTAAAAGGATTTTGACAAACTATGTCTGTATATTTAAATTGCACCTTTTTGTTTCAATAAGCCATTCTTAAACCATGTTACATGCTTTCACCTAAAATTCCAGATTAAGTCCCTTTTGGCTCTTGTCTCACTTTCTGTGTGATTTAATGCAATTGCCAAAGAGAAGTAAGATTAAAATTAGCTTTTCACTGAATGGTCTAGTACATTGAGTAATTAAGGAAGACATGAGATAGTGACTGAAACTTGGGCCCTGTAGTCATTTGTAGGAAGGCTTGAATTTTAACTTTATATTTATATTTTAATGTGCTTTGTAACGGTGAGGGTTATTATATTGCTAATCTTTCTTCTGTAACGTGAAATGAATAACCAGGGCAGTGAATAAGACCATGAAAAGCAAATAAGTATAATAAAATGAGCAATAATGCTTACTGCAGATATCACTACTGTTAGTGCTTTTTAACATTGTGTATTCCTTGGCAAAGTGATGCTGGAAAGATTATCAGGTTAGGAGAGTAAGAGCTTCAAGTAGAACAATAAAATGCAAATGTATCACTTCTGCTTTGCTCCTAGAACCTAATAATGATTGGTTGAAGTGAGAACTGGAGCTGCCTTTAAACACAGCATAACAAGTTCAGAATAGATAGACTCCCTTGAGGGAGCATCCCTGTTTATCACTTATCTAAAGCTACAGAATTGGTTATTTTGTAGCACCTTGTCTGTTCCAGACTCATTGGATCATGTGTTCATTTGTGAATCCATATTCTTCTTTCTGTGTATGCTTCCAGCAGTAGAAGTGAGAGCAAGGAAAGGTATTCTCAAGTGCTCTCTGGGTTTGTTTTCAAAAGCAACAACCTCTCCTAGAGTTTGAACCTTTAGTGAGATTATCAGACCTTGGGTTCTTGTATACTTCTCAGCTTTGCTGCTGTTTCACATTTCCATGGCTTCCCCAAAGATGCTAGAGGCCAGCGCTTCTGCAATCACTGCAGGGTTTTTGTTTGTTTGTTTTGGTTTTGAACAAAACAAACAAAACCAAATCCCAAGTTCATCCCCAGACTGCAGCCTCCATGAGTCCAGGTGAGGCTGAGAGTTTGCATTTCTATCAAGTTTTGAGGAGGCTCTGGTTTGAGTGCTGCTGGTCAGGAAATCACACCTGGCAACCACTGCTGTATGTAATTTGAGTCTTCCCAGAGTGCTTGGCCCAAACTTAGTCACACAGTATGCTCTCAATAAGTGCTAGTTGGTTCACTGCCTCTAATGACAGTGGAATGAATTATAAAGGGAAGATAAAGTATATTAAGGTTCTCATTAGGTGTACTGCCTGGCTCTCATTAAGACTGTCCTGATTTCTTTTCTGTCCTGGGCATGAGGGCTCAGTGCTAATTTTCGTGGCTCCCATGGTCCCTGAAGTGCTATCACCGTCATCTAAGCCGGGGCTCTCTTTACCCTTTCTTTCTTGACTCATTTCAGGCAAATCACTAATAGTGTCCAATAGAACCCGTAGGACTAATATGTGAATGAGCATCTGTGCACTTTGCAAAGAATTTGGTAAATAAAATTTAAGTGTGACTGTAGCTGCTTCTACTAAGCTAACATTTGACTGAGTTACTGGAGAGAAGATGTATAAAAAGAAAAGAGAAGAAAAGAAATAAATTACACTTGTAGAGGAAAAAATGGTTGGAATTGCTAAATTCATTGTTTATTTCTCTCACGATTTTCTGAGTGTAAGCATGTGGATATTTCCTCACCAGAAAAGAATTTTTGAAAGGTTGTTTGCCATATCATTTATATTCCTCCTGTTAGAGCATTTTAGGGAGTATTTTCCATCATTAAAACAGGAAACAACAAAACCAAAATAAAACACAAAAGAGCCGCAAGCCAGCCTTTCTAAGTTTTGTAAGCTTTGACTTTCACAGACCCTTCACTACACCACAAGAAGAAAAATACTGTACACAGGTTTTAAATATCTTTTCCACTGAATTTCTGAATGTAATTTTCACTCTGCCCACAGCCAACATATGAATTCAGTTTTCAGAGAACTGTTTTCCTTAAGAGTCCCTGGGACATTAAGAGGATGTTTTGTGGATGAAAAGGACTTCAGAAATAAAACTTTGTAAAACAAGTTTAAACAAAGTTAAGCAGGTGTCTTTAATTTGGGACTCCAGAATGTTTGATGGTTGTTATAAATTGTGGGTATGGAGATAGAGGTATATTTTTGGACCTTCTATAATCATGATTACCTCTGATACTGACACTGAGCTGAATAGACTTTGAGAAGTACAGTGTATATCAAACCATCCTCCATTCCTCAAGAAGACTCAGGTGTAGAGGCCTGAGTTCTTGATCCAGTAGGAGGTCCACAGTTTTAATTTCAGGTGGAAGAGAAGAGTTGGTGGGAATCTTTGGAAAGATATAAGGGAGTAAAGAGTTTCCATTCCATAATTATCTCACTAGTGAGACCTCAGGGCCTTTCTGGAATGTTGAGTTCTAAAGTTTTACTGGGATAGTGACTTTTTCATTCTCTAGTGCCTTTATTTGCACAAAATTTCATTGTCTAATTCATCCAGTCTGATAGTATTGCTAGATTTATATTTGACCCCTTACATCTGTCAAATTTCAAAATTATGGAAAATTCAACTATCAGTTTAAGGTCTAATCATTTACATCCTAGACAAGCTCATGAATCCTCTGACAAAATGGAGGAGGTGATCTTTGCCACTTCATACCTTTTCCAGGCTCCTTGTCTGCACCCCTCACCCATGCCTCCCCAAGGGTGTATTCTAGTTAGTAATACTCTGCCTATAATGTTACTTTTCCTGCTTGCTAGGAAATGTCAAGGAAGTGTAGTTTGAACTGTGGAGGCTATTAATCTCTATGACAGTGTCAAAGAAAAGAGTACAGTTTTATAGCTGCAGGTTATTAACACTCCTGACAATAGAAAAGTTGACATTTTTTCTTTTCTTCGCATTTAGGCTCTTGCATCTTGAAAAAAAAATTGCAGTAAAGAGAAGATGCATTTTAGCTGTTTTAGTATTGTGTTCACGAAAGTGATAGGGACCTGAGAGTAAGGTTTTCTCAGGTTTGCAGTATTGTTGAACTTTTAAGGATAATAATTATTTACTGTCCTCTGTCTACCTCCTACCCCTCACATGAGGAATATCGGCATCTGGAAACAGTTAGATCAACCTCCTTTGACGGCAGTCTCATACTTGTTAAGATGCCCTGACCTGTGAGAACGCATTCACAAAGTACCTAAGGTAGAGGTGAAGAATACAGGCTTCCTGTCTCCTCTTCTTAAGGAGGAATTCGAACTTTTTAACGTGATATCTTATAGAGTACTGTCATTTTCTGTTTCAGCCAGTCTGGTTCATATTCACTGACTGTAATTATGAGTGCAGGTGTGTGAATTAGTTGGCTTAAAAACTCCAAATCGTTCACACTTATAAGTGTGTTACATGTAAATGTTTCAAGTATAGAATACCTAATTTAAATGAATGACAGGAAGCTCAAACATCATTGAGGAAAACATAAATTTAGATATGTTCCAGCCTTGCTTTTGTTCTGCATGCTGCCTTCATGTGTGAGATGCCAAGAAAACTACAAAATATGTAGAGAATTGAGTGGGATCTTGGGTGTAACCTATTAGCTTGAAACACTGGCAAGAAGGAAATCACTTGTTTCTGTCTGTTATTATGTAACCATGAACAAACTGGTTTGTTTGCTTGTTTTTTAAGCCTTTACCTTGGTAAAAAAAAAAAAAGAAAAAGAAACAGACCTTCAGTCTTTCAAGCCTTGCTGCTGCTGCTGCTGCTGCTGCTGCACTCTTGTGTGTGTCTCTGTATGCTCTGTGTGTGCTTCCTTACCTCCAAACTGCGTCTCTGTGTTAGAATAGGAGTCTAGACTGAGATCCAGGGCAGTTTGACTTACAGTTAATACTTTACATATTTAAAAAATTATAGTGTGTTCAGATGTGCTGGAGTCTGTCATCATTTAACCCTGTGTTCTAATGGCTACAGGCTTTTACTAGTCCAGATTCCCTGTTTGTATCTAATCATTTTATCATGAATGTAGATTAGAGAAATACTAAAGACAAAGCTTGTGAAAACAATATGAACCATGACCTCTGAATTTTTTTTAGTCTGAATTGCTCAATAAGATGCCTTTATTTGATGCCTGTGTTCTTGCTCCCTTTGCTTCTCAACTGTGTTTCTCCCTGTACTTCTCCTCCTCTGACTTACTTGTTTTTATTTAAAAATTACTTATAATTTGGTATTTGTATCTCTCATTTTCTGCACTACCCGATGTTTTCTGTACATACCGTGCATATCAGCTCATAGAGTTTGGAATAGAAAAGGCTATAGAGAGACTATTAAAATGTCTTATCAGCTTTCTCTAGGCAGTCATTTTTAAAATAGGATATTTATGTATTATAGCTCATGGAGAAGCCAGTGTTAAATGTGGTACAGCTTATAAACTGTATCATTACACCAAAGAGTGTGCTAGGACATTACCAGTATGGAGAACTAGTAATCTCTTCATAGATTTCCGTTGTGTGTGTCCTTTCTCAGGGCTGTCAGGAATACTTGCTGGTCATACACAGCACCTGTGACTCATCAGAAGCAGGCAGTGCTTGAATGGTTTTATCTGGATTTGTGGTTCAGCTGGGCTACAACAGCTTTCTTGCTCCCTCTGGGTTTCATGACAAACTGGCCTCCCGCTAAGGGGAGGGAACCTAAAGGCAATGGGAGGAATTAATGAGCCACTGAAAATGTGGCTCTTTGAGAACAGAGTGTTGCTTGTGTCCAGAACTCTTTGTCCCTAAAGTTTTCAGAGAAACCCAGTGTAAAGACTTTTAAAACATCATGCTTATGTTGATTTCTTTTGAATGGCAAAAGAAGATGAAACATTTAAAAATCATTAAACCACACTGCTTGAACATTATGTTGGGCTTGGGTTTTAGAAACTTCTGGGACATGCATGAGATGCTTGTTGCTACTAAAAGACAGAAATTGGGGCAAGTAGAAGACATTTATTGTAATGTGGCTTTCCTTGAGCTTGGCTTGTTTTAATTTGATTCTTCTGGACTGTATCAGCTACTGTTGGGGAGGAATGCTATTTCTCGATGGTTCACAGTTATACGTAACTAGATAGGTAGGTAGGTAGGTAGATAGATAGATAGATAGATAGATAGATAGATAGATAGATAGATAGATAGATAGCAAGCATACCCTGCCTTTAACACTGATTTGAACAGTTTGGTTTCTGTAGAGCTTGTTTCAGCTCTCAGTAAGTCTTTCTCCTCCATTACTGCATCGCTGCTCTCACCATCTGGATTCTGATGTGCATCTGTTTTGTGTTCGTCCCACCACTTTCTACCCCAGTAGCTACATCAGTTATCTAGCAGCCTACTCTGTGGACTCATGCCCATGCTCACAGTATTTCACCAACACTACAGACTAGTCTTCCTTGCCATGTCTCTTCTGTCTTACTCTTCACTCACCTCATCAATGAGCCTGTTTCTCATTGCCTGCCTCTCTGCTTTTATCTTTATTGTCCTGCATAAAGCTACCATTTAGGATGAGGGAAAGATCAGCAAAAACCCAAGTTCTGAGCGAAATTCACCTGTTTTTAAGACGTGTCCTATTTTTATCAGTCTGATCAATATGCATGGGAGCATGACTGAACCGTCCTGTGACTGAACATTGCCTCTTTAAAGCATGAAAACAGAATTCAGTCTGGAAGGGGGATGGATTCTGAGTGAAAGAGCTGTAGTCCTTGGTTTTCTAAAAACGATACCTATCCTTGAAAATAATTTGCCTTTTAGAAACTTATTAAATAGGACATTTACAAATTAACTGTGCACGTATGATATGACATACTTTCAAAACATCTTTACTGTATTTCACATGAGGTACCTCCTTTACATTTTGAATATTGTATAGTCGAACTGTAAATATTTATCTTGGGTTTCTACTTCCTGTAATTTATGCAAGATATGTATTTCTTACAGGATCCTTAGATTTTAGTTTTGCTTCTCCTTATGAGCTACCTTAAAAGTATAATATCCTAACTAGTGTATGTGAGAATGAACAACATGTCTCAATTCAAGCTGTTTATTGGATATTGAATGAACATACTTGTTAAGGAACGAGGGAAGGCACTATGTTAATAGGGCTCCTAGACAGATTGTGTTCTCTTTATAGGTTTTATTTATATTATCATAATATTTCATTTTTATTAATTTCTTTTAGTGTTCTTAATGCTATTATAATATATTATACTAATATTACTACTAGGTTTGCACTTACTACATTTGAATACTTATTTGTGTGACTTATTACCAAAGATTTATTTAAGTGCAGGTGGAGCCAGTTGCGAACTGGTGAAAGGTTTGAGCTTCAGATAAAAGACTTTCATATTTCCTTTATAAGATTAAATGATGTTTCTCAGACTTGAAAGATTTTTGGTTTTGTGTGTATTGTATGTAACATGTAAATGTATGAATTTTTTAATATCGTTTATAATTGGGAAAGTCTGAGAGGAGTTAACAAGTAAAGACATTTTTACACAGAGTAGAAAATTTAGTTTATGTACTTTAGTTTTTATTATTGTGGTTCAGCTTTACTTGATCTGGTCACCTAAGGTTGAAGTTTTATTTTCTTCTTACTAAGTCCTAGGTTGTTTGATCTCAGAATTACCAGAGTGGAAAATCTCAAGCATGTTTCTTTACATGATCATTGTGAAGACTTTCGGTAGTGGCCGTCAGGATCTCAGGTGGATTTTTACCCTGTTGAGAACTAACCAGTGCAGTAAAGTATGTTAAAGTGAAAAACTGCCTTCATGTAGGGAAAATAGAATTCTATTCTTTAATAGTTTCAGTCAGGTTAGCACTTACAGATTTTGGTGAATGTCTCTAGCAGTAACCATGTAAGAGTTGACCAGTAATTGCTGTTTGTGTTTTGTTTGGTTTAAGCGTGGCTCTCAAGTAGCTGTCCTGATGTTACAGTGGGATCTACAGTAGGGAACTATAACCTGGGAAGATGAAGGCAGTGGATTTGGAGTCTAGAACTAGTATGTTCTGTGGTAGAGAGTGCATTATTTCAGTATCTGCTGGGTTTCCTTACAGTATGTGTAGCTGTTTTGTACTAGTATTCCAGAACTTGTCAGAGACATGAAAGTGAATTTCATGTTCTGCTATCTAACTTAGCATTTTGATTAGAATCTTTAAAAAGGTTTCTGATTTACTCTTTGTTTTTGCAAATCCTCCCCCTCTCTTTTAAGAAAATCAAGGTTATAACAAAATTTTATTCTCCCAGGGTGGAGGATACCTTAAGAAACATCAATAGCTTTACATTACAAATCATAAACATTGTAATTATGTGGTGCTCTGCCCCTCCACCCCCGAACTTTAACAACAAAATATTGTATAGCATTCTTTTGTTGCTTGGGTAAACTGTTAATTAGTTTTTCTTCAATAGACTATCTCTTCAGTTAAGTTAATGAAATGTCCTGAGATACACACACACACACACACACACACACACACACACACACACATACATTTTCTAGTGCAAAATCCAACTTCATACTGCTCTCGGTCTTTTCTATAATCTGAGAGGCAGAACTAAGAAAATGAGTGTACTCAGATGCATTCAGCACCATCCTAACTGTATTGATTAGGAGAAATAGCTCACTATCTTTTTTCTTTTTAAGACTCCCAGTGTTAAGCTAACAGAACTTTACTTTTTATATCAACAAATTGTGTCTTGGTATAAAGCATGGATTTTAATGAACTAAATCAATCTCTTTGAACATTTGTAGACATTTGATTCTTCTCTGGTAGCTCATCTTTATATGTTTAGCAGTTCTGTTTATAGGTTTTAATAATGTTATTGCAAATACTAGATTTGCATCATTTTCAAAAATACTTAAAAATAGCCTGGTGTGGTAAGACACATTGCCTGTAATCTAAGCATTTGAGAGGCTAAAGCAGGAGAAACAAGACTTCAGGGTCAGCTTGGGCTGCATAGCAAGTTCCAGGCTAGCCATGGAGACATCATGAAACTCAATCTCAAAAAGTAGGGGTAGAAAATGAAGTTGTGCAGAAAGAAAGAAAGGAAAGTCTACTTTCCTATTACCAAATATAACCACAAGTAATTTTGATAATATACTTGATAGTATCTTTAAATAGGAACAAGTTTCCAAGTTTTTCAAGTTGTGAGGAGTGAATTAATCTACATGAGTCATTTAATCTCGAACCTGGCATATAGGAAATGCACAGTAAGTACTCTTGCTTCTGTGTTAAAGCTTGTACATATTTGTATAGCTGTCATATAATACACAGCAGATATCTTTTATTCTTCCCTACCTCTCCCTCAATAAAGCTTTGATTTTCATCTCTCCATCCTTATCTGCCATCCTGTGATTGCTTACTCAAGTGTCATTAGGAAGAGTGTGCTTGGTACTCAGGACAGTGCTTCCTAGACTCAGAGGGACTGTATAAAAAGGCTTAGATGTTTTTTTGAAGCAGGCTCTCACTGTGTAACTTAGGCCTACCTCTAAATTTTAGTCCCCCGCCTCAGCCTCCCGCAAGCTTAGATTATAAGTTTATTTACTATCATGTTGACTCTAGATTTTATTTGACAGTGAAAGACTTTTAAAACTAGCTATTAGTCATTTACTTCACATGTTTTAAAAAGAAATAGGTGATAAATGTACATTAAGATTGTCTTTTAGCCTTTGGGGGCTCCCAGAGACTGAACCAACTAAAGAGAAAGCATGGTTTGGACATAGTGCCCCCTTGCCTCTCACACACATATGTAGCCAGATGTGCAGCTTGGTCTTCATGCCGATCCCCCAACAACTGGAGTGGGGACTGTCCCTAACTCTGGTGACTGCCTGTGGATCTTATAAATAAATAAATTAATGAAAAAAGATTGTCTTTTAGGGGCTGAAGAGATGGCTCAGATGTTAAGAACACGGATTGGTCTTCCAGAGGACTTGGGTTCAAATCCCAGCACTCCCATGGCAGCTCACAACTGTCTGTAGATCTTACATCCTCACACAGACATACCCACTGGCACACCACTAATGCATAAAATAAACTAAAGTAAGATTCTTTAAAAAATTGTGTTTTAAATAATTTCAGGATACGATAACATGTACTTTTAGCACTTAGGAGGTGGAGGCAGGAGAATCTGTAGTTGAAGATTATTCTCAGCTGCACAGTGAATTTGAGGCCAGCCTAGGCTGTTCAAGATCCTGTATCAGAATAGACACTCATGTCCTGGTTGATCCTGTTTCATAGTGGCTTAGGAAAAACTCTGTGGCAGACGTCTAGTCTGTGTACTGTACTATGTAACTATCAAGTGACCCAAAGAGAGCAAATGAAGGACAGGGCAGGAGGGTTGAAACTGTTTAAATACTTTGCTGGTGCAGTCTATAATATACGTCTGTGAACTATTGTTTATAAATTTGATTACATTATGAGCCTTACCATAGTGGTCATAATGTATAGCCCATGTGCTTGTATATTTGTGCCATTTTCTGTTGAACAGAAGACAGAAAAAATGAAAAGATATTCTCATATTTCTTAATTTTCCTCCTTTTCTATTTTACTATTCAGTATGAATTACAACTGAAGAATATTCACACAAAATTAGTAGATAGGTTTTCCATTTGTAGAATGCCTTTAAAAAGTCCAAATTGGTGCCCATAATTTTGTATAATTATAATCAGATTTTACACATCTAGATTTCTTTTTCCAAAGTTCTGAGTTGAAATAATAGAGAAAAATAGGATGTATTGGTTTGGTGAGAGACAATGTTATGGACATAGTTTTAATATTACCAGACAACCTAAGCTAAGAGAGTGCATTCTGTTTGGTTTGTTTTTGTTGTCCGTGTGCCCTCATACGTCATGAGCTTGTTAGTGAGTAGGCAGAATCTATGGGCTTGACTTGAATGCTTTTTAGATCTGTCATAAACCTGTGGAATGAAATCTAAAGAAGAAAACAGTTTTATTCTTTTGGCCCAAAGTTTGTATATCTAGGAGGTACAGCCGAGTTAGTAGACTGAGTACAAATGCTCTAGTCCCCTTGGTGAGAGCTCTTGTGTGTGCAGTGTGCATAGTTTGCTTCCTTTCCCTCTCCCCATCTGTAACATCTTCTATCTGGCCCTTACTAAAGGTTCCTCTTCAATCCCTACTGCTGTATTATTTAAATCCCATCTATGGCATTCACTACAGCAGTGCTCAAATCTGCTTTTGTATTGGAAAACAAAGCTTTAAAAGCAGCCAGGGGAACCACACAGAAGAATAGTGATTTTGTGACAATGGCCTAAATCCAGGAAATGCATTTAGAGTTTTTGTTTGTTTTAGGTAGAATTAATTGACTTCAGCATGTTTGTCCATTGAAAATGGAGGATACTTTTTTCTTTTCTGGAAACTCGGATTTTATTCTATGTATTGGTGTGTGCTTATCATGTACTTATATCCCATAGTCTATATAAGACTTTAGTGTGCATTTAAGATTCTACAAATAATTTATTCTGCATGTACATTATACTCCTTTACATTCTGTGTTATTTATAGGGTTAGTCCATAAATGAAATGTTCTCATCTACCTTTTAAAACTTGCATTGCTGGGAATTTGTAGCAAATAACATGTTCTATAGTTTATAATCCATCAGTTGGTAATGGTTTTTTTTACTCACCTTTCCCACCTTTATCTCTTTGACAGATAAATAGAAATAAATCTAAGATTCAGTTAAAAGTATAAATCCTACTGAATACACAGTAATTCAAAAGGTGACAGACAAATGGGTGTGTGTTACTGAGTCTTTGGGGAAACTTAAGACGATAAGGAGGGTTTTGAACTTTATTCCAAGAGAATTGAGATGAGAAAGAGCAAAAATGAAATGTGTACAAAGAATGCTGGTACATTTCTTGGTTAGAAGCCTCACTAAACATTTTAGAGCATGCAAGGCAGAAGGGATTAATTTTCATTAGCACAGTAGACCACTAACTAATCTTAAGAGGTAAAGAGGACGCTCTAAATACAAGTGCTAGAAACAAACCATTTGAACGACTGCTGCATTCTAATCAGTCTGAGTGGCATAAACATTAGAAGTAACTCATGAATGCAAACCAAAACAGAAATTAGAAAAGCAGGGAAGTTTTATGAGTTAAAAGGCAAAGGTCTTCAAGAGGAACACGAGGCACTAGCCCAGTTCTTACCCACACGTTTCTGGGAGTCAGTGAGAACTAGTGGACCAAAAGAGTCCAGTTGCCTGCTCACCAGTGGGTTTGAAATTGTTTGGGCCTCAAAGGAGGCTATACTGGCAGTTAGTCATTGGCATTGCCTGCAGAATACAGCACCATATCATCAGATGATAACCTACCTGATGAAAACAGTCAAATCTTGAGAGTAGGAAACACAGACGCTGGAAGAATATGAGTCCCACAACCCATGTTTTGGGACATGCCTCTATAGTTAATGAAGTGATATGGATCAGGGGAAGTGTGACCAGGTGTAAGAGACCATCTAAGCCTCTGGGAAGGTTTGTGGTTTTGTAGTTTTGGGAGTGAGAGTAGGGTTGTGTGTATGGAGACCAGTGCGACCATAGAAACCTAGTATCTTGATCTCTTGCTATAGGAATATGACCTTTGCCAGAGGAAACAGTTATATCCAGTTATATCATGAATACAGTCAGGTAGTCACCTTGAGAAAATTTCAATTTGTTAAGAATTAATCTATATAAAGAAGAGAAAAAGGAATACAAATCAATGGCATTATAAACAACTCCTCTGCTTGGCACTCTCACAAAGAATCCCCAGACCTGCCTTGTAGGAGAGGATGCTGTTGGCATGAGTATTGATCCAAGGAGAATACATGGCCATGGGTACAACACTGATCATGTATGCAAAGCTACTGCCATAGTAGTCACTTCTTTATTTCTGATGACAGATTTGAAAGTAGGGTTTTAAGTATGAGGAGGCAGTATAGTGATGGTGATTGTCAAATTATGGTTTGCGACTAATGGGATTCACAAAATACTTTTAAAGGCTTCTCTCACCAAACCTCAGAATAGTTCCTTTAAAACACGGTACCAGAAAAATGAGTGCTAATTTAAGATAATGCCCCCGACAAGACTCTCTAATATTTACTAGCAATTTGCCACCAAGAACAATTATACTTAGCAACAGAAACTAGTTTTCAGTGTTAGAAAGATTTGTTAAATAAATTTTTTGTTTTTTCCTTCTTTATCTTGCCTACATTTTTACATTTCCCGAAAAGAAATAAGAGGCTAAAATTGATGAAAATACTTTCCGCTGCCAATGGGGATTATGTTATCTGAAGGAAAAAAAATATGTGAAAGCTGAATGTTTAAATCTTCTCTTCTGGAGCCATTGGAGATTTTGGTGTACTTCAGTTGGGTTCCATGTTTAATGTGATTGATGTAAAAGAGTATACTCTTTATTTATAGATAAAATAGCAGACCAGTTTAGCCTGAGCTCAGCCATGAAATAAAATTTTAAGTGCCTTTCTGCCTACAAATTGTCTTCCTATAGGTATAATATATTTAGCTGTACCTGCCTATGGTATGTCTTGTTGATTAAAAAAAAAGATTCATTTCAAAGAGTTCCACTGTATTTCCTATTTTACACCTGTTAGCTTTAGTAGCTTTCCTTGAATGTGTTGTATTAAAGTATAAAGTATGATTTTTTTCACTCATCACTCACACACTTTGGGAGTGGCATTGTTCTCTTTCCTTTGGACATGAGACAAACTGTAGAAAAGGTAAGCATTCTGTCCATGCTCTGTGCTGATAGTGGAACTGCTGCTCAGACACAGGTGTTCCTAGTCACATTCCAGCACTTTCTCCTCCTCTTCCTTGACTCTGTCCCTTGGTGATGCTGTTTCAGTGGGTCAGCTAACATGTATGTTCTGTTCCTTAATCCCTGACTTTTCTACTTGATATGAATGAAATCGAACCCAAAATGTTTGTTTTGGAATGAGAGAGAATGCTTCAGTGCATTTATCTTTACAGTGTGCCCAGTAACTTGGTCAGCCTCACAGCAATGATGGGATATTTTAGACATTTTAGTGAGCTGGAAAACAAACTTTTCAGAGAATTTACTAAGCAAGTTTTTTTTTTTTTTTTAAAAAAAAGACAACGGGCTTTTTTTTTCTCATAATGAAAGTATTTCACTTGCCTCATAGTCTTTTTTAAGGGAAAGCCTGTTGGCAGCAGAAATTTGGAAAGATAGTGAAAATATATCCCATGTTAATGTCTCCCATGTAGAGGAGGATTTTAATCCTTTGCAGTTCCTGGAAGGAGCTGTGCAGCTGCAGTAAGCTCGTAGCTGCACACTGTCCGAGTGTGCCCTGGAGGCAGGAGATGGAGCGTACAGGTACTTCCTGTCCCTTAGCAGCCAGCTCACCCTCCAGCCTCTTAGAGAAGAACGCTTTCACTTCTGGAATCTTTGTAGCAAGTTTTCTTGACTCTCTGAAATCTCACAGTTCCCATCTTCTGACATCAAGATGAGAACATAAAATGTAAATTCCTAAAGTTTATCAGATTTCAACCTTGAGGCGCTGGTCTGTCACAGCGTAGATACTTAAAAGTGGTGAGTTGACCCACTGTTTTCTTCCTTTGATTCATTTAATATAAAAGCTTCTGAAATGAAGAACAATGAAATTAATGAGGCCAGACCTGAAAAAAAGAAGAGAACAAAAAGGAAGTGAAGAAGATCCTAACTGGTACTGCGAATCAGCTTCTGAGTGCAAGAGAGCACAGGCATTTGAAGGCAAAGCTTAGTTTGTCTCATGTTGCCACACAGCCCTTTGTCCTTGGAAAGAGGAAGAATTTGATTTTGTTCTGCTGCCTGAGATAACATGGCATATGCTTTGCATTTTAACTTACCCCATAGATACTAAGTAAACATCACTCGGACACCTGCTATGGTAGGGCAGCTGTGGGTGCTACTTTACCAGCACAAAAAGCCATTTGTACTTCCTAAGGACTAAGGTAGCCACAGGCTACATTCTATCACTATAATATGACTGATTATAGAAAAACGCTACTTTGGTTATGGGACATACTTTTTGTAGTGCAGCATCCTACTGTTTCTGATGTTCTTGACTATTACGGCCTTCCAGTACTGTAGCTTTTAACTCTGCTGCATCTGTTAACAATTCAGGGTCATCCTTCTCTGATACACTTTTGAGGAGGGATGTTTAGAAATATGCATCTACATGTAAAGATATAGAAGCCTGTTAAATACTTGCTTCTTATTTGAAATTTGTGAAGGAAGTGCTTAGAAATCATTACATGAGAAATACTGATTTGAAATGGTTAAGCAGCTACTATAACACTTGTGGTTTTCCTATTAAAACATAAGCATAGAAACATTGAAAGTAATTATTGAAGCTGTAGTATTTTAATTATCCATTTTTACTTCAAAAACCTCTCCCAGTTAGACATCATGTGCATCATCTTCTTTTTAGGGGTAATTTGGGATTACAAATTTTACATGAAAGCATCATAGGAATAAGGTTTATTACTTCAGTTGATAGTAAATAAGACATAATTGGAAAATGCTTTCATATTTTAAGTTCGAATACCAGACTCTTCTGAAATGTCACACCAGTATGGCAAATATCTTTAAATAAAAAGAAAACTTTTCTAGTTTATCAGTATACATGAGAGATAATTGTATACTTAGTAATTCAATGTAGCTACACACATGCCTATAATACAAGTACCTATGAAACTGGGACAGAGGCAGGAGTAACTCTTTGGGTTCAGGCTAGCCTGGTCTACATTGCCTACAGAGTGAGTTCTAAGCCAGCTGGAGCTATATAGTGAGACCCTGTTTAAAACAAAAGGAAATATGTAATCAATGTTACACTGATATATTGGTGGTTGTTATTTTTGTATATACATGAACTTCACCTAGGTAGTATTTTAAAAACACTGATACTCTGATGGTTTCCTGACCAGCTAAGTCATAGTCTCCGAATGTGGAGCTTCAACATTTGGCACTTGTTTTTTTTGTTTGTTTGTTTGTTTGTTTTGTTTTGTTTTACCTTAGGCAGGAAGAGGATGAAAAGATGTGTACTTTTGCACTTTACATGAGTATTCTAGTGTCGCAGAGCTCCTGCAGAGCTGTGTTCATTGGTGAAGTTGTGGTCACTCAGTTGTATTACAACAAATGCTAAGCACTCATACATTTGTCCAGAAAATACTTTGTGTGGCTGCTGTGTATGTCAGGCCTGACTGCCAGCTCCTTCTGCAAAAGACTTCATCAGGATATCATCCTAGAGTTTATATTTTAGTTTTGATGAAAGATATTTTAGTTTTTCTTAAGTCTGAATGTACCAGTAGCAGAATCACCTCATTTTCTGTGGCAGGTTTAAGGTAATTTGTGGGTACAGGCTGAGTTTCTAATCAGCTCACAGGGCCTCACCTTTGTTTTCTTATAGACTTTTGGATCTTGTTTCTTCTCAACCACATTCTTTATTTGGATCGAATCACTATTTACCAAGGTCAGTCTCCCCATCATCCCCTCATAGTGAGCACGGTGAATTATATTTTGTTTGCATGTAGTGAAGAAAGGGTCATGCTCAGTAGTCAACAGCATTCGCAGCCTTTGTAGATCTGAGTTTAGTTCCTATTACCCACATCAAGTGGCTTATAACCATCTATAACCAAGCACCAGGTATCTGATCCCCTATTTTGACCTTCTGGGAACACCTTGACGTATGTGCATACACACACAAACAAAATAAATAAAAATATAAAGAAACAATTGATTGACTTTGTCTTTGCAGAACTTTAGGTTCCAAAGTTAAAGCCAGATAGGATATCATTTTAAAAAGTGAATATTTAAAAGTATCATTTAGGTATGAAAGATTTGGAATGATATGATGGCTTAGCAGGAAAAGGCATTTGCTGTCAAGCCTGACATCCTGAGTTCCATTCTTGGAACCCACATAGTAGAAGGAAAGAGCCAACTCCTTCAAGTTGTTCTCTGACCTCTGTATGTGCACCGTAGTGTAGGAGCACTTCCAACACAAAATAAATAAAGATATACTTTGAAAAATTTAAATATTTGAAAATATTCTGGTACTTTGAACTGTTCTGCTTTAAATGTAGTCTAGTCATCGCAGTCTCTTCTGCATCTTTATAACAGTCTCTCTCCACTCTCAATAACCCTATAAAATCTTGATATATAGAGCATGAACATCAGGAATAAAATGCACATTCAATTAGGCCAGAGCCTCTTTACTGACCTAAATAACAGTTCATTCATGAGATAATGTGACTTACAGCGAGAGAGAGAAATCTATTGCCTGAGCTGGGGAAGCCTGGCATAGCACAGACTCTTCAGTGGTCAGAAAATCATCTAAAATTAGACCAGGCAGGAAAATAGTGCAGAGATTTACAGGTCTGATCTCTATTTCAAGAACAGTTCTTTCTCAAGCTGTGTGTGTAATTAGTTGTCTAGATTAGACCTGGTAATCCTGTAGTGCATGCCTTTATTAGTACAAAACCCCTTGTTAACAAAGGAATTTTGTGATTAAATTTTTATATTTTAAACTTGTTTTGTTTGTTTGTTTTTTTATAACTTGGGAAGTTCACATTTTTGTCGAAGAATTTCTTCTTTGGACAGTTGGTCAATGTATCTTGGGAACTTGGGATAGCTGTAAGTTTGGCAACAGTTGTCATTACCAGAGATAATACCTATCTTAGAAATGACCTTACTGTACTGTATATGTAAGTGTTGGCATTTGTTTTAGGTAAGGCTTCTATTGCTGTGATAGAGCACCATGATCAAAACAACTTGGGGTGAAAATGGTTTATTTCAGCTCATAGGTCCACTCCACAGCCCATCAAGAAAGGAAATTGCAGGGAAACAAGGCAGGAACCTGGAGGCAAGAAATTGAAACAGAAGCCATGGTAGTACATTGCTTACAGGCTTGTCCTTCAGGGTTTTCAGAGCCTACTTTCTTATAGCACAGTGGTTCTCAACCTGTGGGTTGCAACCCCTTTGACTAACCTCTGTCTCCAAAAATAGCTACATTACAGTTCATGAAACTAGCTAAATTAGTTATGAATTAGCAACAAAATAATCGTAAGGTTGGTGGTCACCACAATATGAGCAACTGTATTAAAGTGTTGTAGCATTGGGAAGGTTGAGAACTATTGTTACAGTAGAACCATTCTTCCAGCCCACAGTGAGCTGGTACTCCAACATCAATCAACAAGAAAACGTTCTATAGGCTTGCTCATATTCTGATACGGAATTTTCTCAATTGAGGATTCCTCTTCCAAAAAGACTCTTATATCAAGTTGATAGGAAAACTAGTCAGCACTGAGTTACTAATGATCATTTACTTGCTGTTTGGAAATATTAGATTGTCTCATTCCTATCAGATTTCTTCCCATAAATCTGACAATTACTTCTTAAATTTATTAGAGGAAATTCCTTAAACTAGAAAGACACAACATAAACTAGAAAGATCCTTTTAAAAAATAGACGGGTCAGAATAAATTCATAAAACAAGTTATTTTAATATCCAGTGAACAATTTGTTGGCTAAAGATTTTCTAGATCATTTAATTAGTGGTTTTTTATTTATTAATGTCAAAATGGGAAAAGAGTAAGATGTGGTTTTACATTTAGAGCTAGCAGGGGGAAACTTAAAAGTAAAATGACATTCAGATTTCATTCATTCAAGTGTTTATTTACTATTAAGAAAAGAAGCAGACAATTTCTCCTAGCTTTATGGATTATACAATCTGGTAGAAAAAAATAGAAATTTGGTAATACAACAGCTATGCTAAAAGATGCATGGGCTTGGGGAGATAGAGCAGGGCAAGGGAGTTTGGTGAGGGAGTAAAGATGATGTCAGCATGGGCTTTATGTAGAAGGAGATGCATGAAAACTAACAAGGACATAACAGTATACCGTAGGGTAATGTCGGAGCACTTCAGGTAAAAGGTACATCCAGGGACAAGCATCTGGGAAACAGGATTATTGGAACAGGAGCCTGAGAACTACTGTGGCAGTTATGGGGTAAAATGAACTGGTGGGTAGAAAATAGGGCAACTTTGCACTTGCAAAAATGTCATTTTATCAGTGCAAGGAGAGCCTTTAAAAGTGATTGAGCAGGAGAGCAAATGATCTGGTCCTACATATGTCTTGATATTTATCAGAATTTTTTTTAACCTTAAATTTTGTCTTTTCTGGAATGAAACACTAATTTCCGTGCCTGAGTGAAGAGTGAGAATTACACATTGATCTGAAAGTACACGCAGAACCTATGGCTCTGGCTCCCTCCTTCTCTCCCTGTCTTCCTCCCACTCCCCTACATGTGTGTGTGTGTGTGTGTGTGTGTGTGTGTGTGTGTGTCTATCTGTCTGTCTGTCTGTCTGTCTGTCATGTGTGTGTGTGTGTGTAGATATCATTGGGGATAGAAGGGAGAGCAGGGTCAATTGCTACTTGAGTCAGCTGTTGTGAGGCATAGTTAATTATGACCAAATTATGTTCCAGAACGTAGGAATTTGGGGTAGGGGTGATTGTTGCACATGTGCCTACACATGCTCATGTTAAATCTTTTCCTTCTCTATTGATAACACTGTGTAGCTAGGCTATTGTTGGGTTGAAGTGAAACAATCAGAGTAGCAATTTTTTTTTTGGGGGGGGGGCTCTGCAGTAACTGTCATGTGGTATGATAGATACTTCTGCCTAGAGGTAGAAATTATGTAGAGGGGTTGAATTTGTAACTTTAGGTTCCTTCTCAGTTTCTTCCAACATCATGTTATTTCTCATTTAATGTCACTTCGACCTTTTTTGTGACTATTGATGTCACCTCATGACTTTGCTGTTGCATTTTGAAAGGAGGGTGTAAAGTCTCTAATAGCAATATATATGAGGTGAAGTAACTTCCAAGGAGGAAGCCATTATAACTTAGACTTTGTAAGTGCATGCGTAGAGGACAGTTTTAACCGTGAGCTTCTTTGATGTCTTTGTATTGTGTGGAAACAAGCATTCTGGTATTCAGTACAAACATATCTTGAAGTGTGTAAGATATAAATCCCTGATTTTTGGTGGGTGGGAAGTTCCTTACTGAATCTGATAAGGAAAGATATTTGCAAATATGTAATATCAGTGGCATACCTGCTATTATAGTGGAGCTATCTTTCTATTTTCCAATGAAAATTGAAATGTCTGACAGTACCTGAATGGCACATTCTCTACTTTAAAATAAGAGTCCGTCCATACATAAGGAAAGGATAATACAGCTTTTAAGAAAAAAAAAAAAACAGAAACAAATATTTTATCATAGCTCTTTTGATAGTACCATTTAGTACCCACTGTTTCTTAACCAATAAACTCCCTCTTCTGGATAATTGTAACAGAAATAGAACATGCTTGCTTCCCTAGTGTCCTTTAGTAGGTGGGCAGAAAGAACACTGGGCAGAGTCAGACCAGGAATGAATTTAAATCTTTCATGTTTATTGATTCTGTGTCCTTGAACAACTTGTTTAACCTTCTAAATTCCAGCTTCCCATCTGTAGAAGGAGACTAGTAATAGATACTCATTTTTCAATAACTTGAGAATTAAAATAGAAACCACCTGACCCTAGTAGGTTCTTAGTAAATGTGTCCTTTACAGTTATCAAGGATCACACAATGGGAAGAAAGTAAGAGAAGAATGAAAATAGATAACTCTTGTAGAAATTTTCAATCCCAATATGGGATTTCTATTCTGCCTTGATCATTCAGTTCCCAGGTAAAAGTCACACAACTTCTATTATTTACAATAAGCCTTAAACAGCACAAAAGCTGGGCAGATATTGGAGTAGAGTAGTATGATTTCAGGCATCTATGAACTAAGAGGTGAAACAGTTAAGTCAGGGTCTTTTCTGTGTGTTTTGTATGGTTTTGAGACATTTGGCTGTTTAAAGGAGTAAGAGATAGTAATATCAAATGAGTAGATGTAACTGTGAACCTGGTCACTTTCATGTTTATGTTTTGGTTTGGTTTTAATAATTTTATTAATTTTAATTCTGCTTTAATTTAAACCAGTGTACATGTGTAAGCTACTTGAATGTTCATGTTTTTGAACATTCAAATTCAAGAGTTTCCTTGAATTCTCCCTTACTTCTATGGTAATATATAGAAAATATCAGTTCTGATATTCAAATAGAGGATAATGAGGTTGTATTAGACTAACTGTCTAACCATAGTTGCATCAAATTTATCATTCACAATTGATTTGTTAGATTACATTTAAATGTGATGAAACTATGTAAAGAAGGAACATTTCCTTTTAGAGATCAGTCATTTTGGAGGAGTTAGAGATAAGATCCCTACCCAGAAGAGTCAGGCTCCACATTTTCTGACAGGTCTTCTTACACAAATAGTAGCACAGGTTAAGTAATGAAATGGCTCTCACAGAGTTTTTCAAATCAAAGACTAGGTTCTTGGCAGAGGTGCTGCACCATCCTATAATGCCAGCATATAGGCGGCTGAGGCAGGAGGAGCTGGAGCTTGAGGCTGCTGTCTAATGTTGCCTCATACTGTATTTCTCCAGACGGACTTGGGTTTTTAATTAGTCTTTTTGAAAATTGAATTAATAAAATGAGTTTCCAGAAGGTTTGGAAATGTGTTTCTAATGTCTCACCACCCCACTTACTGTCATCGCAGTACTTTATTTGAGACCCCAATGCAGGAAAAGGGGAGATATGAAATGTTTCATGTCTTATTCTGTTAAGTTCTAAGTAAATGGGAATCATGTTAGTAAAATGCTTGACACACACAGAAATATATAGCCAGCATCATGATTATACCAAGAACATCTGTACCCGGATTTCATATTGCTGAGTAAAACAGAAGAAATTGTTGGTGTAGATACATTTAAGCCATGTTATTTTGTTAGGTTTTTATCTTTTTTATGTTTGAGATTACAATATAATTGAATTTCTTACATCCCTTTTCTTCCTCCAAACCTTCTTATATAACCTTCCTTGTTCTCTTTAAAAATAATGTTGCCAGTTTAAAAAATTATATTTACTTATTTTATACATGAGTGGTGTATATATATGTAATTATGTATGTCCACTGCATACATGCCTGGTACACAGAGGTCAAAAGACAACCTCAGATATCTTGGAACTGGAGTTTGGATGTCCATTTGCCATCATGTGGGTGTTGGGCCCTGAAGCTGGTTACTCTGCAGGAGCAAGTGCTTATAACCCCTGAGTCAGCTCTCCAGCCCCTGTGAAGGATTTTTCTAGGGTCAATGTCCTTGTTTAATTATGCCAAGGAAAACACCAAAATTCCAATTAGTTTTCTTTTCTAGGATTTTTTTTTTAGCCCACATCCCTCCCTCCCCCACCCCCCTCTCTCTGTATATCAACTCTTTGACATATATGTGACAGATAGCTACTTTGTCTTGAGGGAAAGATTATGATATCACAATATGAAAATCAATTCTTAGTGCCTGGTTTTGTTTTGACCACATCATAATGAAGGTAGAAGGGCATAGGTTTTTTGCACATTACTGAGACCACGAACACAGTGCAAATGCGTATTTTCTTGATTTAAGGACATAGTATGACTAGTGGCCTTTGAGAACCACAGTAGCTTGGCCTTGTTCTTTCTATTTCACATCTGAGTGCTGGTGACCTTGGGTGACTTTTCAGACCCAGGACTCTGATGCGTACTAGTGTTACTGTCCAAGCAGCTGTTCACTCTCTACAGTTAAAAGCAAATGTAGAGATGAGCTCCTGACACTACAGAGTTTATAGATGATAACACGAAGTTGAAATGCCCACAGTGCTTCAGAGATCATGCTAATTTTATAAAATACATTCGACTGCAATGTTCTTTTAGGTGAATCTTATTTCTTCATCTCCCAGCCCTCCCATTTTATATTAAAGCTTATAATTGGAGATGGGACTCAAATATTTTTTAAATATACTGAAGGTGAGTATTAGCATAAAATTCATTTTATACTGTAGAAAAACCCATTTAAGGAATTACATTAAAATATTAGCATTATGCTAAATAGTGTACTATAAAAGTTATTTATTATAGAGCTTATTTATGTCTTACACAAAGTATACTATTAATACAAGTTTTAAATGATGTATTTTACCAAGTATGTAAATTAATCATATGATAAATTAATGTTAATATAATTTTGCTTTGTTTTGTATATTAAAGCAACAATACTTTAAGGGTTAAACATTTAAAAATCTCTCCAGCTGGAACATTAGGTATAATGCTTGGCACCAGCGTGACTCAATATGCTTCACATTCTCCCTGTAGAATGAATAATCCCCTCATTTTTGGACGTATGATCTTCTATGTATGTGATACTTTCCCCTCTGAAAGCTTTTTTGTTTTATCTTGATAAAGTTTCATTCTCCCACCTCTCCACTTTGTGTTACCTTTATATGTAACATTTACTGATTTACAACAGAGCAATGACAGTAGCAAAAAGGAACGAAAATATTACAGTCCTCTCAAGCTTAGTTACACAGCCTGGATCAGTGTTAATAGTTTAATAGCATTTGGAATATATACTAATTTTAATGAACTATTAGCTTGTGGTAGTTATAAAAACCAGCAAATTCAAGTTTAGATGCCTACCATGGATCAGGCATGTGCCTTAATGCATTATGTGCAGAATATTTTGTTTCAAGTGAAATGGTTTTTATATTGTACTCAAATATGGTTCACTGATTAATGAATATTATTCTATCAAAATGACCTTGAATGCCAGAGTACTAATCTTACCACTAACCGTGGGAAAGAAGCTAGCTATTTCTGGGTATAAGTAAGGTGGTGTGATGTTATGGGAACTTACTAGTATACATCTGTGCTTTATATTTTGTGAGAACTTAACTCTTTCTTTACATTCATTATCTTGCTCATTAAAAAACAAATATTTTCATAGTGAAATCAAATGCAAAAACAAAATTTTTTTTTTCGGTGATGCCTATGAGTTACCCAGCCCTCTCTGTGAGCTACAGTACTTGTCAGATCACCCAGGAATTGGATGTTTGCTAAATCTGTTTCTGCTCTTTTGATCAATCTAACATAAAAATTGTAAAGAATAATAACTGAATTCAAAGTAGCTTTGAATCCTGGAAAGTTTGATTTGCTCAATATAAAGAGTTCAATTATTATTCCATAAGAGAACTAAAATAATTTAAAAGATAGCTCAAAGGCCAGGAATAACTCCTTAAAATAGTTTTTTTTTAATTTGTTTCTTTTAATTTTTTATTTTTATTTTTTGCCAAGTATTAGGAAATACTTGGTGATTTTGGCCTTTAGCCTAGTTCTTCATTCTTGGAAAGTGTCAGCTTATTCTAAAGTAAAGTTTCATCACTGAAATGGATACTTTCATTCTCCAAATACCTTCTTACTGCCTTAGAATCACCATAACACTCAAAGATTTCTAGTCCATGCTCGATTGCCATTCTTTTCATAATTAGTATTCAGTATGAACTAGAATCACTCAGTGTTCTTTGATGCCTCTCAGTGCCTGTGCTTGCTCTGTGGACTGGTGTCAGTGGCAGCACTTGTGTAAGCAGAGATAAAGCATGTGGTATAAAAACATAGCAAATGCAGTTGAGAAAGCATGGGGTAGTTCTGAGTATCACAGACAATGTAAATGATGGCATGCAAATCTGATCAGAAAGACAGAATTCTAATGAATGTCTGCCTAGGAAACTATCATCTCATTAGAAAAGACCCATTCCTCTTGCCCAGCCATAGGAATTATGAGTTTCCTGCTTAATGTTCATATATTGTAAGCAAATGAATTGACAAAGTGACAAATTAGTTAAATGTTTAAACCATCTATTTGAATTTGGGGATATTTGCATGTAGGTTCCCAGCTGGCTGCAGAAACCCTCTTTGAATTTGTAAGGAACTAGGGAATTTTCTGTCAATAGTAACATTTTTTTCTTATTATTAAAGGAAAATGTTTGTCTTAATTCCTCTTTCCATAGAAATGAACCACCCTACCCTTTGCCAAGTGTTACCTTTTACTGTTTTAGAGTGGGTAAATACTTGAAATTGCTTTTACCACATGGACCCTTCATCTGTAATGGTTATTCTAAAAGTCATTCAAAGGAATATTTATGACAATTTACTAAAAAAATAAAAGAAAGAATATTGCCTACTCAACTCATCCTTCTCACTGTTCTCCTTACATGGTAAGTTAGACACACTTTTCAGATCGGAAAAGAAGTATTTAAGTGACGCTTGTCTAAAAGGTTATATATTCTATTATGGTTATGCATTAAAGATTCTTTAAAAGTGTAGCCTTGTCTGGAGAAGGTTGTGAAGAGTGTAGATAGATGAATGAGAGATAAGTCAAGTTTGTGAGAGGCATTAATTTAGTTTCCAAAAACATTGTACTAAAAGTATTCTTTTCTTTTTATAAAGACCTATATTTAAAAAAAAAAAAAAAGACTCCAGAGAAAGCTGTGGCTCTCTAGTAAGATAGATATCCACGCTGGAACCTAAGTATCTACTCAGGAGTCCAGGGTCTCAGAATTGGACATATGTTTTGTTTTCCTTTGCTCTGTTTGTCACCCGCTGGAGGCTTGTCTTAGTAGTAAGGCTTGTGGGATGGAAAAGGCAAAATGAGGATGAAGGTAAAATACCCACTCTGTGCAAGCCTGAGAATCTGAGTTCAGATCCCCAGTGTCCATTTGAAGCCAGACATAGAGGCATATACCTGTAAACCCTACAAGTAGGAGGCAAAACCAAAGGGATTCCAGGGTTCTGGCCAGGCAGTCTGCAGTCTGTTGGAAATGGTAAACTGCAGGTTCAGTAAGAGACTCTTTCTCAAAAGAAAAAGAAAAGAGAAAAGAAGAGAAAAGAAAAGAATAGAAAAGGCCCCAATGTTATGCAGTTCAGGACAATTCACAATGTCAACTTTTGACTTCCACACATGAATACACCCACAGCAACCCCTCCCATGTGATGTCCATAGCTAAAGTTTATTTATAGCCTCTTTTGGTTCATACTGAAATGATGTCGATTCATTACACAAAAATGTATAGAAAAAGAAGTATAACTCAGATCCATAGATTGGCTGCGTTTAGCTCCAAAATATGAAGAAATTTAAAATCTGCTGACTTGAGCTTTAAAACTCAAGACACTGATAGCAAACAGTAAAATTTCAGGTATGTGGAGTTTTGAGAATGGGAAAACCTGCCTGGCCATCTGACCTGGATTTGAAGCATGCAGCTTTTAAAAAGCCGATAAACTAGATAGACTGTGAAAGAACTACTGGACTTGTAGATATGATCCTGGTTTTGAATTCTTGCTCCACCATTTAGTGCTCAGTAACCTCATGCAAGTCACTTTTATTTTTGTGGGCCTAAATTCCTTACCTATAAAACGGTAAGATCCTCTATCCTATGTAGTTTTAAAGGCCATTAACTCATATTAATTATTGTATCCTTGGTGATTGTAGTTCATACACTTCCTGGGGTTATTGTGATTAATACTACAGTTTCAATGTACAGAATAGTATCTATTAAGTGTGTAAGACTGGGAAAAATAAATGGTTAAAGAAATCAGATCATTCCTCTGGAAAAGACTACTCATTCATACATGTTTTCATTCAATTTTTTTAAAATGAAAACCATTGCCAATATTTTTTTCTACCTTTAAGCCATGCTCAGATAGGGTAAGGAAGCACTACACTGGAGGAAAAAACAAAATAATTTGAAGTAAATAAGTTCTTATTAGTACATTGTATGGTATCATAAGGTTTTAATAACTAGAGAGTCTGGAAAACAGTGCAAGTCTTCTGAACCTTATAAAAAGACCTGTTAGTTTTTTATATAAAATGTCAAGTCAGAACTAGAAAGTAATTAATTTCAGAGTTAGTTGTTTATTATTGAGTGTATTAAATATTCTAATGTTGTGTGTGAAATATAGGCATGAACCTTTTGACAGATAAATTTTGCACAATTTACTCATAATCATAACCATATGATACACATAAATATAAAATTAATTTCAGTTTTATAACCGCCAGTTCCACAGCTCTAAGAACTATTTATGAGTGGAAGAAAGTATGTAGGACAAGTTCATAGTTCAACTTCAAACTACTCTGTCAGGACTTAGATATATGGTAGAATCTATGAAAGCATATGAGTAGTTTTGAAACCCAGAGTAATCCTTGAGAAAGCTGACCACAGGGAATGGAACATGTAAATGAGAACTGGGGAGTGACCTTTAGGTAGATTGGAATAGGTCATGTTCTGCATGGTCAGGGCAATTGCCTATTCCTGTAGTTTCCATTTTAACCATTTAAGACATTTAAGACAAAAATTGTCTTTTGAAGACAATTTCATAATCTACTAGACACATACATTTCAGAGCTTTTAGATACATTCACCCTCGTTTTTTTCTGTTAATTTATTTTCTCTTTCTGGTTTCGTGTAGTGGCCCTTCCTCGTATCATCTAAAGAAAGTTTGTAGGGAACGTATGCTATGGGAAATGAGTTTCTATAGTGTCTATCTCTTGGGTTCTGCAGATTTTACTTTTGATGAACTTATGCTTTACTTAGATAAAATGATGGCAAAGGGGATGAATTTACTACTCTCACTGAGGTAAATCTACTTGAACTATAGATGTTCAGAGATAATAACTCCAGATTGTAGAAGGGAGTCTCTTAACTTGTCTCCCTGTTCTCAGTTTACTGATTGACCCGTTTATGGATTTCTAGACCTAGAGCAATATTCTCAACCTTCCTCATGCTGTAACTCGTTAATACAGTTCCTCATGTTGTAGTGACTCCTGACCATAACATATTTTTGTTGCTACTTCATAACTAGTTTTACTACTGTTATGGATGAGAAAATCAATATTTGTGTTTTCTGATGGTCTTAGGAAACCTCTCTGAAAGGGTCATTCAACACCAAAACAGGGTTCTCAACCCTCAGGTTGAGAACAGGTCTAGTATACTTGATCTCCAAATCTTCCATTCTCTAAAATTTGTTTAGACTCCAAACCCTTCTCCCAAACTATTCAGTTATGGGTAGAGACATGACACTATAATATTATATGTACCAAGCTTACTAGAAGAATGCATGATTATTTTTGATAACAGATATGTAGATTGCTCTATCTCTTAATTTAAAACAAAAAGAAAAACAAAACCTAGCCATCGTTTCTATGTTATCTTGCTTATGATGTATTCTTGACCTATTCAAGAAGAGACTGTGAATGTTTCATGCCTAGCAGTTATTTTCTCGGAGGAATGATGCTCTCTGGCAACAGTTTCTTTCATTTGGATAATTATGCTATTCCCAACTTTAATGTAAATGTGGTTTGATAAAGGAGTAAGCAAACACATGAACTAAAATAGATTAGTTTCCCAATTGATTAAAACATTCTTCTTTTATCTATTCATATGTACAGTTGAAGTATGTTAGCAGTATATGTTCTCCATACACTGAATTTCTAAAACTATTCTTTATTTCTAATCTTTAATCTTTATAAAGAATTTTTTAATGTATGCTCTCTCTGAGTGTGTACCTTTGTCTCTTTTTCTGTATGTGTATGTGTGTGAGTACATGTGCATATGTGTGTACATATACTTCTATAGAACTTGCTTTCAGTGTGTACCCAATCCCAGTGTTTAAGTTGAAATTCAGCTATCAGCTCTATAAAAAAAATGCAGAGAAAACACACATAGCCCACTTTTACACCTGTGAAGTTGAGCAGTTCATAATAGAGAAATTATAATTCAATCTTCACTCTTGAATGAGCCTTTGCTGTTACCCAGGAGTATCATTGTGTAATGATCCTAGTTCAAACAGTGCAGAGCAAACACCAATAGTATTTAGTAATAAAACTGATTATTTGGGTATTTGTTGGTCACTACTTGTATTACTCTTAGCATACTCACAGCACTAAGAAAACATGAGTCTGCCTTAAACCATAAAAGAAGTAACTAATTACAATAGATTTCTTTCAAGTTTTTTAGTGTATTCTCCTATTTATGAAAGCCTGATAGAGTGGAAACAATTTTGTTTTTAATAGCCACCAGTTAAGTGCTGAGTCTTGTAGTAATTCTTACCCTGAGTGATCAGTTTAAGTCTTAGGAGCCAGTCTTCATCAGGGATGTGGAGAGGGGAGGAGAAAGACGCCTCATAAAAATGAAGTAAGTACATGTATTAAACAGTGGCCCAAATATTGGTGCCCTTTCTTAACTTTGTTTTGTCTTTTCTATCTTTGTTTAAATATCTATTTTCAAGTCTTTTAACATCATTAATACCTAGTTTCTAAGTGCCTAGAATTAGGCCTTTGCTAGCTACTGAGTAGATGGTGATTGAAGAAGCTTCTGGATGGCACCTGTGCTTAGTTGGCTGTGGATATTATTGTTTCCTACAGAAATCCAGAAGCATGGATTTTGTAGCTTTCTCAGATCACTCAAAAATATATTTACCAACTACATGAGAATCTAGAAATGTAAATAAATTACTACTGACTGTTAATTTCATCCAAAGATGGTAATAGATGTGAATGTAATTGTATGTGTTATCTACTTCCTTCACTTCTCACCAACAGTGTGTGAGAACATACTTTCTGTATGGTTCTGACTAAGATACTGAAGGACCTTTTAACAGAGAGAATGTCATCTGAGTACTCAATTTTAAACTTAAATGATAAGCTACTCTTCTCAACAGTGGGCAGGCTTTGGGCTGGGCCAATCTTTACTTTGGACTGAAAATCTAATATCCATTTAATGAAAAGAAAATTTTGTGAACTGTGAGCTGATCCATGCCTGTTGTCATTAGAATTAAGTTTAGCTAGTTCCATTTTTCAGGAGCATGCAAGAGCTATTTCAACATGCTTCTATTTTCTCTTAATAAATTGACTTGGAAAGATAAAATAGGTATTTGGTTGAATTTCTAAATGTTGGTTCAGTGTCCATTTTATACAAGTTAAACTTTTAGTACATATATCATTATTAAATTATAGTGTGCTAACTTGGGAGACAGGGCAACATCAAACTTGTAGGAAGTTCCTTAGTGAAGAATGAAACATTGATAATTCACCTGGTGCTATAAAATGTAATGATGATTATAAAGCAGGACATGCTGTCACACCAGTAGCTCAAACCTACGATGTTTTGAAGATAGTAACATTTACAGTGATTTCCTGTTTCACTAGCAGAAGATAGGAAACAGACCTGCATGGTGAAAGATCTTGAGGGTCATACCTAAATCTCAATAGAGAGTACCATTTAAAAATTCAAATTATTTTGATTTAAATTTTGAGTTCATCTCTGTACCAATACCATACAGTTTTTATCACTATTGCTCTGTAGTACAGCTTGAGGTCAGAGATAGTGATTCCCCCAGAAGTTCTTTTATTGTTAAGAATTGTTTTTCCTAACTTGAGTTTTTTGTGTTTCCATATGAAATTGAGAATTGCACTTTCCATGTCTTTGAAGAACTGTGTTGGAATCTTGATGGGGATTATGTTGAATCTGCAGATAATTTTTGGTAAAATGGCCGTTTTTACTACGTTAATCCTACCAATCCATGAACATGAGAGATCTTTCCATCTTCTGAGGTCTTCAATTATTTTTTCAGGGATTTGAAGATTTTGTCATAGAGATCTTTCCCTTGCTTGGTAAGAGTTACACCAAGATATTTTATACGATTTGTGTCTATTGTGAAGGATGCTGTTTCCCTACTTTCTTTCTCAACCTGTTTATCATTTCTATAAAGGTTTGTTTGAGTTAATTTTATACCAACCACTTTGCTGAAGTTATCAGCTGTAGAAGTTCTATGGCAGCTTTTTGGGGTCAATAATGTATACTATCATACCATCTGTAAATAGTGATACCTTGATTCCTTATTTTTCAATTTATATCATTTTTATTTCCTTTTGTTGTCTAATTTCTCTAGCTAGAACTTTGAATACTATTTTGAATAGATATGGAGAGAGTGGGCAGTCTTATCCCTGATTTTAGTGGAATTGCTTCAAGTATCTTTCCATTTAATTTGATATTGGCTGATGGTTTGCTATATATTGCTTTTATTATATTTAGATAAGGGCCTTGGATTCCTGGCCTTTCCATTACTTTTAACATGAAAGGGTGTTATATTTTGTCAGATGCTTTTTCAGCATCTAATGAGATGATCACATGATTTTTTTCTTTGAGTTTCTTTATATAGTGGATACATTAATGGATTTTTTAATATTGAACCATCCCTATATCCCTGGGATAAAGCCTACTTGATCATGGTGAATGTTGGTTTTGATGTGTTCTTGGATTTGGTTTGTTATAATTTTATTGATTATTTTTACATCGATATGAGCGAAATTGGTCTGAAGTTCTCTTTTTCTGTTGGGTCTTTGTGTGGTCTAGTTATCAGAGTAAGTGTAACTTCATAGAATGAATTAGGTAATGTTCCTTCTGTTTCTATTTTGTGGAATAGTTTGAAGTACTAGCTCTTCTTTGAAGGCCTGATAGAGTTCTGCATCTAGATATCTAGAGTTAAGCCATCTAGCCCTGGAATTTTTTGGTTGGGAAGTTTTTCAGACAGATCGATTAATGGAATAGAATTGAAGACCCAGAAGTAAGCCCACACACTTATGGACACTTGATCTTTGACAAAGAAGCCAAAAACATACAATGAAGAAAGCATCTTAAATAAATGTTGCTGGTCTCACTGGCAGTCTGTGTGTAGAAAAATGAAAATAGATCCATATTTATCACCTTACACAAATATCAAGGACCTCAACATAAAACCAGATACACTGACTCGAATAGATGAGAAAGTAGGCAAGAGCCTCAAACTCATGGGCACAAGGGGAAATTTCCTAAACAGAGCTCCAATGGCACACACTCTAAGATCAAGAATTGATAAGTGGGACCTCATGAAACTGAAAATCTTCTGTAAGGCAAAATAAACAGTCAGTAAGACAAATTGACAACCTATAGAATGGGAAAAAAATCTTTATTAACCTCGCATCCTATAGAGGGCTAATATCCAAAATATATAAAGAATGCAAGAAGCTAACCTCCAAAAAACCAAATAACCCAATTTTTAAAAATGGGTATAGAACTAAACAGAGAATTTACAACAGAGAAATCTCGAATGGCAGAGAAGCACTTAAAGAAATGTTCAAAGCCCTTAGTCATCAAGGAAATGTAAATCAAAATGACCCTGAGATTATACCTTACACCAAATAGAATGGCTAAGATCTCAAACTCAGATGACTGAACATATTGGTGAGGATGTGGAGAAAGAGACACCGCTTCATTGCTGGTGGGATTGCAAACTGGTACAACCACCCTGTGTATCAATCTGGAGGTTCCTCAGAAAATAGGAAATAGACCTACCTGAAGACCCAGCTATACCATTCTTGAGCATATACCCAAAAGATACCCCACTATACCACAGGGGCACATGTTCCACTATGTTCATAGCAGCCTTATTTGTAATAGCCAGAAGCTGGAAACAACCCGGATGGTCCTCAAAGGAAGAATGGATTCAGAAAATGTGGCTCATTTACACAGTGGTAAACTATTCAGCTATTAAGAATGAGGACATCATGGGTTTTGCAGGCAAATGGGATTGAACTAGGAAATACTGTGATTGATGTAACCCAGACCCAAAAGGACATGCATGATATGTACTCACTAAATGGATATTAGCCAAAAAGAACAGAATACCTAGGATACAACCCACAGAATTTAAGAAGTTTAATACCCAGAAATGCCAAGTGAACATGTTTCAATCCCACTTAGTAGGGGGAAGAAAATAATCAAGGGAGGCAGAAGGAGGGAGGGATTTGGGGAGGGGTGGGCCAGGGAAGGGGAAAAGCGGACCAGGATTAGGTATGGGGGTGGGGAGACAGAAGAGAAGCCCAGAGGGCAAGCAGAATGAATGGAAATATGCAGCCTCAGAAGGTGGGAGGTGGGGACAGGGGAGACCATCTAGAAAGTACCAGAGACCTGTGAGGTGAGAGAATCTCAGGACCTTAGATGAAATGCTCAACTGTGGGGAGAGGGAGCTAAATGAGTCCACCTCCAGTAGATAAACAGGGCCTCAAGAGGAAGGATGGTGTTGCCAACCCACAGTCAAAATTTCTGACACAGAAGTGTTCCTGTCTAAAAGAACTACAGTGATAAAAATGCAGAAGAGACTGAGGGAAAGGCAGTCCAGTGACTGGCCCAACTGGGCTTCCATCTCATGGGGAGACACTAAGCCCTAACACTATTACTGATGCTATGGTGTGCTTACAGATAGGAGGCCAGCATGGCTGTCTTCCTAGAGACCCAACAAATGGCTAACTGAGACAGATGCAGATACTTACACCCAAGCAATGGACTGAAGTCAGGGACCTCTGAGGTTGAATGAAAGAAAAGCTGGAAGAAGTTGAGGAGGAGGGTGAACCCATAAGAAGACCAGCAGTCTTAACTAACCCCAAGATCTCTCAAACACTGAGCCACCAACCAGGCAGCATACATGAGCTGGTCCAAGGCACCTCTCCCACATATATACAGCAGAGGACTACCTGGTCTGGCCTCAGTGGGAGAAGATGTGCCTAATCCTGGAGAGAATTGAGGCCCTATGGACTTGGGAAGGCCAGGTGGGGGCCATCCTCTTGGAAACAGGCATGGAGGAGGAATGAGATGAGGCACTGTGGGAGAGGGACTGGGAGGGGGACAGTGGCTGGACTGTAAATAAATAAAGTAATAAATTTGAGTTCATTAAGTATACATTTAAGCCACACATGGGATGATTTAAATTCTAAAAAGTGAGAAAAGGATTGAAAGAAGCAGAGGAGTTGAGATCAGAAGACCAGTCAGGAGAATTTGTTACTCTTATGTGTCGCAAGCATAGAGAATCTGTTTAGAAATAGAAGTTTTAAAAGATGGACATGGAGGTTCAGATGGATTTTTGTTTTTGAGCATTTGACGTCTCCTCTTGTCTACTCTGATAAATAATTACCACTAACGGGTTCTAGTGTGTATCAACTAAGCATAGTTAAAATCTGTTTCCCAAGATTGAAAGATTTTAAGGACACTCTGATCAGTTATTGCTGAATTTTTCTTGGATTCTTGTTTCCCTCATTTGCATTGATACTTTATTCCATATACTTTTTTAATTAACAGAGACTCAAACAACCTTTATTCTGAAGCTATCAAACCACCCTTTCTCTGGAGAAAATTTCAAAGTTTTCTGTAGCATTGACTAGTTTACCAAAATATGGTCAGTATTTCATGGATAAGTTATATACTGTATATTTTTTCATTAGAGTGGGTGAGAATATGAAAATCACCCTTCCTGTACACCTATTTCCACTTTACCTGCCCTGAAGTACTCTGTTAGGGTTGAAAACACAGCTACAAGTGATATCTCCATATGAAATATGCCCACAGCAGCTGTTGGGGAGCTCCCTTCTTTCATTGTTGTGCCAGCAGGAATGAACACTATGACCCGGTTAAAGGAACAGTATCCTTCTCCCGATAGATTATGATTTTATTCTCTCTTGACTGGCAGTGAGACCAGGAATCTTAATGGCCCTCTGTTCATACCATAGAATATGTTGACAACTGACACTTCCATTGGGAAAATAATAAGCTAGTAAGGAGTGCTACTGTTTTGATAGATGTCCATTTTTGGTTTGGGGGAAGTGGGGGCCTCTTTCATTTGGTAGATTCTTAATCATGAGAAGCAAAATAATTTCAACTTCTTGAGTCATCACTGTGAATCTTAAATAAGAATAACTTCTTAAAATAAGAAGTTGAATTTAGTGGGTACTGAAGACTTGCCTTACCTATAGTCTGGTGACTATGCTATATCTAAGTGAAAGCTTTCTGCTAGGGGATGCCATGTCTCCTTATGAAACTGCAGCTCATCCCTCTCTTTTTACCATTTCCTTTCTTGTTTCACATCCTTCTTCCCTGAAATGGGGAAGAAATATCATTATTTTTTCCCATGTAGTAGAGAATTTTATGGTTAAGATCAAGGATTGTGGGATTCTGACAGCTTGAATTAGAATCTTTGTTCTGCCACTTATTTGGGAAAACCTATTTATACTTTCATTTTCAAAAAAGACAGGATTATTCTTTTTTTTCCTTTAGTGATAGAATTAAGTCTGAGAATCCATGCAGAGAGCTTCACGGCAGAGGTTTTTATACAGCAAATACATTTTCACTCATGCTTTCCATTGTTGCTCTCAACCAAAGGAAGAACAAAATCTGATAGCATTTGTCATTTGCTGGATAGGGCCTGGACCCCATGATACTCAGAGCAATTATCAGCCCACTCTGAAGATCTGACCTTGCTGGTTGGAAGTGGTCTGGTTCAGATTTTATTTGGCAAGACAGAAACTGTCATTTAAATTTTGGGGTGGGGGGCTCTAACAGAGGAATCTGCTATCCAAAAGAATCCAAAAGAATCTGCTATCTTTTTCTCTAGTTGCTATAACCAAAAAGGTAAAAATAATTTCAAAACATACTTAAATAATAACTTCTGTGGATGGTACATGCCATATATGATGGTGGAACCAAACACTAATTAAGAGGTCATCTATGTGCTTAGTTCTTGTTAGAGAGACAGGGAATGCACAATCATGATGGTTTTTGCTATATGTTTAGCTAACTTGGATTAGTGATGGGCTCTGTTTTGATTTAGGTTTCTCTACAGTTCACATAAAAAATGTACACTTATAAATCTGTACAAATTGCTTCATTAGAAATAGAAAAGGTTTTAGAGCATTACTAGAGATTTGAAAAAGTTGAAAATGACACCAGCCTGGAATTGGACTTTGAATTAAAGGATGTATGGTATATTAACAGACAAAAATCATAGGTAGATTTTAGGACAGAGAAATTATGAAATAATACACTTGAATTCACAAGCACTCGGCTTTTGTCTGGAAAATAAAACTATTGCTTAAGCAATAGTTTTAAAATAGCTAATTTTCCATTGGTGTAGAAATCTCAGATCCTGTTGATAATTAAAAACAAATCTCTGGAAAGGGGAACAGAAGAAAAAATAGTGTATTCTAAATTTTGACACTAAACTGGGTAATTATATTCTAGAGATTAACTGACCTCTTTACCAACAAAAAAGTCCCTTTATCTTCAAACACTAAGGTCATCAGTGTATATGCTTTTAAGTGAACCCAATGATCCTGTTAATAACATTATGGAAATGCAAGCTCTAGCACATTAAGAGAATCCTGTTGGGATATTCTCCTATTATTGAATTTTGTAAAAGGCTTGATTCCTGAAAATTTTCTACAAGTAAACACCCTGTAGCCTAATAATCGCTAATAGATAATGCAATGATCTTCTAAATATTCAAATCTAACTTTGTTCTTTTTTTCTTATAACTCAAAATTTGGAGTAATTTGCATTGATTTTATATTATAATATTGTAAAATTTAAGAAGAGTAAGTATAATCTAAAGTTTTATATAATGTTATCATCTTAGACATTATAAGTCCGCTTTCTTTTCATTATAGAAAAGAAAACTAAACCAAAAAGAATAAAGTCCTTTGACCAACATCATATTGTAATTTCATGGCTGACCTGAGTCTAGCAGCCAAATATCTTAATTTCTAATTTATATCCATTCTAAATATAGCAATTTTGACTACTGGGCAAAATAGGTTCAAAAGCTTGAACAAATGCCTTTCAGAATAATACTGTGAATTAAGAGAACAAGAGGTTGTTGAGTATCTTGACTGGCAAGTTATTACTGGAGAAAAATAGTTGTAACCTTTTGAAAGATCTCCATAGCACCTTTGCATGTGTTATTTGTTTAGTCTATCCTAACAACTTTATGTTATTAGGACTGTTGTTCTTCTCGATTTATATATAAACCAGAAAATGGAAAAAGTATACTTAATTTCGGGAATTAATATATGGCTGTGTGGCAGAGCTTGAATTCAAAAGCAGATGATCTGAGTTGGAGTCTTGATTCTGCTTCTTTAAAATGAGATCTGCTCATGGGAAAGTTTTGTTCTTATCTTTCCATCTTCCTTGTGTCATCAAAAGTAGTTTTTGTAATTTCATATTAGCTGTACAGTTGGTAAAATAAAAAGATGCAGGAACTGGAGAGAAGGCTCAGTGGTTAAGAGTACTGAATGCTCTTTCAGAGGACCCAGGTTAGAACCTCAGCAGCCACATGCCAGCTCACAAGCATCTTTGACTCCAGTCCTAGGGTATCCATTCTGGGTTCTATGTGCACTAGACACACATGAGGTACACAGATACACTCATAGACAACATGCTCAGACACAGAAAATACATTAAAGACTTTAAAATCACTTAGCTTAAGTTTCATTAGTATTCTGTATCTCTGCATGATTTTCAGAACCATATAGGGTATAGCACTGTCATGACATTCAGAAGAAAGTGCCGCGGTACTGCCATCTGTATGGCTCTGTAACTGCAGGAAAGTGCCATTGAGGAGAAAGCAGGACCTCCCTGGTTGACTAAGTAATTTTAACTCCTCTGCCATTCACAGCAATACAACCATTTTTTCCCCTTCACTTTGAGATTCCTTTGACTTGAGACAAGATTCTTAACTGAACAGTATCATTTGTATCTGCTTCCTGTGTCACTGAGGATGAGAGCTACATACTCTGTGAAGATCTAGAGATTGGGATTAAGGGTGCTACATCATTATATAAAAGAAAATCGTATCATTGAGAAAGGTGTGATTGAACAGTCTAAAATGCTTGATAACATTGAAAGAGCTTTTTCTCTTTCTTACAATTAATCCATGTCTCCATTTGCATTTAGAAAAAGTGTCTGACAGCCCCAACAACACCACAAGAGAAGTGCACAGCCCAAGCAATAAATCTCTCGAGGCATTCAACGAGTGCCACAGGCCTCATTAATCTTGATTATTTCCAGTAATAGATAACTGCACAAATCAGCTATTATTCCTAATCATGCACATAAAGATAACGGATGGATAATAGCTTCTTGCATGGTTAGACGAAGCTAACGTTTCATTTACAAATACATTCCTATAAATGCCATCGAATGATGTTTCTACTCACTTAAAAAGCCAGAGAGAGATGGGTGTCTCTGCAGAAGAAATTGGATGTTCAAAGATAAGTTTTAAGACAGGAGACTCGTAGGTAGGTTTCATTGGAGACACCTGCTGGCTTTTGTGTTACCATGTTGCAGTGTTGGCTTGTTTAGGCCATAGTATACAGCAGAATTGTACAGTATTAGTTTCTAGAGGCTACTACTATTCTCTTATATAAAATAAAATAAAGTCATTGAGAGAGGTGTTTCTAGGTGTATTTAAGAACAGTACCCAAAAGAAAAGTAATGGCCTTAGGGTTTTTGATAATTTATAAAATGTGCCCTATGGCACTTGGATTACCCCAAGCATCTTCCTCAAATACTAAGCAGGATGAACGGTAGGAGGGTTCGTAGATGATGAAGATATATTTCCTGTGCAGTTGGATTATTTGTAAGTGATCAAATGGTTTTGGTTTTGTTTCTGTGATGCTAAACTGTTACATAACTAAAAACTCACAGGGGATAAAAAGAGATGGGTGTATGTTGAGTGCTCATGAGATTTTTAGCTAAAGCTGCCCAGCTGAAGAATATTAGTAACACTCTTCCTTTCTAAATTATGCCTTTCTGTGGGCATCACAGTTGCCCTGGGAGATGCTTTCGTTACATATAAACAAGAAGTTTTTCCTGTCCATATGCCAGTGCTTAAAATATGGTCTGGAAATGAGATGCTTCTTGTATATGATAGATCTTTTCTCAGTATCAGTCCATCAGTAGCCGTTGCCCTATCGCAACAACATACACTTAGAGAAGCGTCGTGTCGTAATTCACACTGTGTAAACTGACCGTATCCCTTGACAGAACATCTTTTTTAAGTTCATTAGCTTCAAGTTTTATTCTAACCTTTTCTCTTCCAAAAATAAACTAGTTTTGCTTTTCCATAACTTCAAAGAAGGTAAGGCAGGAGTCTGCTTTTCATGGCCTCCATATTTTTTTGTGTTTGTTAAATGTTTAAGTAGAAGAATTTTTAAACCAGTTTTGTTCGTCTATTTGTTTGTTTGTTTGTACTTCCTGATGATGTCTGTGCAAGGCAACATATTAGGAACTAGGGCAGTGCAAAGGTTCAGTGTGAGTCTTTCATGAATTTTGTAGTTCAACAGACAAAAGTATAAAAATACTCAGATGAAAGGTAAGGCATGTCAGAAACTAAAAAAGCACTGAGGATAGTTGTGTATAGGATTGCTGTGCATTAAGACATAAATCTATACCCATGGTATGAGAGACAAGTAGCATGAGCTGTATCAGCAGGTTGTGAGCATGGGCAAATCAGCGCTCTCTACAGAGGATGGTAACTGAACCATTGAGTTACATAATCAGCAGTATAGAGAAAGCATAAAGTGTAAATGTCAACCCAATCATAGAACACTTGGCATGATGCAATAAAGAGTTTGGGGTTTTCTTTATAGATGCTAAAGATCACTAAGTGTGGTAGTGATGTGGTAATATCTGTAGTTCTAAAATATTGATTCAGAGATATATAGAATCAGGTCACAGAGGATAAGCTACAGAATCAATGTGCAGACTCCTGTTCACTTTGTCTTGCCTTGGAATATGATGACTAGTCTTACCTGTGTAAGTGGATATGAGACAACTGCTTCCTAGACAGCAGGAGGGTCCAGGAAGAATTTGTGGTTTTGTTGGAAGTAGTCATTATTACAGGTCACCTCAAACATAGTAGTTTAAGAATGCTAACCATTTCATTGAAAACTCTGTCAGGACAAGGTATATTGAAGCTACAGTGCCTTCTTATAGCTTCAGCTGCAGCTGTTGAAATGGCTGTGATGACTCAGATGCCTGAGACTGGCATCATCTGGGCATCTGGAAGCATCTTCACTTATATACCTAACACGCAGGATAACATTCCTAGAAAGCTGTCCTGTGTTAGACCTGGTGACCAGAACGTGTATACACTCTCCTCAATTCAAAGGGAAAGAATAGATATCTCTTTCTTCATTGGGAAATTGTATTGTTTTGTTGTACAAGAATGTTGGAGAATTATTATCGAAACTGTCTTTGAAAATAGTCTGTTGAAAGTGGAGATTGGCAGCTGTCAACAGCAAAGATTACTACTGAGTCTTGTTCCTCAGATACTTGAGATCTATAGGATTTGGGAGGGCAAAGGGTATAGAAAAATGACAAGAATTAGTACTTCAGTCTATTTTAAAGGGCTGAGTATGTAAAGATTTGAGAAGGCAGGAAGAGGTCACCAAAGCTCTTTCAGGTCTTTCTAATATTCAGAACAACCAGAAAAGGAGCACAAGAAACCAGCAGGATACTTGAGAGAATATAAGCCCATGGAGGCTGAACTAAGAAAGCATCCTCAGAAAAGAGAACTTTACATGATCCTCTGAAGCGACTAGTAGTGGCAAAGAACAGTCAGTAGATGCTGAGGGAGAAAGTGAACCATGACAAGGAAAAGTAACAGAAGGCGGCCTGTAGAACACCTTAACCTGGTGAAGCAGAGAGGAGGAAGCTAGAGAGTTTTATCTAACACTATAATGCATACTTAAAACAGTAAAGAGCAGACCCTCAAATGAGAGGCTTTCGAGTTTTAACCCTTGGGAATAGGGAATAAGTCATGTCTGATTCTATATATGTCCCCTTTAAAGCATTTTGTGGGTTATAATTTTTAGAAAGCATTATAGACTCACTGGAGAGAATTCTGAGTGATTGATTTAAAAGCTCTTGAAATTTAAGAGTTGGGTGCAACGTTGACAGCATTGTAGTCAGCAGTGGACTGTGTTTAGGTCAGTGATCCATTCACACACACACACACACACACACAGAGTGAGAGCGAGAGCGAGAGAGAGAGAGAGAGAGAGAGAGAGAGAGAGAGCAAGCTACTTAGAGTTTTGTTTGATTATGTTCTTTTATCTAACTAGTTTCTTAAAATACCATTACTTTAGGAAGCTAGCCCACCCTGCCCTTATCCAGATGTCATTACTTTAACCAGCTGCCATGTAGTCAGCTCACTTGAAGACAGTAAGTGAAGTTGCTGGTCTCTTTAGGGGTATGGAGGGAAGGCCTATTCTTGCTGGGAGACTGTTGAGCAAAGAAATGAAGACTGTTGTAAGAAGCATGGCCTCTTTTACAGAAGTTAATCAGCCTCTTTCAGGCTTGAGAAAATATTGACCCATAGGCCCAAGACTTAAAAGAAATGAGGCCACAAACATGTGATACAGCCCTCAGAGAAAATTCCTGTGCTATGCCTTTTCTCTCAGTGCCTTTTCTAGCTGTTTTAAAACTGGGTAAGCTATGTTTGTGAGGGAATATGAAAATGCCAACTTTTACAGTTCAAGGAGCATACATTCTCTTGTTTGGGGACAGCGCACTGCAGTGTTCTTAATGTTAAACAAACTTTTACCTTCTTCTTCTTCTTCTTCTTCTTCTTCTTCTTCTTCTTCTTCTTCTTCCTCCTCTTCCTCCTCCTCCTCCTCCTCCTCCTTCTTCTTCTTCATATTTCTGAGAGTTAAACCTAAAGCCTTGTAGATGATAAGCCCACTACCACAGAGTTACATCCCTAGCCTCAAGAACACTTCATATGAATAATTTCCATATATGTAAAATAATTTAGGGGTTTTGAGTTTATCAGAGAATGGCATTTTAAATTTTTGTTTGTTTGTTTAGTATGTGTATGTGTGCAGGAGGCCACAGAATGAATATGGAGGTCAAAGGACAACCTGCTATGCTTGGTTCTAGTTCTACCTTGTTAAGGCAACAACTGTTGTTTCTACTATTTGAGTCTAGGCTACCCAACCCATGAATTTCTACCAGAATTTCCGGTCTCCACCTCTTATCTTCTCATAAGTGCATTGGGATTGCAAATTTATGCTACTACATCCTGACTTTTTACATTAGTGCCAGGGATCAAACTCACGACAGCAAGTTTGTCCCACAGGTGTACTTGATTGGAAGAGCAGAACATTTTTACATATGTTGTCCAAGCTGCATTTTTCCATCCTTTATAATCCAGAATGGTCAGCTAACACAGCTGAGATTGTCAGTGTAATCTCAGCTTCTTATTCAGTCCTTAGTCTGTATGTTCCAGCTACAACTCCAGAATCAATGATAAGAAAGCCAACCTGTGATCTAATTGTGCTAGCCCCAGACCTTAGCTCTTACACTCAGACTAAACTAACTCTTCTAAGATTGAGTCAGTATTTCCATTATTGTCATGGGCAATTAGTAGCCACTTACAATTGGTCACAGTTCATTTCTGCTAATGGTATTACAGAAGAGATTGGATCCACCACATGGCAGTGCACATGAGTTCTCAGAGACTAGGTATCCAAGTGGTATTGGAAGGGATTCCAGTTTGCAGGCCGACTTGGAAAACTGCTTTTTGTGGGTTGCAATGCTTTTTTTGTACAGCTTTTTATGAAACCTGTCTTTATGGCAAATTAACTTGCTGGAGGCCTTGTGGCCAGAATGAATTGAATTGTGAGCATTAACTTTATACTAAGTACATAACAGTGACAGAACTGAATGTAATTTTAGAAATATGAGACTGTTATTTTTCTAAAAGGCCATCATTTCTAAGAAATAGCTTTGTAAGAGAAGTTTGTCAGAATTACGAGTGATTTTGGAGATTCCAGTTACTAAGGTATGAAATCTATTTATGAGCAAAGAGCTGCACTGTCTTCTGAAGTTTCTTTGTTATTTTTTTCTCATTCTAATGAACCTGTGAGTGTTTAATTAAAAAGGTGACTTGAAACAGTTTAATGTTTCCCAGCCTTTTATTAGTGAAGTGATCTAAAATACAGCTTCCATAGCAACCAGCTTTTCTTTCCCCTGAAAACATTTTCTTTGAAAGTTGAGGGGTGGGACAGGGAAAAGAAGTCATATCAATATGTTAACACATTGGCTGATTTATTTTTACAGTTTAAAAAAAAATAGAGGAAACTTTATAAGTACTACGGGAAAAGATGGAAGCCTGCCATGTGTCTATGCCAGGGTGTCATGGACACTGAATCCTCATGAGGAAGAATATGTTCTGGCAAATGAGCCTTATTCATCAGATAGTGTAAACTCTGGAATAGGGAAGTTGGTAAGAATTCTGATGCAAAACCTTTAAGGGAATATTGCTTTGGTTTTAATTGAATGCCATTTTCTACATTAAGTATTGTGTCCATTCTAATTTCCCCAAAGGGCAGATAATGGTGTGTAAAAGCACTATAAATACATTTTGATATTTTTGATAGAACAGCTAGGTTTGATTTGCTTTTGATCTGGAAGTTACTTATTATTCTCATTTTTTGTTTTTATTTTTCATTAAACTGCAAGATCAGTGCTGCTCCTGCTGTGCTCCTAGATACTCTGTGTGGAAGATAGACAAAATGAGATTTCTTTTTGTGCTTGTTAGCAAAATGTTTTTAGGTTCTCTCCTTTCAGAGAATGGTGCTAATGCATGCATGTGTACATACTAGTGCACACACACATGCTAATTTAGTAATGAAAGTTGGCGACTTCCTTAAAATTAGCATCTTTGCTTTTGTCTGGCAGTAGTGTGTTGTCTGGTTATCATCCAGTCCCAAAGAAACTCGGGACAAATGACTAACTGTGGTTCCTATTAGTTAGTATAGCACAGTGCATGCTGGCCTACAGGCTCTCTCAGCATCACAAGTACTGTTAGAGTCCATGCTGGCATCCTGACTCCTATCAGTCCTTCTCAACCTGCCCCTACCATAAACTTGTCCAGCTCACGGGCCTTGCCTCCCCCAGCTTCTGACTCCTAGACAAGCTTGCACTTGAACTGTGCACCCCCTTTGCTCACTCAGTTCCTTTCACTTTCTCTTGGTCCTCTATCTCCCTTGCTCCTTTTCAGTTTCTTTCATATTTTCCTCAATGCCCTACTCGAATGGCCTGATTCTGTCTACTGGTCATATTTAGTCAACTACTTTCACTCCCCGTTCTGGACTCTTCCAGATTTCTCCTCCTCAAATCTATAGCAAAAATCCTCAACCATACCTTGGGGCAGTCATGTCCTAATTTTATAGAGTTATATTGTGAATAATTTCAGAACATGTCATTTGAATATAATCACCAAGCAATGCCAAGTGTTCCTGTCTGTGGCTGAATGTTGTCCTTTGTGCTGATTGGCCTTAGGCTTTAAAAGAAAGACTAAAACATTTATTTTTGTGTATGTGCAGTGTGTTGTGCGTGCTCATATACATATTCATAGGTATCTACACATTGGCTTGTGTGCGGTGCCAGAGCAGGACATCTGCTGCCCCACTCCATCACTTCCCACTTTATTCCTTTTAATCCTTGAAACAGGATCTCTCGCTTAACTTGGGAGAGAGGCTGGCAGCCAACACGCTCCAGCAATTCTCTTATGTCTGTTCCCAATAACTATGGGGTATGAACTAGAATCCTATGCTTGCTCAACAAACTCTCATTTTCTCCTAACCCATAGGCTTATTTTTTCTAGTCACCAATTTACCTGAATCAAGCTGCAATCAGGGAGCATTTTAATCCACAGCCTGCATGGATTGAGCAGTGGAAGTTTCAAAAAGGTGTGTAAGTTTCTATGTCTTTTGCTCACGTTTTTAACTATGACCTGTTGTTATTTGGAAATAATCTTTCAGCTTAGGAAAAGCTCTTATTGCTTTTCAACGTGAGAAAAAGTTGTGGTAGAAATTTTGTTTGGAGACAGAAATAGACAAATGCTGGCATGGGATACTCCCTTGCAGAATAAACTGGACATTAGCATTAATCACAATGACAGGTGACACTTTGCAATTAAACATGAGACCAACATTTAGAACTGAGAAAATGGTAAAACCTCTTGTAAAGTTCCCTTTTGAAAAAAGATGCATTTATTTTAAATGGATTTTTAGAGTAAAACTAGTTTGTGTGTTTAGACATCTAGTGTGCATCCTCAGAGGCTACTGTCTCTCTTACATACTCTTACTCTTGTGCTGATGCCATATCTGACTTTGCAAATACAAAGAAGTAGCCATATCATCTACATATATTAGAGATTATGTACCAAATACAGAGATGCATTTACTTCAAGATCTAAATAACTGATGGTTAAGTAAAGTATTTCACCAAAGCAATCTGTTAAAACAGTTCTTTTTGATATATGTTATGAACCAGTTTTATACTTAAAGTATAAATTTTGTTGTCTCTCTTCTAATGCTCTTTCAGTCTTACCTCTTATTTGTATTATGTAAGAAAAGGAGGAGGAATCTATTTGGCTGTTTTCCCTTCACATTCCTTTAAAGGAATGGCAACTGTAATATTGACTTAAGCCCCTTATTTTGAACGAAAATAGCATTGTCAAGTAAAATATAATAGCTGTGCCATGATATCTAATTACAAAGAAGAGTAAATCACTAAAAATAAATAAATAAATAAATCTCATAAGTCAAATAGAAAATAAAAGGAGTTAACAAAGTGGGTAAATACTGCCATCTCTAAGATCTGAGTAAGCTAGTTGAAAACATGTGTTTGGATGTCTGACAAATCAAGGATTGGCAAAACTTTTCGCTGTGGAACCCTTTGACCAAAGTAACAGAAAATAAACATACAACAACTTCATATGCTAAGCAGTTTTCAGTACTTTTCAGTTGTAAGTTATCAAGCAATAAGTAATCACTTTTGTGTGTGGTTCAGTCTGACCTTCAAATAATTATAGCCCTAACTTAAATAAACTGAAAAAGAAGAGAGAAAACTTTATGGTTGTGTTTAATCTAAAGATATCTGGGGGAAAAAAAAGCTCACTGGTAACCAAGTCTCTCTCTCCACATTACTATCAGTTTCTTGTGACTTCAAATGCATTCCAATCTAATGTTAAAACAATTTAGGACAGAAAATAAAGTTAAGAAATCAGTTGGATTTTTTTGTTGTTGTTGAATTTTGCTCAAGGTATACTATTGTTTCTTACACAATTCTCCTGATCCTAATTGCTTCTGGCAGCATCCATATTGTTCTTTCTAATGCAATTTAGTAGTTATAATAGTTACCACAGTATTTCAAGTAGAGCTGTCTTGCCCATTACTCTTTTATGGTATGTCTATAGTAAAAATTAAGAAGCCACAGCTGGAAGAGATATTTCCCTGAATGGTTAATTTTTAAAAAGGGGCCTTTGAAAACATTTATACAATCTTCTCTTTGACTTACATATCCAAAAGGAGTATCAATGCTACTGTCCAATCTTGATATACATAAAGAAAGGGCAGACATTTTAAAAGTACACCTTCAAGTTGGGGAAAGTTTTAAGAGTTAAAAACAGAAGATGAGAATAGAGTAGAAAGCCTTACTTCCCAGTTCAGTGACTTCCCTGAGTAGTTCCTTTACCTATAGCCACTTAGCTCCCATTTTCAGAAGGTTTTCTGGACTCTGGACCCTGCGACCAGATTAGAGGGAATGTAGTGTTCAGAAGCAGGTATCCTCCAGTCCTTTCTTTCTAACAAATACCTGTCACTTGATTTCTGTGACCAAGTATACGGGTAGTTTCCATCTTCTTCTTTCATTCCTGCTTGTAGGATCCTGCTGGATGCCTGAATCTCTAGTTTCCTAACACTTTGCTTTTGCTGCTAAGAATATCCCCAAATGGTACCGCCATTACCTCTAATGAAAGACTTTTCAGTTTGTTATAGGTTGATTTCTTGTCCAAGCTCTGGCTTTCCAGGGTATAATACATCCTACCATATCTACATGAATGTATTAACACATGATGTCTATAACACTGAATTTCAGGTTCTCTTCCTTGTGCTTCAGTATTGAAGTTTCATACACCATGTATTTGATACACTGAAGGTCACTGAACCTGTCACTGAACCACAGCGTCCCACATACTAACCAGAAAAACAAACTCAGGATTATTGAAAGAAGTGTTAGTTAAGGCTTAGAATTTTGTCATTTTGACAAATGAGATAGATATTTTATGTAACCTACTTTGTATTAAATAGACCAAGTAAAGGACTGTTATAGCTGAGATAAAGAAGCTAATATATAAAGTTTCTTACCATCAACAGAGACAAACTGTTCTTCAGCCATCTTCGTTCCTTTTTGGGAAGGGTCATGAACCTATTTGCTTTTCTTTCTAATTCATCTGAGAGCAGTAGACTCTGGTCTAGAAGCCAGGTCAATTCAAAAGCACATGCTAATTCTTGCTCCTTCTCAGGTCTGTTTGTTCTTGGGTTAGGGCAAGTTTGATAACAATTCAAATCCAAGTGTACTGGGGAAGAATAAAAGATCTCTAGTGTGGAAAAAGGCATCACAGAGGAAGAGACACTTAAGTGGGAAAAATTCATAAGGAAGACTCTAAAAAGGGAGATAGCAAACACTGACATCACTTACCCTTTCAGAAAAGTAATAATTACTACAGGTTACCTTTCTCTCCTTCGTTTAAGACAGTTGTTACATTTTTTCCTCTATTACATACACTCATGTTTGTGTGTGTGTGTGTGTGTGTGTGTGTGTGTGTTGTATAAAAGATCAAGTGCATGGCATGGCAGAAATGTGGAAGTCATAATACAATTTGTAGGATTCTATTCTCCAGCCACCTTGTGGATCCTGGGAACAGAACTCAGGTCGTCAGGCTTAGTTTCAAGCACATTTACCGGCCAAGCTCTCACCAGCCTTAAGACAGATAAACTTTAAATGTGACAGTATATATAAAAACACACTTCTTTTGTGCAAAAATAACAAAGACCCTGTCTAACATAGCATATCTGTTCTTTCTCTGCTGTCAATGGGGCCATCTCCTCCTCCTTGTAATTTCCAGGACTGTGGGGCAGATGGTTGGATGGCAGCTTGGCCCTGAACACAGTGATAATGCCACCTGGGCTGTGAGCTGAGGGGAGAGGAGACAACTTCCTCATCACTCTCTTATCTCTTCATTTTGAGTGGATTCCAAAGCAATTTAAAAACCAGTTTAAAATGCAGATAACAGGTAGAAAGGCAATTAGGGTTGTCTTACAAGAGATGCAGAAATGATTACAGCTGAGATGTTGGCCAGAGAAATGAAATTTTCCTCCTGGGGTGTCAAACAGTCTTAACTTCATGAGGTCCTCCCATCTTTCAGAATCTACATAGAGAAGAGTGGTTTGAAAAATCAAGGGCTACATGAAGTTGTGACTTCTTGAGGAAGTGAGTGTACTTGTAGAATACCTTCACCTTTTAATACCAATATGTTGCATAATTATTCTGCACCTCAGTAAAAATGATTAATAGCCCCCATCCATCACACTGTACAGTGCAGTACATCTAAGTACCAGAGAGCTTATAAAATCTACTTGGCAATAATTCACAAAACATTTATATTTTAGTAACATTTTTGAAGGGAAAAATCTAATTTTCAATAAATTCTGGTACAGCTTCCTTCCAGATTTTATTTGTCCTTTATGATAATCTTGAAGTCAAGTTTTTCTCCTCCTCACTGCCTCTTTGCTGTTGTTTCTTTTTTAAGCCAAAGATCAACATGTTTCAAGAAAAGGTTGAGTGTCCTCAGAGCACATAGGCTTGGAATTCTACATCTTGTTCTGTTTCTGCCTTGGTTGTAATCCATTCAATACCAGTGAAACTGATTACACTACAAGTTTGAAGTGTTATTTGTGATCAAGTAAAACAGTTTCTCAACCCAGTACATATAGGTTGTTCTCCTTACATACTTGTCTTTTCTTTGCCAGTAACCCATCTCTCCTCTCAAGCATATAGACTAGTCATTCTTAGGAAAATAATTAGTTGCTACCGTTTGAATGTAAGAATTCTGTTCTTACTACATGTAATCTAGTTATCTCTATTATTGGAAACTCACTTTTCCTATACTTTAAAAACATGTTCATTTTTATAATGTATGTGGAATATCTGCTAAGAATGATACTAATTATAGAAAGGCATGTTTTTCCCTTTAGTCAACACACACTATTCATAAGTGACATTAACTAGATTGAGTTCGTAATAAATATAAGTAGACTTTTCTGAAAAATGAAAAATCAGAATTGTAAAATTTGTATTCATTCTCAAAAATGATACTTAGGCACCCTTGTATTCCGCACCTCTCACCAGTGTGTGAACAGTGAAATTTATGGCTCTAATAATGGACAGGATTTTCTTGTTTGGAAAGAGCTCCCATAGTATTCTATAACATGAAGCACGTTTAAAGCATGGAAAAAGGTTTAATATTCAAAGCCAGAAAACATACACCTCAGGGAAGGTAGGATAGGAAATGTTTGTCTGTGTTTGCCATTTGAATATCATATGCCTGCTGTCTGGTTATCATCTATGAATTGGAAGGCTTCAGTCAGGAAAACAAAATCTAGAATAGGCTTCAGATGGTGAAATGCTGAAAAACCAGGCAGAGCCAGATATTTCACTAAGTACCTCTGAGGCTTTCTAGTTGAGCTTGACTTGTCTCTCATGCAGCTCTCAATCCTACACATCGTTGAATTGAGCATTTAGGGTTGATTTGGAAAGAGAAGCCGGTAGGGCAGCATGGCTGTGTATGGCGAGTGAGTGAGATGGAAGGCGTAGTGACTGCAGAGTTTGTGTGTACTTCAGTGAGTGCTGTGATGAGAGACTGTCGCTGGAAGAGAAGTGGATGGAGAGGAAATGAGTCAATGGAGAGGCGTGTTTAAGGCTAGATGTACGGGATGGGTCGTCATACCTTTCAGAAATGCAAGTGGATGGAGTGATGAATAGCTTACATAGATCTCCACATTCTAAGAGCGAGCTCAGGTGAAGACCTGTTAACTCTGTGTATATAAAAGTCACTCCGGCTGTGGGAGTGAGTGTGGGGGCTTCGTGACTCGTATACTTGGAAGCACAACAATGGGGCAGTACCAGAGGTAGACAGCAATTTCACAAAAGGTGAAGTGAGTGCCAAGATAGCATGCAGAACTCAAAGAAGCTCATAACATGAAGAATAAAATGTGTATTTTCTCTACCAATTCCAGCATAGTCAAGTTCACAGTCACGTATTGGCAACACACAATCTAAAATTATGTAGAAAATCAGCAAAGATGCATCTTTCTTAACTGACTATTAATAGATAAATTTTACCACTATAATGAAATGTGAGGGAAATATCCAACCTCTGTATTCCAAGCATCAGTTTCCCCTTGCCTATAATGGTTTTACTTTATACTACCCTGTGGGAAATGTGTCTACTTTACTGCCCTGTTTTGATCTCTTTTATATGGGATTGTTATGATATTCACTTTTGTTGACAGTTTGGCTAATGACAACCAAATGTCATTGTTGCAGAGGTATCCTGGTTTAAAGACACTTCCTAGGGGAAAGCATCACATTTTCACAGTAAAGTTGCAGTCCAAATTGTTAAATGTATTTTTAATTTTTTCATTTGTACAGGAGCATAAAGAGTCTTTATTGAACAAATCATTATGACAGAGCTACTGTTATTGACTAATATTCAATTTTACATTGAAATTTCTGAATTTGATGCTCATTTTTAGACCAAATTATAATCCTGTGAATTTATTACATGCGCAGAAATGTTTTAAAAATAGTAATCACTGTTTGTTTTTCCCTACCTTCCAATCCATGACAAAAATAGGACTTCAGTAGAATTCAAGAGAACTTACCAGTATGTTGGTCTTAAAAATATCAGATTAAAAAAAGGAAAACAATCATCTTGTTATTTTTAGTATACAATAAATGACAAATATCTAAGAAATTCTTACTTTATAACACAACTCCATTTTCTCTGTAGAAAGAGCTTCTGCTATAAATAAAGACAGAACAAAAGTTAGACATCTTGTTCTTCTGGCAACTTAACTGGATTTTATCTGCCCGGGTTTTGCCTAGCAATAAAAAGTCTTTATATATTAATGCATATTTTCCTTAAGATGAACTTATTAATGTGTATTTTCCTTAAGATGAACTTCTTCTGCCATTACACGTAGACCATTGTCAGTCATTCTTGTGAAGTTGTGTGTTGATTTTCCTCAAATTCAGGGTCCTGTTCGCTTCCTAGTATTAAATATCTGTTGATACCCACACAATGCTGCCTTCCACATCTTTATCTCAAGCCTTACTTTTTACTTAAATTACAGTTGCTTTTTATTGGATTTCTGTATTGACAGTGACGTGTAAGTGTCGAAAGGAAACTGAAATCCCCTGCTTTTCATGTTTTCTCCACAGCGTGCATCGTAGTCGTGTTTACTCCTTTCCTTCACCCTCAACCGTTAATTAAACACTCATCCTCTTCACTTTTCTTTCCTAAGTACAATTTAAAAATCTAGCACCTCTCTCTTGATATATACAGACAGCCCCTCTCCTCAGATGTGTAATTCAATAACTTCTTCAGTTACCCCAAGCTTGCTTACTAAACACACTGAGTTTTTTAAAGCCCAAATCTCATTATCTTGTTCCTTATATATAATTTTCCAACACCTTACCCTTCCCTAATGCATGCAGTTTCAACTTCTTAGCATGTCATTAGAGCCCCTCACATGTGACTTGAACCTGCCCTTTTCCAGTGTCTTCTTTAGTAACTTCTAGTCACTCTTCACCAAGCTATCCACAACCCTCCACATTCAAGAGTCAGTTACCTTTCTATACATGACAGGTAATATATCATATAAAGATAATTCTTTTTCTTCTCCCCATGACATTGTATCAATTTGCAATAAATACATTTCCTTTTATATTTTTATTAACATAATTACAGGAAGCTTGGAAGCCTAGGTTTTTTTTAATAAGGCATAAACTTGTGAATTAAATAAACCTGAGTTGGAAGCCTGATTCTTACCAAAAGTAACTATTGAACTAAATTATTTGACTTCTTTGAATCTTATTTTTGTCATTATAAATTTCTGGAAGGGTTGTTATAATTACCTGAGGCATATTAACACTATATTTGGCATGTGTTCTATTAGTTGTGGTGATGGGCGTTTGTGTCTTTCTTTCAGTACTATGAGTGACAATAACCAAGGCTTAGTAGAAATCAAGTCAAAATACTTAATAAAAGGTTAGCAAGAAGGCTAACTCAGGTGAGTATTAGTTTAATAGTCTCAAATGTGAAAGTAAAAATTCTTAAGAGATACAATACAATTCTATGGAATTAGAAGGCTAATTATTGGATTTTTTAAATTTGAAAAGATGGCCCCTTAAATTTGACCTTACTATTACAGGGGAAATTTGGTTGTATCGTTAGTGTTCAGTCTTTTTTTTTTTAATTAAGGAAAACAGGAACTGTTTAGTTACTGAAATATGAAATGGGGACGGATACCACTCTTCTCTAGCTTCTGGCATTTGAATCCCAGCATCCATTTGGTTTTCAGTGGCAGTGCCTGCTATTTATATTGTGCCAATGTTTAAAAATATCATTAACTATGTGAAATAATACAATTCTATACATTGAAGGAAGATACGTTTTAAAGGATTGTCTAGTAATTCAAGTTTCTTTGCTTGAATTTCTTTCGTATGCCTGTAAAGTATTATGATGCTCTGTCAGAGAAACAGAACCTCTAATTGCTGTAATTTGCTTTCTTTTGCTGTGTTAAATGCCGTGAACAAAAACAACTTAAGGGAAGAACGAAAGAGTATAGTTTCCAATACATTCCTAGGTCATAGTCCATCTTTGGGGCAAGTCAAACAGGAACCATGAAGAAATGCTGCTTACAGGCTTAAGTTTACCAGTTTCTACTCAGAGAACTTCCTTATATAAGCCAGGACTGTCTGTCCAGAGGTGATATAGTCCAAAGTGAGCTCCCACATCAAAGAACAATCAAGAAAATGTTCACAGACTAGTCTAATCTAAGGAAGTCTTCAACTTAAGTGCTCCTTCCTACCAGGAGACTCTGGGCAGTGTCAAGTTGACACTGAAGATAACTATGACCTTAATGAAGATTTTAACCTGTCAGAACCCAGGGGACAATGTATAAAGGATCTTAATGAGGTTTACTTACAAAGTTTGGTCATTTACTAAGAATAGTGTATGAATAAGAAATATTCTTCAATTACACAATAAAAATTGTATAAATCAGATACATCTTATTTTCTTATTGCTATTTGGACTTAAGTATAATCGTTTTCTGGTAGAAGTAGAATATTCAGAGCTTTTGTGTTAATACATAAAATTAACCATAGCATGTTATAGTTATGCTACCTATACTGTGGGATAGGCATCAGCAACTTGGTGAGGAATGTGCACATTGCTGAATGGAGCAACTGACACTTATAGTTGTGTGTGCGCACCTCTGAAGATCTAGAGAATAAAAGACTTTGTTTAGCTACACTATACTTGGGCTAAGCATCTTTATTTTAATAATGTGATTTTGTGACTAGTAAAGCTAAAACATTGATCTCAATGTATGTCTACTTAGATTATATGTTAGAAATAATTTTTAAGTCAAAATAAATCAAGACTCCCAACTTTTACTAGATGAAAAGTCAAAGTAGCTGTTCTTTCTCTCTACAGTAGTATGGAAGAACATACATTCTGGTACCAGCTTGACTTTGAATCTGGCTTTGCTGGAAGAATCCAGATCAGAGAGAGAAAGAAGTAAATTGAACATGGCCAGCAGACTGGGCATGTCCAGGAATATTTGCAAAACATGGGAGACTAGCAGAAGACAGAATAGAGAAGACATGGTGGAAACCAGAGCAGAGAGAGAGAGTAGCAAGAATGGCAGGGTTATACAGAAAATAAGTATGAGGGGAGGGGAGCCTGGTAGCTTGAGGTAGGGGAGCAGATAGAAAAGCTAGAATACTAGCATGGACAGGTACCCGTGATGCTGAGGGAGGTCAGAGGCCAGCATGTGCTTTGATATGCTCTTAGATGCCACAGATAGCCATATGTCCCTTCTGCCAGAAGTAAGGGAAATGACCCCTTGTGGTGGAGGGGAACTGGTTTCACAAGTTTCTGAGGAATACTGGTTTCTATCTAACCACCAGAAATCCTCCTATAGTCTAGGATGAGCTCGTTTCTGGATATTTGGACTGCCTTTTGGAGCTTGTGGAATTGGAGTGTCCTTTGGACCAGACAGTGAGTTTTTAGTTGTATAGCCTTGAGTTGATTAGTTTGGTTGTGGAGAGTATAGTTTTATATGTAGAATGGAATAATTACATCCCACTCACAAATTTGTGGTGCAGTAATTGAAATGATATGTTTATAAAAGTCCAGCTCATAAGGAGTGAGGACAGGTAGCCATAGTTGCCACAATTTTACTTGCCTCCAAAAGTGATACTGCATTTCTGACTGTGTTCAGTCTCTTTTGTGATAGCTAGTTGACATTTGTTAGTTACCTAGTAACAGTCACTGCTGAGTTTTCTTTTTAGGCTCTGTATATCTACATGTGTCTGTAACTTAATGCATTTTTTTGTTGTTGTCCCAGCCTATTCTAAATGGCTTGTTTGCTTGCATCTGTTTTCTCTTGATCTTTCTCGCGGTTGAAGAAACATGGTGTACTTCTTCAGGATCCTTGCTTTACTCTTCTCTTTGCATAGCTGCATAGCTTAGAGTTTCCCTCATTTAATTTGAGTTTCTGATCCAACATTCTCTCTCCAGAGAAGTTTTTCTTCGGTTGGTGAATTGGCTCAGTGAGCAGTAAGGAAAGGTGCTTTCTGCTGAGTTTGATGGAAAAGAGAATGGACTCCTACAGGCTGTCTGGTGGCCGCCATGCACATGCCCTGACACATGTGTGCTCCCTGCTTTACAGATAGATAGATAAATGTAATTTAATTTTTAGAAATTAGAACTTTCTTTACTAGTTTGTATAGTTTATACTTAGCCTTACCCTTAGCATTACCTGGGTAGTATATTCACTTACAGATTTTTCTGAATTGAAACAAATCAGTGCTATATAAGTATTCCATTACATATTTTGATTGGATTTTGTTACTATGTACCAGAAAATCACATTGCAAAGAATATGACAGTTTAGCTCTCACCAGAATGTCCAAAATCATTTTGAGAAGGTATGACCAATGTTTTAGACAGGCTTATTCCAGAAAGAACCTTAGAAGCTGGAATTTAGTCATCTTGACTCTTAACATTGTTCTTCAAGTATAAGTAGTATACTCATTTTGTAGAACTATGAAATGAGGGCGACAGAGACTCAGGTATCCTCGGGTAGAATTCTGAGTTCTCATAGCATTTGCATTGGATAGTTTCATCAAGGATGAGGAAAGTATAACAATAAATATTCATTTCTTGTACTTCCATCAACTTAATGGAAAGAGGATGATATCTGAGCAGGAAACACTCAGTGTGGTACTTGAGTGAGTCCTGTCTCAGGGAGGGTGACTTCTGGGCATATAGGCTTTCTGTCAAGTGAAAATCCCTGCCTTTAAAAGATTTTCGTAGGAGATTTCATATGTTTAAATATCTTTCTACCATAGATCTTGCGAGCTTCTCTTTCTGTATTTGGTTATTTGCTCCTACTTCTGATTCCAAAGCAAGTAGAGCCTCAGTTCAGTGGGCTTAGTGCCTGCTTTAAGGATGCTTTACACCACTTATACTTAGGACTCTGTGTCAGTATATCTTATTGCTTCCTCTATGGCCCTAAGGACTGCAAGTTTATTTCCCCTACTAGCAGTGAGTTCCTACCTGCAGTACCACTCGTGTACCCATAGGTCCTTGGGAGAGCACAAACAACTAAGGAGGGTTAGTGGGACTTTTGGCAGAACAATGAATATTTTCTAAGCTGTGTCATTTTCCCCTTAAAGACAAAGTTATATCATCAGATCTTTTTACATTTTTTTATTTAATTAAAACAGGAAGCGTTTCAGATTTTTACACTACTCATGGGAAAGCAAAGTAGGGCTCAGCAAATGTGTGTGTGTGTTCTGGGTTGACACATATATGTGCTGTTCCTGTGCATTCTGGGACTCTCTTCACATCTAGCAATAGCTGCCTTAGTGTTCTTGTGTGAGTTCTGAAATCTTAATCACCAAACATGTTAGAAGTGTTTAGGTAGTATCATTATCCATGTAAAGACTAGTAGTTTGAGTTCACACTTTCTATAATCCCAGTTATTTGATGAAAACTTCATGGGATGTGCCATGCTGTATTTTATATAAACCTGTTTTACTTAAGACATCTCAGTTCTCTACTTTGATTGGAATCTAGCGCTGAGACAGGTCGTGCCATACAGTAAGTCCAGGATAGCCTCTGACTTGTGATCCTTCTGTCTCTCTACTGATTGTAAGCTATGGTTATAGGCTTCTACTGCCCATCACTTGCATTCCTAGAGCCCTTTCATCCAGAGTCTGGGCTTCTTAACCCTAGACCTTGCCCACATAGGAGCTTTCAGCCAGGCAGCTTCCACCTACCCCTGACTCTCAGTTTTAGTTGTCCTTCCTCTTGATTCCCACCCCTTCCATACCTTCTTCCTTCTCTTTCATCATGCTGCCTTTACCTTTCTGAACCTCCCTTGCTTTCTTACCTGCTTTTTCTTCTCTGTATCACTGGTCCCTCTTCTTTCTCCGCTCCTTTCAGTTCTTTGCTCTTCTCCCCCTGACTACTGTACTCTCCTTCCCCACTCTTCACTCCTGCAGATGCCCATTAGGGATAGATAGAGCCTGTTGCTTGGTACTTGGCAGCAAGCTGTCATATCAGAACATATAGGAACACTGTCATTTCATTTCCCCTCAGCAGTAACCTATTCCATTTCTTATCAAAGGTAATCACTGTAGAGCATCACATGTTGCTTTAGATGTATATGGAAACCATACATCTGCATGAGTGAATCTTGCAGTTAATGTAAGAATTATACATTTGAAGTTCCTGTGTTTTGTTTGGTTGCTACTTTTAGAGCAACTTAGATTGCTAGGGATGGATCTCATTTCTTCTGACTTCTCCATGTTTTCCTCCCAAGTCTTCATTTTATTTATTCTACTAGTAGTGGTCACCCCAAGAAACCTGTCATTCTTGGGTATTTCAAGTAGTTCTGCTGTGAATATGCTATCCAGTTATGGCTTTATGGGAAAATTTTCTAATACTGCTCTCAGGGCTATAGAGTAAGTACATACTTCATCTCACCAAATGTGAGAGATTACCTTCTACAGTGACTAGACCCACTCAGCCTGCCAAGAGCTGTAAGGACTGTTTCTTGTTTTCCCACATCACCACTTGGATTTATTTGACTTTGCATTTTTAGTAAGGTAGCCAATGGCTATCATTTCTATCTGCATTTTTTGATAGCTAATGAAGTAGAACTTTATTTTATATTCGTGTTGGAATTTTTTTCTTCTCTCAATTATCAGTTACATCTTTTGCATATCTTTTCTGTTGGCTTTCTTTTTCTCATTTATGTAGTTGTATTACTATTTCATTCATTTTAATATGGTAAATATCTCTTGTTCATTTTATTACTATACCCTTATGATACAGACATATTTATCAATGTATTCCTTTAGGATTTAAATCTTTAAGAAATTCTTCATATTCCACTGGCGTGAGACATAATATTTTTGCAATGTAAGTTATTTCTGTTATTTTCATAGTTATACATATTAAGCATCACTAATTCAGAAATCTGAAATACTTTGCAGCACATAACCTAAGAATTGTTTTCAGAATGTTTCAGATTTCATCTTCTCAGATTAGAGGTGCTCAACTGCTAAATTTGAAAACCTGAAATCTGAAATGATTCTAGAAGCAGACATTTCAAATAAGGGCCATACAATCTGCACTTGTCAATTGACAGTTGATGCACTAGGAGTGAGCTGGGGCTTGTCGTATGGCGGCATGGCAGTAAGATAAGGCTTCACCATATTCTGTCTGTGTCAGGAGGGTTTGTACAGTTCCATCTTGGAAGCTGTTCACATACTTCTCAAGGATCTGCATTATTCCCTCTTTCATATAAAAAATAGTCATACACAAAAGGATCTGATTTAGGACCTTGATTCAGTTTTTAGAATAACAAACAGACCTGGGCCCATAGTCCTCTAAAAAGAACAGTGACACCTGGAGTGATGAAACCTCATATAGAGAGGTAAGCATTCCAAAGACTTTTTACATATGGCCTGCTTCTCATTAGACATGAAAAACTCAGAGTGGCATGCCGTGAGATGTGTATATACATATATGTATATATAGGATATAGGTGTATATATACATACCTAAATATATGTTATAACATATATATGTTAACTTATAACATAGAAATAGAAGATATTTAATGAATGTGATATACCAAGACATAAAATCAGAACATTTTGGTCAAAGAGAGGCCCTCTGAGAGATGGAATATGAAGAAGGACATGACAGTAAGGCAACCAGTCTTGCTGGTGTCATGTCATTGGCATTCTCTGCAGTGCACTGACCAAGGACCATTTCTTGAATACCATATAGCTTCTGCCAAAAGCTGCCTCATCTAGAGCAGTATCTACATGTGCCCAGAACTGTGAGCCTGACCTTAACTGAAGCCTCACTTCATGCTTGATAGTTTGGAAGCCTTGACAACCACTGACAAGGAGGGAGGCTCTGGCCTATGGTGCACAGCACTGCAGTACAGCTATGTGCATGGTGTCAGGGGGCATTTGGAGTGAGTGGCTATTGGAGTCAGTCAGCTGAGCTTCTTCTCTGAGTGATGTATATTTAGGATGGGTTCTTCAGTCTTTTCTATAGAGTTACTTGCCTCTGAAATTGGGAGCTCTCATTTAAAGGTTATGTAAAATCTTTGGATGAAATAATAATAATGCATAACATTTATTGAAGAAATGGTGTTTGTTTTTGTTTGTTTGTTCATTTGTTCTTTTGAACAGGCTCTTGCTATGCAGCCCAGGCTAGCCTTGAATTTCTAATCCTCCTGCTCTGCTGTCCAAACACCGAGATTATAGGTGTGTGTACCTCTGTTAGCATACCCTGCTAAGAGAATTTTTCATTTAGACAGACTTTCTGGGCCTCCAAACATTCCTACAAGGTATGAAAAATGGGAAGTTTTCTTTCTATTCACTAAATAAGTCCTTTATTGTTATCTAAAAGTAGAATATCTTCATGGAATACAGCATTTAAATTATTTTAATCATGAGTAGACTTGGATTTTTTTTTTAGAGACTTAATAAAATTTGTCTCATGAACTGAAACTTTCCCCTCTATCAGAACCTAACTTCAAAATAGTCTATTTTCAGTTATAACAAGTTTTTGTTACATTTCTCTTTACTAAAAATATGGACATCTGTCCTCTGTAATAAAATAAGTTCTTATCTATCTGATGTGTCTTGTTATCTAACTTTGGGATCACAGTCTGAGCCAAGTTTTGTACCTATTCTCAAAAAGCCAACACTAAAATAAATAAATAAATAAATAAATAAATAAATAAATAAATGTGGTAACTGTAAAGGAGATTGATACAACGTGGCCAATTTGGAAGAGGAAGCTACCCAGTGACTCGCCGAGTCTATCTTGGAGTCTCGAAGCCATATCTGGTGTTTAAACATAGGGCCAAGGATTTGCACATGTGAGCAGACCAAGTCATTGTGTTGTCTGACCTACCAGTGGCTCATCATTGTCTGACTTCACTCTCTTCCTGGGAGATGTTGTGACTTGAAGGTTGTTAAAACTGTAGGAAATCTTTTTCCTGAGGACAAATCCCCTCTATTTGGAGCCTTTTTCTTCTCCCAGCATGAGGTTCCTGGGGAAATTCCCACTTATAGGCCCTGTTGTTTCATAGTGTGACAGATTGAGAGTCACCAAGTATGTCTTTAGAATACATTTATTTTTTACCAGGCTTGTTGCATTCTCTCTCACTGAACAGTGGCATAGAGGTTATAGAAGAACGACGACCACATGAATGGGTCATCCTGTTAAATATCTAGTAGAGGCAAAATGTCACTGACATGCAGTGTGCTTTCATAAGCTGTGTGAGAACTAAGCAATCCTCAGATGGCGATACACTCCAGAAAACAGTCTTCTAAAGCAGTAGAAATTTCATCTTATGAATATGATTGAAAATAGTAATGTTTTTGTTAGGATAGCTGACTTGTGGGTAAAGTGCTTGCTGAGCAAGCATCAGGACATGAGTTTGATCCTGTAGCACACAAACAAAATGCTAGGCATGGTGGCACACACCGCTATGACTGGCTAACCACTGTAGCAAAAATTGGGATGCTCCTGGTTCAATGAGAGACCCAGTCTCAAAAACCAAGGTAGAGAAGAATTGAGAAAGACACCCAACATCAGTATCTTGCCTCCACATCAAAAGTACACATACAATCCTGCTCAGTGGGGGAGCACGTTATACTTTGACAAAGACAAGTCTGTGCTACTTGTGTGCCTCAGCCTAGCTGTTTTAAGGAATACATACTAAGTATTAGAGAATACTCCACAGTAGATTTTAAATGTTTTCTATATTTATACCCTTAAATATACATAGTACATTAACATTGAATTTTCCAACATCTTATATCACTTAAGTGACTGTTCTACTCAGGGAAATTTTATTAATGATAGGATTTCCCATACTGTTTTTCATCTTAGCCATGGAAAAAGTGATCTCTTTCGTTTCAAGATGAGTCTCAACATGTAGAAAGCATATTTAAACAATCATAGGGATACACAATTTGAGATTGTGGGTTATTTGATATGGTAAAGGGAATGAGTAACTGAAAAAATTAAAGACTATAATAAATTTGCACTCATAGAAAAGCATATACATATAATACAGATATGTGTCTATATGCTTGAATAATAATCACAGGCATGTGTGAATATGGACACATACAGTCACTGTTCACATTAGAGACACTAGAGTTGTTGGTTGAAATACTATAGGCTTATCAGTTTTCCAACTAGTAATAAAAGGAAATGCTTCAAAAGGGACTGTTTATTGCTTTTTAAGTTCATACCTGTTTTTTGTAGCAAAGTGTAGGGTAGATGAGGAATAGCCAAATAATTGCCTTAATATTTGCTTAAGGAAAAATATTTAAAGTGACAGTGAACTATAGACAAAAATATATATTTTAGAAAAATCAATGGTAGTATATGGGGCAAAAGAAATTGGTGCAATAAAAATGATTTATGAACAGAGCTATGTCAAATGCACATTTATGATGAAATGTAGCTTTGAAACCGAGTTGCAATTGAATGGATTTCCTTTCAGTCCATTTCAGAAGTTGCTATTCTAACATCAAAGATACCATATCCCACTGTTGGTATTTACAGAGTCAGTGGACAAGAAAATGGATTTTTTTTCATGCTTTAGATTTTTCTAGTGTATCTTTTACAAAATTATGGGTTTAATTTTGATAATTTTTTTGAACATACATAACATGTTCTTAAGTCATCTTTACCCTAGCTGTCACTCTCTGTCAGCTGCTTTCCTTACCCTAATCCCTTCATTCTGCCTAAATGCTATGCTTTTAAAGGGAAATAAATATTCTTTTTAACTCTTTGGTATATCAATATTTGACTTTAAAATATGTAGGAGCTAAACTTAAATTCCATCTTGGAAGCTGCTGTGGTTCTTGCCAGCGTGCTATATGTATGGTGTTTGGGAAATACTTCTTAAGGAGAAATCACAATTGCTTTATTTGCTACTACAGTGGTCTTCTTAGGTGTTTAAGTTCACAGAGAATACATAATCAGCATCATCATTACTATTAATAGAATTATCATCACCACTAGATGGTGTGTGGGGAATTAGGGACCCTGAATATTATAGAATCCATTTTCCTGTCTGCAATCACTAATTGGCAGTTAGGGGAATATAGGAATCTATTATAGAATAGAAGAAAGGGTTGATAATATTTGGTGAACTCTTCCTGCTAATTAAAGTTGTCTTGGATATAGGGTGATAGAATGTAGCCATGGCAAAAAGAGGGTCTCCCAAACTTATACTTTTAAATTAAAATAGAGCACTAAAGTAAGATTTATAAGTATCCTTGACTGGAAGCAAATGTTATTTCAACTGCAGTTGGGAAAGGTTTAATTTTTCAGTAAAGCTAAGTTCTTGAAAATCTCTTCTTAAACAAGACAACCTGTCTTAACCTGTGTTTCCAATATGTCTACATATGTGACTTTGCCTGAATTGAAGTTCTAGCTCAATTGCCAGCTTATCCTCTCTATGAAGCCTTCCCTAAAACATAGGAAATGAAATAAAGGTTCTTGAGTAGGCAGGTATCATCTTCCAAGTCCATCACTTTTTTATTTCTTGTTTTTTTCTGGTGATTTTAACAGACTGGAGGGAGGCTCTGATCAGGAAATGTGCTGCTGTTAGCCTCATGTGTGATATCTTGTGTCTGGCTTCATCCAGATTGAAAACATAGTTGGAAGGCAATACAACTCATTCCATTCAGATGATAATTGAGCAAAAATAGCTCATAAATCCAATTATGGGAAAATATTCATTGTTATTATTATTATGTTTCTTTTCATTTCTCCTTGTGCTTAATTTTTAAAGGTAGAATGCAATATCTCATGTAAAGATTCTGTTTCTCCTTTGTCTTTCTAATCCTAGAACAGTGGTTCTCACCCTTCCTAGTGCTATGACCCTTTAACACACTTCTTCATGTTGTGGTGACCTATAACCATAAAATTATTTTGTTGCTATTTCACAACTATAATTTTATGACTCTTTTGAATCATAATGTAGATTTCTAATATTCAGGATAACTGATATGTGACCCCTGTGAGATGGTTGTTCAACCCTAAAGGAGTCATATTCACAGGTTGAGAACCACTGTGCTAGAGCCTAGCACGTGACCTGCTCAACACATATGGAGAATAAAAGTCCTTAAAATGATAGTTAACAGTGACCCAAAATACTTGTAAAACTGTTTTGAACACTGGAATAACTTCATATTATTTATAAGTGTAGTAAGTTAATTATGATTACTTTACAGTGCCAGGATAAAGTAGATGTAAGAGTAATTAATGAGTAAACTTGGTATATAGCTTGCTGAAGACAATGTAATGTTTTAATCTTTAATCTGTATAAATACTTGAATAGTACAAAATTTATATTTGTTGCAAGGCACTTAATAGCTACTAAAAACATACATTGCTACTTAGATGTATTCTTCTTAAGACATAAATCACAGAGTTTAGATGTGTGGCTGAAATTTTGACACAGCCAGGAAATTGTTGTTGTGTGGACTTGAGGGCATCGAGGGTGATGACAGACTCTGTGAAGACAAGGTACTTAGTACTTGTCTAGTTGTATGTTAGCACAAGACTTACAAAAATCTTGTTAAATTTAAATGTTGCAAAGCTCTTTAGCCACACAAAGATGTTTCTACTCTGGGAAGACTAGAAATGAGTCAATTTTATTCAACAGAAAATATAGCAACCTTACCATGTAATTTTGAGTTCTCATCAGGCAGTACGTATAATAAGCACATCAAACTCTGTTTTTATTTTTTCTGAAAGTTCATCAGCTCAATAGGTAACTGACTTTCTGTGTATAACACCACCCATCTTATATTGGCATTGGTTTGCAAAAATGTAGCACATGGCTTTTAGCATATATTAGGGACTTAGCAGATATTTTTATTTACGTTAATCAATATATATTATACACCCAGGAAATAAATTGTCCTATGTAGGTATGTGGAAATGTACTGTGGCAAATCCAGATTGATCAAGTGCACACCTAAAGGCCAGCCAGTAAGTAAAGGGAGTGAAACACAGACACCACTACAAACTTCCATTCTTTTCAGCTTTGTTTTGATTCACATTGCTTAATACTAATGGCTTTCTGATGAATTAAAGTTGTGTGTCGCAAGTCAGCCTCTTATATTCATCCCACCAACTGCATAGATCCTAATGCTATACATTTCTCAAATCTTTACTGAGTTTTTTAAAGAGGAATGCAGGAAGCAGTTGATTATTAAAGTTTTCCCTCATTTTAAAATTCAGCTATTAAAAATGAGGACATCATGAATTTTGCAGGCAAATAGATGAAACTAGAAAATATTATCCTGAGTCAGGTAATCCAGACCCAAAAGGACATGTGTAATATGTACTTACTGATAAGTGGATATTAGACAAAATGTACAAAATACCCATGATACAACCTACAGACCAATCATAAGATGGTTAACAAGAAGGAAGGCCCAAGTGAGGATGCTTCAATCCCACTTAGAAAAGGGAACAAAGTAATCATGGGAGGCAGAGGGGAGGAGGAATCTAGGGAGGGGGAGGGGATCAGGTATGGGGTGAGAAGACAGGAGAGAGGTCCAAAGGGTCAAGAGAATGAATGGAAGTATGCAGCTGCTGGGGATAGGGATGGGGGCAATTCTAGAAAGTCTAAGAGATATGGAATGGGGGAGAGAGGCTCCCAGGAATCAGTGTGAATAACTTTAGCCTAAATGCCCAACAGTGGGAAAACCTGAAAAGAACACCTCTGTAGACAGACAGGGTCCCCTGTGGAAGGACGGTGGTTTGGATGGTGAGAGTGTGTGGTGGGGAGCACACTCTTAGAGGCAAAAGGGAGGAGTGGTGATGAGGGGGACAGGGAAGGGGACAACATTTGGAATGTAAATAAATAATTTTTTTAAAAAGTTTTGCTCTTTCTTAGGTAGGGAAGTTGTAGGGAAGCTGTGTTTCTGAGTCATAGGGATCTATATCTGCAGAAGGGCTGTCAGATATGAAGTAAATTTAGAGACCTACTTGTCCCTTCTGCTATTCATCATTGTTGATTGGGTCCTGTAGCAGGCGGCAGTATTTTTAGAAAAACAGGTGATAGAGAATGTCTTTATGTACAGAACGTTAGTTGATAACTATTACTCAAAGCTGCTCAAAAAGTCATAACTGAGACATAACTGAGCTACAGAGGAAGGACAATAGATCTAAGAACAAAATGTTGAAATATGTGAGAAAAATAGAGATTCAAATTACTCATCACTCCTGTTAATCCAGTCCTTTACTATCCTAGTTTGTCAGTGGTATTAAAAATAGTTTTCATATGAATCCGTTTTATGTCTGTCTCTCCTATCAGAGAGTGAAAAATAGGCTGATTTTCCACATTTTGTACTGCCTTCCTTTGAATATATCTGAGATTCGTGCTTTGACAGTTGGTATATAAAGACAAATACAGAGGACATTAATCCCTGTAACAGTCAGGAACAGCCTAGCTCTGTTTTCAAGTAATGAATGCAGGAAATGGCAAATATTCTTCAAAGTTCTATTAGTAGTTTCTAAAGTAGAATTTTGAATGTACTAGTATAATTAATGTGTTTAATTTTCTTTTCTGTGAAATCTCTAGACAGTACAAATGGGCAGACCCTTCTTCAGAAGAGCAAAAGGCCAAGCCATAAGTAGACTGTTTTCACCACTCTCTTCCTTGCCTTAGAGCTTAGAATGTGGTACTGATGCAGGGCTGAGAGTGGGATGCCTTAGAAGACTGTGACCTCCATAGAGAGCTGTGCTGCTATGGCCGGCTACGTTGTCTGCTTTGACTTAGTACGATCCTTTCTTTGGTCAACCCATGCAGTTATTTCCTATAATTTATTAATAATTTTCTAACATATAAATTAGGAATGATTGGCAAGTCTAGGGCACTCAGCTAGATATCCAGTGATGGCCTAGATTTTAAATGGCGTTGCGTTCTAAAGCCATAAGGAATCACGCACGGCAGTGCATATCTGTAACCCCATCACTAAGGAGATAGAAGCAAGAAAATCAGGAATTCAAGCCGTTGTATATGTAGTTAGTTCAAGTAAACAAATAACAATTTTAAATGATTAAGTAAATGAGTAAATGGGGAAAAAAATCAATGAGGAAAGAGTGTCTGCTCTTTGGATGATGTGACCAAAAAAGAAACAGAAAAGAAACCAGTCAGGAATAGTTGAAAGAAACTTTTAAGATCATATCATCTATTACGAATACATTCAGTATGTTGTTTCAATGGAAGAACTCCCAACATTTTGTTAGAATGATTTATTATTTAACCAACACCTTTCAGAGCATACTATATAGCACATGTTTTTCTCAACACTTTAATATACTAAATCATTTTGTTCATGTAACAGTTATATGATATAGATTTTGTTATCACCTTTATTTTAAATATCAGTAAACTTAGGCACAGTTAGCGTTCTAAAGAACACAGACCTAGTGGAGACAGTATTTGCTCTGGAGGGGCCTGGCTTCTGATTGTGTACTGTAACCACTGTATACCAAGTAATACAAATAATTTGTAAATCAAACTGATGGTGACAAAAGTCCCTCTAGCTGTAGTGTGTGTATGTGTGTGTGTGTGTGTGTGTGTGTGTGAGTGAGTGTCTGTGTGTGAGTGTGTGTGTGTGTTACCTTTATACTTCTCCCTTCACATCTTTTATTGGACCAATTAAGAGATTTTGTTAAATGCTGTCATGTTAGATTTAGATGAAATATTTTTGATTTGTGAAGTTTATTAGAATGGATCTTCAGAAGAGTCATCTTTTGGAGTCATTTGCATTATTAGAATAAATCCAAAGAATCCACTGAGATCGTCAAAGGAAAAATATTCTATAAAATATAAAGCACCATAGAAAATAGATAAGCATAATTCAGAAAGACCAAAGTTTCTCCAAAGATGAAGCTTGTCCCCAGTTCAGCTTTCCTACTGTTCTATAAAGGCTGCATTCTTTAGACCTATATCTTGCTTAGGACATTACATCTACTTAATATTCATGGTATATCTAAAAGTCACACATGTTACAGGTATCATAGCATGAGCATGATCCTTGTTCACATTAAAATGGAGCAGTAGAATCTCTGTTCTGAGTGATAAGTAACATACTCACCCAAGTAATTGTAAATGTATGGTTCTCTAGAAAGAGTACCATTGACTGGCTTTGCCACTGACCCTGAGCAATGTGATTTGAACTTCCAAAGCACCAGGCTTAGGCTGCCTAGTATTCATCTTAGCTTCTGGTTCTGATCTTGTAAAAGCTAAGTCATGCATGCACAACATGATAGGCTGTGTCATGCCTCACAGCCCTTTTCTGTGCTATTCTTTTATACATTTTTTACAAGGCAGAATGTATTCAAAGTATTCTGTCTCAAAAGATGTTTTTCTCTAAAGGCTATGTAGAAAAATTTATTCTCTGCTTTTCTGGGTTCTTTTGTTTGTTTTTTTGTGTTTGTGGGTTTTTTTGCTTACTTACTTGCCTGTTTTTAAGAGAGTAATCAGAATGGCTTGTTTTAGATGTTCCACAAATCAGGATTAAAAGCTACATTTATTTTTGTTTTTCAAAAGTCTAAGCGTGTCTGTTGACTAATACAGTACTTTGTCAATCTTGACTTGAACAGCAAAGGTGATGTGCTGTTTAATAATGTCAAAACTAAAGGCTTATTGCCAGTTGTATAAGTAAATTCCATTGAAATATGTGTTTCTTCTCCAACCTCCTTCACTGTAATTTAATTCAAAGGTTGGTGACGTTTTAGGATGTCTACTACACTGGAGTCTTGTTCAGACTTTTGATTCCTCTTCTCTGTTATCCCATTACAAAGATGAGTGAGGTATTGTTAATATGTCAGCTACACTGGATTCTTGTTTTTGTGTTAAATGGCATGGCCCCAACACATTTTCATATTATCCATCCTGGAGGTTTTGAGTAAAGTTAGAACTCTGCCCTGTTTGCTTAAAAATGAATTAAAAACCCCAGTTGTCAGGTGTTCTCTGATTTGGACCAGTTGTGGCTTTCTGTAATGCTCTCCATAAGCTGCAAAAAGAAACTTTTAAAGAGAACTAGACTAGCTGTGAGTGTAAGGATAAACATTTAGAATGCAATTAGTAATTATACTGGATTAGGATTTTAGCAGTTGTAGATTCTTATCTACGATTCATGACCTTATTAGGCACAGGTAGATGGAGATATATTTGTACAAATTTGAGTGGCAATGGGACACATGAGTGGGGTGGGAAGGATGAGGAGAAGTAAATGATGTAAGCACAGCACACATGCATAAAATTTAAGAATTTATTTCATAAATACAGACAGAAGATATGAAGAATGATGACCTCAAACTTATAAATGTTTTAGCTACACAACAGAAAAACTAGAATTACTAACTTTTGAATTCTTGGCCTTCATGTTTTTCTACCAATTCAACAGCCTTTCCTTTGGATGTCCAAGAGAATGTTAAACTACATAAATGTCTGAACTCATTCTGTACAGGGATGAGACAGTCAAAGGACTGTGCTATTTTATAGTTCAGAAGTCATTTCTCTTGTCCTTGAATCATTTTAGCAGGAGACAAGGAGGTCAGCAAACTCTACTTCTATTTTTGTCCTGACCAATGACTGATTGTATGACCTTTCACAAGTCACTTAACTTCTCTGTCACTCTCTGCTAAATGAGCATGGAAGGCCCTGCTCCCCTGCCTGTCTCAAACAGTGTCTTTATCTGGAAAGGTGAGTGCAGCTGCTCAGATAGATTGGTCTGTTTATGGCATTTTGCCAGACCACCATCCATCCAGTTGTGCAGAAACATGAAGGAGACCAAATCTAGTGAGGAATGATGACTTTCTAACAAGAGGCGTCAAAAAAAGTGTAACATTTGCCCCTTCCCACCTCCTCTTTGTCTCCTCCCTTCTCTCCCTCCCTCTCTCCCTCTCTCCCTCTCTCTCTCTCTCTCTCTCTCTCTCTCTCTCTCTCTCTCTCTCTCTCCCCCCTCTCTCTCCCCCCCTCTCTCTCCTTCCCTCCCTCCACTGTTCTCCTCTCCTCCCATGTTAAATAAGGTGTGATCATTCAGAGGTAATATTTTTTCCTTAAACTTTACATTTTGTGAACAAACTTGAACAGACTAATTTTGTATTTCAATAAAATAAAGCAATCAGTTGAACAGATTTAATAAACTTGTTTTTTACAAGGCAAGTTTTATTTTACTGTGGCCCTCTTGCTACGAAATAGTACTTTTAAGCTATGTCCGGAGATATAGAGGATTTTCTGATTCATGACAGTAGACATAGATTCCCTATGAATGCATATAAGTAGAATTTCTCTGCATAAACAACCAAAAAATTAATAAAAACATAAACTAAACAAATTTATCTAGCCATTAATTACTAATCCTATTAATTCAAAGAGAATTGACTTATTCATAAATTACATCTTTTCATTATAAATTTTTATTTTCTTTTTAATGACAGTTTTAAAGCATTCAAAATACTTTACTTTGAAAAACTATCTTTCTCCCCTAAAATAGATAAAAATAAATTAGCTTTTTGCGTAAGATTGCAGAATACTAATATACATGAAAATACATTTGGACTTACCCAGAGTAGCCAAAGGGACTGGACCACAAAGTCAAGGGCTGGGTATGTTGGGGCCAGAAAGATAGCTCAACAGTTAAGAGCGCAACCTGCTTGGAAAAGCCCAAGCACTCTTCTTACTACTTCCTGTCACCCACCATGACCTGCAGACCTGCCTGCAGGTACTTCAGATAACTCTGGCCTCCAAAGGCATCTGCACTTACATGCCATACCTCACACAGACTCACAGGCATACACACATACATACTGTTAAAAATGGCTATTTAAAAAGAACAGGTATGTTTAGATTCAAATCCTTATTGTATTATTTAATCAGTGGTTGATTTCCCCCTTTTTGTTTAACAAATTAAGACTCGACCAAAGTAGAGTTCACCATTTTATGCAGAGTATGATGAGTTTTTGTGTTTGGATACAGTTGTCAGCGTCGACCATGATCCATTTAGTTCTCTATCCATTTTCCTGTCTCGAACTGTTCCCTTTGTTTATGAGAAGAACTTGATGGGAGGATATATCCAGTGCCAATTTTACAGGTTATGAGAGAATTCATTTGCAAAACAGTCAGTCATTCTGTTGTAGGTACAGTGATATCATCTTGGAGGAGTTTGAAATAGCAGGAACTATAGTCATTTGCTGGTCGAATATACATTTTGCCTATTAATTTATATATTAGAGAAGAAATGAACACCTTACTTGATAGCACGTACTTCCTGCATAGTTATTTATCGAATAGTAGGGCTGTTTTCAACTATAGTTTTCAACTATATCATTTGTCCAAGAAGTAACGTACAACTTGGGTTTTTCACCAATTGTATAATGTTCTAACATTTTAGTATCACTTTTAAATAACAGAAAATTTACCAAGAGAATACAAAACTCAAACTAACATCAAACTATTTGAAGAATTACCTAATGTGCATCACCTCTGACGTCTCCATATCAAGAATCCCTAAAGGCCTATTTTGAAGCCCAAGATGACACTCAGGGAGCACATTTGTTCTAAAATCAAATTTAGATTAGAAAAGCTATGTTAAACTTTGAATCTCTGAGAGACTATTGACTGTCTCTTACATTGCTGTATCAGGGGCTCTATTGATTTTCTTCAGTGTTTTTAACCCTTTGCAACTGCTTTATAATGTGGCTAACTTAGGCTGTTCATTTCCAGATTATTACATATAAACAGGAAAGTGCTGCACTGAAGCCCTGACAGATACTTTATGGGTATTCCTGCCTAAAGCTTGTAGTCCCTAGAGTGCAGTGACTGAAGGTACAGTTTAACCAGTGTTCAGATGGTGTCTCAAATAATTGGCTTTAAAATACATGTTTTTTTGAAGAGCCAATGAGAGCTTACAGGTGGGTGAACAGCCTGCAAACTCAGTGTCTATAATGTAACTGATTTAAACACCAGGACATATTTCATTTGGGTTAGGAAACAGCAACTTAAACTGACACCTTGCCTGAGAATTTTGTGTCTGCAAAGTTGGACTTTATAACTCCATACAGTTTTGTAAATTCGGAAGTAACAAAATTCCCAATTTATGGACATAGAAAACCAATTTCTTCCTCAATGTTAATAATTGCATGGTTGATATAAAAAATTTTAGGTCTATCTTGGTATTTTTCAGGATAGCCAGTCTCCATGGGCTTGTGACTGAATTAGCACATATAAGATATTTGAGTATTTATAGGTACAGTCTATTTTTCTAATGCCACACTACTAAATGTCTGTCACTTTCAGTTCATACTACTCTTCCTTCTCTCCTTGGTACATTTGCATGTCTCCTCCTGCAGTTGTTTGGGGTACTTCTGTGTGTCAACCACCACCCTATTTTGTGGTCACTATTATGGACACAAACAAAAGGGACTCATTCATTTACTTGGGGATCTTATTGCCAAATAAAAGTGTAGACAGTTACTTAATTTTAAAACTAAACATAAATTCTTAATTTTGACTAGTACAATGAAAAGTTTTGTCTTGAAGCTAAAAGTTGGTGAGCCTCTTTGCTTTCTTTAACTTTTGGTTTCTGTAACATAATTGTGTCCTTTTTTATTATTGAAGAATGTCTCCGTAATACTTCTTGCAGTCATTGTCTTTTGGTCTTTGGGGAGTTTTCTTCTGAATGCATAGGACTCAGTATGCTTAGAGAAAGGTTCTGGTGACAGAAAAGTAAACATAATACCTTTAACTGAGTCAATTAACTCTTAAAAGAAAGGCCCAGCACCAGCTAAAGGGCCTTTGTCTTTTGGATTTTCCCAGTAACTGTGTAGACTAGAATGACAGGCAGAAAGAATATGACTTCATCTTAAAAGATCGGGACTAGTCCAGCCAGTATACCACCAAAAGGAAAGCATCTCTGGCTACTGATTTTTGGTTCCTATCCTATTTTTGTTGTGTTTACAAGAATGGAATACTTTTTTTCCTTTTTTGTACATGGTACCATTCTGCATTTGGAGAGATTGTTTTGAAAATGTATCAATGCTATAAGACCTTGACTATGTCCTGGATCTTCTCTGAATGTGGCATTATGACACTACACATAACACTGCCATAGCACTGCAGAGAATGACTATGCTCTCCAGCCTCACTCCTTGACCTCATTTCACCCCTCTGCCTTTGGCAATGAGGATGGCAGCCGTTAGAATGATGTACACTGCTTACTATAAGTTTAGTAACCAAGGACATCTGTTTTACACAATATAGAACAAAATTCCAAAGACTTTCATGATGTCCAGATATTTGCAAAGTCAAAAAAAAAATGCAGTGATAAAATCAGTTGGTTGTTTTGCTGGCTTCCAACCAGCTAGCTGTACCAGTTATACAGAAACAACCTAAAACTTTATTTTGGTCTTCATTCAAAAGGTCTTCAGGAAATAGTACATTCATAGCAACTATTTCAAAATGCTTTCTAACTGAATAAATTATAGTAAGTTGTCCTTTCTTCTCATGCTGCATTTGCTCCTTTAAAATTTGAAGAAATATTTTCCTAAAAACAAGTAATCCAAATAAAATAAAATAATGTTTTCTGCAGAACTTTAAAGCCTCATTTATACACAGCAGATATTTATGTGGTCAAACATTTTTGCCAATAAAATAAGTTTTGTTTTCAGTGAACTTAGACTCCTAGACTGAAGCAAAAAATTACTATAGCACTTAAAATTCCTATCAGGAAGGGAGATGTCAAGGTACCTGGTTCAGTGTCAGGTAGGATAACCCTTAAAGGAAGCTTCCTGCAGGAATCAGGAGAACATCTACTCTAGCATACAATGCTGTCACATCTTGGACCCAGATTTATATTTTTGAATATCGGTTTCTATACTATTCTGTTTTTTGATAATACAAAAGCTTAACCAAGACTGATTGGCTTATTAAAAAAAAAAAAGAAGTTTCTAGAAGCTGGGAGGCTCTTGAGAGTGGTGATGATATGTGATAAGAGTCTTCATGCTTTGCCATAATATTGTAGAAGGTGATCCTGCAAACCTGAGACAGAGAAGTAAAACTGATCCACTGAAAAAAAAATTAAGAAAAAAGGCCAGGCTGGGCATTAATCCAGTTATAGGGCACCTCCCTAATCTTCCCAGTGCTTATGGCCTACCTCTCAACTTGCTTGTGTTGTAAATTATGTTTCAGCATAGACTTTAGAGAAAACATTCTAGTATGTCTGTCAGAAGAAAGGAAAAGAAGGAAAAGGAGGACTGATAAATTTAATGTGAATTTCCCATGCCTCCTTCTCTCCTGCTTGGTTATCTTTAGAGTAAAAGTGATGTAGTGGACAGTGATCATTTAAAGGGAAAAGGAACTTTCTACAGCGGGAAGTTGAGTGGCTCTGAAGTGTCCTTGTTTACAATGATTTTCTTCAGATACATGAAATACTGAGTATTGGAGGCCAGAATCCAGTGTGTGTGAATCCAAATTTCTGGCTTTAAACTTTTCTGGTTATCATTTTTCTGGTTATACTTTCAACCTTTCTCCATTCATTTCCTTTGAAAACTGAAAATTCATCCTGTATTAATGGGAAAAAAATGATATAAAAATAATGAGCCTAAAAGACACAGAGTGACACTGATGCCAATATGTGTAATATTGTGTCAAGAATTGAGTTTTGCCTCTTAATTTGTTTTGATTTCTTTTAGTTTAGGTTTTGAGGTCTCATTGTAGAGCTCTAGCTAGTCTGAAACTTATTTGCAGAATAAGCTGGTCCCAAACTTGAGGAGACCATCCTGCTTCTGCCTCCTGAGTGCTGTTATTGTAGGTATGGGCTCCTACACATAGCTAAGATCCCATTTCTGAGACAGAATGATGATAGGTAGTTAAAAATCAACATTGGTTAGACTAATCTGTGAGGTCTGTAATGTGGCTGGCCTGAGTAGTCTATGAATTTTGGGATGGTTCTTTGAGAATTGGAAGTACTTGGTCTACTATACAGAATACATGTTTCTTTTGTCTTACACATTGCTCAGCTTGCTCTAGTGACTCTAATGCCTGATGACAGCCCGGTGAAGTACATTCAACTAATGGAATCTTACAAAACTAATGTCCAGGAGTGTGAGCGCCTGTGTCTTCCCATTGTCTTCTCTCTCTCCCTTTCTTCTACCCTTATTCCCTCCCCTCTTGATTAGACATGTGCATCCAAAAATACATACAATATAGTCATTCTTATTATTCTTGATGATTTTTCTGTGAAAGGCAATCCCATTTTTATTGCTAGTAAAGATAAAAAAGGAAATGGTGGTGAGATAAAAGTAGTGCATTTGAAAGTAAGAAGCAGTACAGATATGCATGTGGCTCATTTCATGGTATTCATAGCTCAAACAAACTGGTTTTGTATTTTGAAATGATACTGATAGTGTTTGAAATTTTCAAAACACAGAAAGTTTTATGTAACATTGCCAATCATTCATTAATTTATCTACACTATACCATACATACATACATACATACATTCATACATTCAGATGCACATACATATATACATACATGTTAAATGACTGCACTGTGCCAAGCACTACTATATAGATTTACAGCCATACATTCATTATACCTTATAGATGAAACTGAAAAAGATTGTCAAAAGATTGAAAGCCATTTTGATACATATTTATCATTTCTAATTATTTTGTAGATCATATGAATAACATATTGTGCTCTGATTCATGCTTACTCTTAAAAAAAAAACCCTCAAATTGTTTCTTACAGACAAGCATGGAAGAGGAAAAAGAAACAGACTGAAATTGTCTTTCTTGATACAACAGGACTATTCTACATAGGCATAAGGCAGAGTATCCTGCTTTACCATGTGTGGTTGGTGTACTACTTACTTCAATCTACATGGTTTCTTTTCTAATAGGAACCATTTAGCTGGACCATTAAGTATGGTGGTTTGGAGTTCAAAGGCTTTCCTTTGAAGCTGACCTGATCAGTTGTAGCAATGGCCAAGAATTTAGACAAATGTAGTGTGAAGACCTCTGAGCCCCAGCTGAGTGCAGCTCATTAAACAGCAGGTTCAGGACAAACCAGACTCCTAAGCTGTCATACACCCAGAGTCTAGAAAGAGAAAGCATGGTCATTTCTCTTGTTGACTGTAAAATTAATTTTCTTGAATGTAAATCTAAACTATTGTGAGCCAGGAATCAAGTTTATTCAATGACCTTGGTTATATGTAATGTGAGCATGGGTGAGGGGAAGACCTGAGTGTGAAACATTAATAAGAAAGGCAGTTTAAACAGATAATTTGGTAAAAAAAAAAAAATCTCTTTCATACAGGCAACCAAATGGAAGCTAACACAGCCTTCAGAACTAAATTCTGAAAACATTGATTGAGAGTATCAACTTTTTCCATTCAACTCCTTTTAATAAATAGATGGCCAGTTACTTAATAATTCTCTTCATTTTAAGTTACTTCAATACAGCAAGTGGTCTAGAATTGATGCTTCTAACATAATAATAGTCACATTTTGTCATATTGCCTGTCACCTGTCTACTGCACTCTCCTAATTCCTTATTTTGTCACTACAGCCTTAGATCCCTACCACCCCCATTAAAGTGTCTACTTGTTTCCTAAAACTCTTTTACATGGTTTATTTTTTATGTCTTCCTTGGCAACTTAATTTATATGTCTGACATTTTTTTCTTCACCCTCCCCATCTGCCAGTTTTGAAACAGTAATACTATGTTCTTCTCTAAACTTTATTTTGTAAACCCCTTTGATTTGCTTTTGTCTACTGATGCAAACAATCATCTCATTCTCTTGCACGCACACACGCACACGCGCGTGTGCACACACATGCACACACAGTGTATTTTTAGTATATTTCCTGAACTTTTCTTCTCATCACTCTTTACAGGATTTTCTGTCTACTTGACATATTAGATCCCACAATTATGGTAGCTTGAGTTTCTTTGATGGGCCAAAATGTTCTGTTTAGAAAGCAATAGACCCTTGAGGATGGTTTGTTCTATGACTAGTAGCAAAGAAAAAGGCAACATCAATAATTCCATTAAATTTCCACTTTATGTTGTTTTTTAAAAGATCTTTCATAATCCTTTCTTTAATAACCAAGAAATCCTATTTTCAAAACCATATGTGATCTTTATATCTTGGGCCATTTCTTGGTTTTTTGTTTTTGATGTTGTTTTGTTTGTTTGGGTTTTTGTCCATTTTTGTCTTTTTTTTGTCTTTTTTTCTTTTTTTCCTCTCACACATCTATCTACTCATGCTTCTGGAAATTAAGATTAGATCCAAATGTCTACCTAGGTTTGAATTCAACTCTCACAAAGACAATAATGTTAAAGAAATTAGCAGTAAGAGAGGATTTAGACATGTCTTTAGAAATTTCTAAGGTGGTAGTATACATACAAAATCATAAGTATATATTTAGTTCTATCAGTGTAATTAGAGAGTCTTCTCAAAACTCTGAGACGGTTGCTGTTGGTGTATAGTTAAAATGTCTTTCTCTTGGTTAAGTCTGGTTGTAGCTTTTATTATTCACAGATCTCTGTTCAAAACAATTGTGTTAGTACACAAACTGATTAGAAGAAGATAAAACAGTGATGGCTGGACCCCGAATGAATGTGTGTAGTCTGGTACATTTTTAATTAATACACTATTAGTAGTTCACATTTCAATTTCTCCTACTGCTTCTAACAGTTAGCATTTACGTTACCATTTTATTACACATCCCAGGGCATGTGTTTATCATCAGTCACTTGTGACAGTATTTTTAGCCATTCACTCATCTATGCATTTACCTTGAGATAGCTTTATTATAGCTCAAAACTTTCCTAATTCTAAATTGGAAGTACAAAAGTGTCCCATCTGATCACCATGGAGTTAGATGCTGTTATCTACCATGTTTGCACAAACTGCCTCTCCTCATGGTCCCTAAGTAGTTTTGATCTTTTCCTCTGATGCCCTAGATCACACTATTATCACTTTAAGGCATTTATCATTAAAAGTATGGAGATTTGAGGTGTATAATTGTATTTATTCAATACACTTATGTCAGTGGCCAAGTTTTAAAGAATAAAAGATTCTATTTATAACCAGATTATATGTTTAAGAGCATGATCTACTTTGTATATATTACAATATTACTAGCATAATATTTCATAAGAGTATTTGTTAACTAGTAATAATGTTTGGAGGTATATTTCTGAAGCTAATATGTCTGTAAATCTAATAGGTTTTTTCTGTTTCACTTTCTAATCTTGATCTTATATACAACTGCTTCTTACATATTTTTATTGCTAGTTTATATACAAGTAGAGTTAAAGAAGACTTATCCATCTAGTGTTAGAACATGAGAAATCCTGAAATGATTTCAGAGTATTTACTTATTGTGATAAGTAAATATTCATCAAAATATCCAAGATTTTATACACACACCCACACACACACACTTACTTGTAACCAAGAAATAATGTAGACTGACTTGCTTCAAGCTCCACAGTTACGCTAAACTAAGCCTCATGAAAATAAAGTGTTTGATTATTTGCAATAATAATAATAAAGTATCAACTTGGGGATACTATGAGGACATACCTAGAGCCTAGATCAAAGAGCTGACTAGATAGATCATGATGACCTTAACATATGCCTTACAGGCAGGCATGCTGCTCTCTAGAGTACTTTCAGTTTCAGGAAAGAGACTATGTTCCAGAAGCACACTGGAGTCTAGGAACTTGCTGTGGACATTGAGGACTGTGTTACTACAGAGAAGATTCCATGTTGTTTTTGGAAACCCTGGATATAAAAACATGCTCTAAAAGCTTTACAGGTTTTAGAACTTATTCATTAATATCTCAGTATACTAAAACAAACAAACAAGATTTTGTGGCAAACAATTTTGACCATTTATAAATCATAGGCTACTTCTGTTAGCACTTGTCTGTATGTTATTGCCCATGAAGCTATGTGTTGTATTTTTCACTATTGTAGTAGTTAGCATAACTGCATATTATAATGACTGTGTTCTGGTTGTTGAAGTGTGTGTGTGTGTGTGTGTGTGTGTGTGTGTGTGTGTATGTCTCTGTATGTCTCTGTATGTATGTGCATATGTGTGTGCATGTGTGTATGTTTGTATGTCTGTGTGTTCCATTTTATGTCATCATGACTCAAATTAGAGTTATCTGGAAGGAGTAAACCTCAATTGAGAAAATACTTCCATATAATTTCCTGTAGGCAAGTCTATAGAGCATTTTCTTGATTAATCATTGACCTGAGAGGGCCCAGTCCACTGTATACAATGCCATCGCTGGGTCCATGTTCTGTAAGAAAAAAAGCAGGTATTGCAAGCTCTGGGGAGAAGCCTGTAAGAAACCTTCTTCCATGGCTTCTGTGTCAGTTGCTGCCTCTGGGTTCTGCTGTAACCTGTAAACTATTTCTTCCACATTGCCTTTGGTTGTGCTGTTCCCAGAAGCTGTGGAACAAACTAAGCCAAAGGACAAAGGACAAGATACATTCCTTTACATAGAATATACTCTGTAGCCTGTTGGGGTTCAGTTAAAAACTGACCTTGCTTTGCTTTGGTTTTATTTGGTCTTGTTTTGTTTCACGAAAAAACAGTTCTTTAGTCAAAGAGCAACCATTTTGTTGGTGGTCCTTAGACATGAAGGCCAGAGTTCCTGGATGGTAACACTTTTACTTAGTAGAAATTTCTACTAAATCATAGAAAAATATTTTATTATTGAAAAAATGAACAAATACCGATTTGTTTCTGTTTTCTGAGGCAGTGTCATATAAACTCAGGATAGCCTTATACTCAAGTATAGCTAAGGATGGCCACAAATTCCTCATCTTCTTTTCCAAGTATTTCCAAGTATCAGTTCTAATTCCTGAATTCTGGAGTAAAACTCATTATAAAAAGTGAAAACTACTGATGATTCAGATCTTTATAAAATAAGTTAGAATTATATCCATGATTTAGACACATTTTTATTGCTGTGATGAGAAACTATGTCCAAGGCAACTTAAAGCATTTGTTTGGGGCTTACAGTTTCAAAGGGTTAAAGTCCATGATCATCATAGTGGGAAACATGGCACTAGGGCAGTAACTAAGAGTTCACTTGATCCACAAGTACAAAGCAGAGAGCTAACTGGAAGTGGCCTCAGCTTTTAGAACATCAAAGCCCTAGTGACATACCTTCTCCAGCAATGACACTCCCAATTCTTTCCAAACAGTTTCAGCAGCTCAAGACTAAGTATCAAACATATATGAGCCTGTAGGTCCATTTGCATTTAAACTATATAATATATCCGTCTAGTCCAAATCTCCCTGTATTAGTTGAATTGTCCGTTCCCCTTGCCTTTGTGTTTAAGAATTTCTATGGTGATTAATGTTGCCCCTGATTGTACAGTCAAGACAAAAAAAAAAAAAGAGTTGGGCAGGAAATCACTTTTGCTATTTCTTGCTAAAGATAAAGTATTTGAAAGGAACTTCTAAATATTCTTAACTCATTAAGCCATTTGTATATATTTTCAATTAGAGTATTTTTAAAGAGGGAAAGCCATACTAGAAAGCAGAATATTAAGAGAAAAAATTCAGATATTCTTCTATGATAATAAAGGCTAATGTGGCCTTAACAGTATAGCTAAGGAGGGACAACATACTACTTTTATACTTCCACAGAACAAAGTAGAGCTCTAGAAATCAATGTGACCATGAATACTCAAGGTTAAGTGTGCTAAACAATGACAGGGCCAATGGAATAGTCTTAGTGTTATTTTCAATTTCAGTTATAGAAAGTTACAGCTCATTCAAGACTAATATCCATATTGTAGTCTGACAGCGGCAACATCACTCTACTAGTGCAAAGATTTCAGGGAAGAGCAGTGATAAATGTCTGCCTTGGATAGAAAATGACACGGAGTTTTCTAATTGCAAGTCCAAAGAGTGTCATAGGAAACAGAAAATAGAAATCTTAAGCCTTTGTTATCACACATTCAAAATATTGATCATTTGCAGTGTTGTCTACTTTGTTTAAACACCAACAGAATTTCTCAACCTCAAAACAGAATAAATAATACTGCAAATGATCTAGGAGGCAGGACTTGAGTTGTTTGATCAGAAGGTAAATTAATAAGAAAGAAGGCAAAAATGCGTATTCACTGTGAAAATGAATGTGTACCATCAGTACAGTCCTTATATTCAAAGGCGAAAACTGCAAAGAGTTTGAAGGACTTCCTGTGTACTCTAGAATCTCAGCAATATTTCTGTCACAATTAGTAAGACAACAGGAAATGTGTGTGTGTGTGGGGGGGAATAGTTCATCCTAAAGGACTACTTATTGGAAAGGAACTGTCAAAGAGAATAGGACCAGATAGAATAATAGGAGTTGGAGCCCTTAAATTGATAGATATCAGGAACTTAAATTTCTTAGCATTTTTATGCCATTGGAATCTTGAAAGCTAGAATCATTAAGCCCAGCCCATCCTAAAGTTGATTCTAGCAACCCTGAAGGATAGATGTAAGATCCAATATGTTATACTTTGAGACAAAGAACAATAGAAATGTACAGTACTCTACATTTCTTACTTTAGATATCTGTGCAGTTATACTGTAATTAATAGTGATGTTTATATTAATAATTGTGAAGAAGAATAGAATCCTTATTTATGTACATATCCAAGCTGTATTTAAGGTCTGGACAAAAGAATAAGTAATTAAAAACAAATGTGTTATCTTTTCATTGCTGTGATAAATATATCTGAGAACAACTTTTAAAAAGGAAAGATTATTTTGATTATGGTTTAAAGATTTAAGTTCATAGTCAATCTGAGCCTTAAGTGAAGCTAACCATGTCGCACAAAGCAGGTTAAACTTGTTGCCACGAGGCCTGCAAGAATAATAGGATGGGTGTGGCTAAAGTGCACACTTCAGAGATACACTACTAGCATCCCACATCTGTCAACTAAGATTCCCATTCTACTGTTCCAACACTTTCTAAATAGTCTGTTGAAAATTGGAATCCACCAGTGGACTAAGTCAGAGCTAGCCCGATATGCTATTCTCTGCAAGTGCTCTAACTGACATATCCAGAGGTATGATTTACTAATCTGGGTAACTCTCATCTACCTAAGTTGACCATTAAGATTAACCAGCATAGGACATGTTGCTTATGAAGTTTGACCTGACATATTTACATCATTTCTACTTCCGCCCTGTGAGTATCTTTAACATTGTTTTGTAGAGGAACGTCGAATCTCAAAAGAGTAGGGGACTTTACCAGCTTGTTCTTTCTGCTTGCTTCTGCTTGCATACCTGTAGCCTCTGCCTGACTTCATCTTTACTAACCAGTTTCTCATCCCTGAAAGTCTAGTAGAATATATTCTTCATCACATAATCCTTAGGGACAGATCTGCTTAAAATTTGAAATCCTTAAAAGAAGCTCCTTGTCGGGGATGAAAAAGTGGCTCAGAGGTTGAGTGTAATCTGCTCCTTCCCAGGTCCCAAGTTTGTTTCTCAGCACCACGTTGGGTGTCATTCCAGGGGATCTGATGCCCTCTTCTGGACTTTACAAATTCACCCCCACAAATAAGAAGTTTTCTCAAAAGAAGTCCTTCTTTGTCTTAGCAAATATTAATCAAAAACAGGAAAACTCAATATTTGTGCAGTAACTTGTGTGGTATTTTCACAGATGCTTTACTTCTATCAGAAGTAGATTTTCTGAGTCTTGGATTGCAAATACACACATGAATATTAATTCATTCCACAGACTATGAAATGACTATCATATACACATATACTTTGCTATGGTTATCAGTAATATTCTTTAAAGGAGAAATGAGTATCATTGTTGTCCCTTGTTCCAACCTCACAGCACTGGCATGTACCTAGTATAAAAGTCAGCACAACCTATTGTAAAGCACTAGACTGCTTCGAGCAGGAAGTTTGCCCTTGTGCTTCCTCTGAGTCTCAAGTCACTGTTTGAAGAGTTGCCTTTTGATGCTGTAGATCTTCCTCTTCAGAGTAGAATAGGAAAGATCTGCCTTACAGAGCTCTGAACACAAGAGCGAAGCAGGAGCAGATCATCAGGTATTGCCTCAGAAATACAGCCCGTTAAGAATTTTAGATGACTCCAAGTGAGACTTGATGTATAAAGCTTTGATCTAAAAGCTTTGGAGTTTGGGATTGGTTGGATATCGCTGCTGTGTTCTCCTAAGACACGCTGTACTTTTCCTTCTAGTGCTTAAATGTTTGCCATGTTATGGACCTCCCATGAGTGACTACTAGGTGACAGTATGAATGAATGTTGTTTTGAAGTGTTCATAGTGTTTACAGTGACCTATGAAGAGCAAAGGCTACAAAGGAAGCTTCTCTTCTCTGCCTCTGCCATACAGAATTTTGCTGGTTGAAGATGAGGGACCTTAGCAGGGGGTCGTGTGTTTGTTATTTAAATGTATGTTGCTTTTTAAATAGTAAAACAGCTGTGCCCTCTGGCTTAACAGAATATCACAATCACAGTACCTAGTGTCAATGATGTTTGAAATTTTGGGTCCTTAGGTGATCCTTAAAGTGATGGTTTCTACAACTTCCCAGAGAATCCATATAGGTTCCTTTTGTAAAAAGGTATGTTTATTAACTAATGCTTTGCAAGGTTGAAGGACACTACAAGAGAAAAGACAAATGTTCGGCTTCAACTTGCTGTACATTTCTTTTTGAGAAATCACCTGCACCTATCAGTTCTGACATATGACAATATTTTATTCTCTCTGTTTTATTTAAGCTTATGTGAAAAAATACTGCTCAAGGTTTCTCCAACAATACTTTGATGTCTTGGTGCTTGTTTTAAAATAATTTATATTCAACCTCTATATTAACCTGCACATCTCTTTTGAACAATTTCTGACTCCTCGACGGCCCTCTTTTTCATGCATGGCATGAGATCGTGGAGGTCAGCAGTCCAGGGCAAGTGCTTAACTAGTGCATTGTGTCTCCTTTGGTTTGCCGAAACCCACTGAGCTCTCAAGAATAACATTTCTTTTTGACTCAACAATTCAAAGCTTTGCAAACAAAAAAATTTCTAAAACTTAAAATAATTCTATCAGGTGGAGGGAGAGAACCAGTTTCTCAGAGTTCCTCTGAACTACATACACATATGGGCCCACAGATATCACACACAAAATAATATTTGGACAGGTATCATGAGCTGCCTTTGTTTAGTTTCTTTCAAATCTGTTTTCCTCAGGGAAGCCAAGATACTAAAATGAATGGCGTATGTTCATTAGGAGTCCATCTTCTGAATATGTTGAACAAAATAAAGTTCTCCTTCCTAAAAATGAATAGTAATTTAAAATGGAACCTTGGGTGCTGTACTGAAAAGGGTCATAAATTACCAAGTTTAAGGGAGAAAGTCCGTACTTAACTTGGACTTGGGATGGTATGTGACTAATCTGATGGTAGCTAATATGCAATGACTGTTTTTTACAGTGTTGTATTGAGAATTTGTCAATTAGCACATATAAAGAATAACTATAAATAGTAATTCTTAAAATACTACTTTTATGGGAAATGGAATGAAAAATGTGATATTTCTGTCAAAGTGAGAGATTATAGATAAAAAACAGAAGCAGAGTTTGGTAGTTATCTTGTCTTTAAGCCATTTTATAGATGATATTTAGGTATTATAACATTGAATTGTAAAGTTAAATTTTTAAGTGATAAAAACTTTAAGAAAATATATTTGCCAAAAAATGGAGGTAAGGGGTGTGCATTTGCATACTGGAGACGGTGGAAGAGTGTACGTTGGGCATAGTCTGGGACACATGGTAAAATAATATGTCCAGGACAGAGACTTTGAGTGGAGAGATGGATAACAGTGAAGTTACAGAGAATTAGACACCAGCCGGCTCCTAGAAAGTCATGACCATTCTCAAGTGTTTGAAGATTATCTAAAGGAACTTTAAAAGATTTTAAGGAGCAACAGGCGCATATTTACATCCTTGAAATGTCCTCCAGAAGAAAGTGGAAAATGCATTAGTGTGGACAAGACACACTTGAAGTGGAAAGAATACCAAGCAACAGGCTGTGCTTCCTCAGGCCCTTGGCTATTGACTTTGAAGTACAGAATAATTCATCTTTGCATATTTATTTAGTTAGTTCCTCTTGCACAGGATGTGTCTTGATAAATGAAACTGAGAATTCAAAGAACTGTTTGACCTGATTCCTGTCCTCAAGGCACTTAGAGTATATTTTAGGAGAAAAACAAAAACATATAGTATATAGTATTTTAATATCTTCCAGTGAATTTTTGTGTGCAATGCCCCTTTTGATCTTTAAAATACTATGATCTCTCAGAGAATAACTGACATTCTAAATGAAAGCTTGTGATTCAACTCATCAATATAATTCCAAACCAGCTGGTTGAAGTCGTGGGTATATGATCTTGGTACTACACTATACTGTTATGCTTGTTAAAAAAAATAAATTATGGGGTTATGTATATGATAAAATTATGTGAGGCTGTATAAAACATGATTATTCCTCAGACACTTGGATAGACAAGAGCTATATGGTAAATTTGGAGAATTGATAGTTCTGTCTTGAGTGGTTATTTCTTAATGGAGTAGGATGCCAGTTCCAGGGTACTACTGTAAAGGAAAAAATGTATAGAGGCAGCCATCAATACATTGTGGTTCTTGTAGAAGAGCTTAAAAAAGATTTGTACTCATCTGTGGAATCTATATAATACTAAAGAACATTAGTGTCAGTATTTAAAGTGTATGGAATTTTCTAAATAGGAGCAAGAAACAGAATTAGAAAATTAGAAAAAAAGAACTCTGGAGTATCGCTTGCAATGAATTGCAGGATAGGACGAAAGGCCAGGTAGGGAGATGTTCTGATAGATCCAAGGTTTCACTTCCTCCAGAGAGCAAAGCCTTGTTCTGTTTTGTCCTTGCATCTTTTGTGGGCCTTGAATTACTACCTTTGTCTCACACCCTATACTGTTCATGTCATCTTTATAGAATCTATTAAATGAGGTGCTTTGTTGTTCTTTAATCACCATGCTTATGAGGCTTGAAAATCTTGAAGCCTTTGAAATGATAGACTTGTTTTAAAAAAAAAAAAAACATTTACAATGCCAGGCATGGAGGTTTATGCCCAAGGCCCCACACTAGGAAGGAGGCTGGAACATTACAAGTTAGAGGCCGGTCTGGGCTACATAATGAGATCTAGCTTCACAGAAGCAAAACAGACCAATAAGTAGAACAAAACACATTACTGCTTTTCAGATCCTAGAGTCTCTGCCATTGAACTTACGATTTTCTTATTCTATTCACTTCTATTTACATTGGGTTAAGCTCACCCTTCATGGATTATGATAAATACAACATTGACTTCCAGAATGTGTGACTTGCTGGGAGCATAAAGGAAGTCTCACAGCAAGCAGATCCGAACAGTCTAGAAGAATCGTAACCACAGTAGTGTCATTATTTAACATTATGTATCCAACCTTCACCAGCAGTTAGGATATCTGCATTTTTTAATTCTTCTTTTCTTCCCAGATGAATTAGTTGAGCATCCCCATATGCATATGTAACATTTGAGTTACTGTACAGTTTAGCATACCCCTCAAAGCTGTATGCTGTGTATTTCATTTGGAAATTCTTATCACAAGTGCTAGTCTTAGTCTAGGATTTGAATTAACTTCTTACATACCATATCAAACATTAGCCTAGGCAGTCTCCTGATGTTTTTTAATTTATTATAATCTCAAAGCATGTTTTATTGCAAAAACCTATTCCAAAGTTGTAAAATAAAAATTTTGAGTGATAAATTTCTTATTTTTCAAAGCCTGTGAAACTTTTAAATAAGATGCTTAGACATAGAGGAGCAAGGATCTTAAATATGTTCATAGCATTAACATGAGTAATGGCCTCACTCTGTAGAGTGAGGTAAAGCAGCTTAGTGTGTCTTTGCACTTAATGTTGTGCTACATGCTCAGAGTCACTCTAAGCTTGTAATAGTGTGCCTCGTGTGGATATCATCTAGTGAAAATGTTACATTTCATAATGCTGGAAGGAAGTTTCACAGTAATTGCCTCTAAAGACATTTGCAGCAGTTCATGTACAAGTCAGTATCTGACTTACTAGTAGCAAGGTCAGAAAAGAAGCAGGCTTATGAGAAAAAGTTTTAAAATGTTCCTTATACTCAATGATTGTTGTGGTTTGGCAGTTAGAGAAAATATACAAATTGGAGATTGAGGTAGGAATAGATTTAGCCACAGAATATACTGTCATAAGGAAAGTCATCTTCTTTAAACAAAATAGGACAGGTAAAATATTTACTCTGCTTCTACAGATGGACAGTATGTAGCTTCCAGAACAAGAATTTACTGTATTTGGACTGCTATGTTAGCAGAGAAGGCAGATTATCAGATAGTAAACTAAGGAAAGCAATTGTAGAAACTAACAAACATCAACTCTTTTTATTTACTTTTCTTAAAAGAATCCCCAGTGAAGCCCTGACAGGAGGTTGGGAGTTCAAAATGCACCAATTTCTGTTATAGACAAGACAACTTAATAGAATTTTAATATGACTAAATTCAGCCGTTTAGTATAACTGTCTGCCTCTTTATAATGCTATAGCCAAAGGTAATCTGCTTGTTGTGCAATTTCCTTTATGATCCCAGCAAGTCACACATGCTGGAAGTAAATGTTGTATTTACCATAATCCATGAAAGGAAAAAGCCTGAGCTAAAAATACAAAATTGAACAAATGTGAAACACTGCTGCTCAAGTTTTGTAATTGTTCCATAAATGAGACTCAGGCATCTGTGTGGCAGAGATACTTTTATGTATCATTGAAAGAACTGGCTGAGCTTCAGATGGGTGTGCAGGAGCAGATTCATGTTGTCCTGTGAAATATATTTTGTGCTGACCAAGCAAATAATAGTAGGTTGTATGGAGGCCTCTTACATTTGAAAACGCAGTTGCCTGGTGAGTGATTACATTTAATATGAGAATCAGGTAGAATTGTCTGCATAGAGCCAATTGGTGGAGTGGAGATATTAAAGGATAGAATTGCTCTGGGAAATCTATATTCTCAAACAAGCTACAGAATGAGGATGGGAGCGCAGAAAGCAAGGAGAGCAGAAGTGAGCTGTGGGTGACTGCAGAGAGAGCACATAGTGTAACAGTGAACTCTGTTCAACCTGAATGTGGAAGAACCACAGGGAAGCAGATAGGGCATCCAGCAGGGCCTCCGAGGTGCCTGGGAACTGCTTAGCTGTTACTCTTCTGTGATACCGTGACTGACACAGTTAAGTTGGGTTTAGCGTTGTGGATGCAGTTAAAGCTATGAGGGTTCTATTTTTTAAATGTATGTATACTTGTATTCTGGTTTTTTGATCAGTATGAAAAACAGTATTTCATACACACTTTTTTATATTTTCTAGATTTTTCCTTTCTTAACATCAGAAAGTATTGAGTCCTTACTCTTTCCCAGTTCTGTTAAACATGGAACATTTCTTGTTTAATTGTAAGAGTAACACAGAGAAGCATCATGTGCTCATCCCATAGCTGAGTTATATGGGACTATGAGTAGTTTGCCTAGGCTTACGTAGGCAAACATAGTTGCTGCATACCTTTAATTTAAATTTGGGTCTGATTAGCATCAAAACCCCTCCATTTCATTACACTTTCTCAAATTATCTTACAGTACAATCATTGTAATTAGTGAATTATTTTAAATAATTACACATTGCTAGGAACATTCTATACATAAAATCATGAAGTTCTCCCAAAAGAAAATATTCAAAGTTTAATCAAGCTTTTTACCAGAATATTTATAATTTTTTAATTAAAAATTTTTATTATTTTTGTTGTTGTTGATTTTTAATATCATTTTTCGATAAATTCATGCATGTATACAATAAAACACAATTATATCCACTCCTCAACCTGCCCCATCACTACTTCATTTCCTTTTTTAAAAATGTGTTTAAATTGCATATTTAGTCCAGTAATATTGTCCATATATTGTAGATATGGGGCCGTCTACTACAGTAAGGAGAATCTACCAGTGGCCACACATTCAGAAAAGAAAGAATGATTCTCCCTCCCCAGCAGTTATCAACTGTCAACACCTCCTAAGAAAGGGATGGGGCCTAGAGAGGATGTCTCCATCTATGCCAAAATCTTAGTTGCATGGCTCTCATGAGGGTAACAACAGTTGCTATTAGTTCAATAGCCACACCAAATGTAGAAATGTGGACTAAACAACATTCCTTCCTAACACCAAGTTCTTACATTCTTTCTATCTCCTTCTCCATAATGCTCCCTTAGACTTGGGATATAGTGTAAGTAAGAAAAACATGTACCATTTAGGGCAGAACCCCAGTGTCTCATTCTCATCCCTTTGGCTAGATATGCATCTCAGCATAGATGCAGCTCATTACACAAAGAAATGTCTCTGTCCAAGATTGAGAGCTGCCTAGGTTTATGGGTATAGACATAAATATTTAAAAGGCAGTTTGACAATATAGCCACTTAACAAAAAGAACAATAGTAGATTTTACCCTAGGATCTGTGACCTTCTCAGTCATAGTCATTGGAATTTTGACCTAGACTGCAGTGCCAGCCTAGAAATCCCTTGTATGGATCAGACTTCAAATTCAATCAGAGTGCACTTAGCTGTCTTGTAACAGTAGTGCCACTATTGCACCAGTGCAGCGTCTTTTCTGGTAGGCCAGTACTGGAGCTTGTAGAGCCCAGCACTAGAGAAACCATCTTTTCTCCCCAGTGCCTACATGCACTGGCATTATTAAAGGTGGCAGTAGACAGGAAGCTTCCTGGTTGGTTTCTGATTGATTTTTTTTTATGCCCTATAGGCAATGTGTGTGTGACATAATAGCACTAATACTCTTGGATTTGTTTTGTTTTGTTTGTTTTAGATAAGGTCTCATTCAGTCCAGAAGGGTCTCAGATTCACTTTCTGACCAAAAGGATGAACTTGGTTTTCTGATCCTCTCCACTCCCACTTTGATGTGCTAGGATCACAGGCATGTACTATATCATAGCTGGCTCTGAGGGTATTTAAAAACAAAAATATGTCTTTAAAAAATAGAGTACAAAAATAATAAACACAGCTGTGTTCCAGATCTGAACATTCAAAACTTGCTCAGTAAAGGAAAGATTATTGTTATAATCTCAGTTGGAAATTTCATTTTCCCTCTCCCCTTCTAATCCCTTGTGTTACCACTTGTCTGTCTTCTGGTTCATCCTTCACTGGCTGAATTAAATTTCATTGATAGCGAATTGGAGAATTTCATTGGATCACTAAGCCACATTCCGTGGTTCCCTGAAGAGCCTGATGCCCTTTCTGTAGATTGTTGCTGTTTACTTTCCTAAAAAACGTACTCCTTCTCATAGTCTATGAAGTCTTTTCAGGATTCTTTTCCTCCAAAGCTAAAGGCCCCTTGACTTTCTATGACATTGGATACCTCACCTTTAATTTACAATTCATAGCCACATATCTAAATATATTCTTCCATAAAGTATTATCTTTGCTGAGCTCTGTGATACCCTTAGGTACAAAAAAAGCAATGCATCAGCCATCCATATTCATATGAGGAGTGTGTTGATTTGGTAAATGTGGCTATTCAAAATTATATTGAGATAATATGATGTGTTAATAACAGTTGTTAGGAACCAATAGATTAGATCAGTACTTGAATTAAGAAAGATGACTGTCCTATTCATCCATCTGATGTCCCTCTGATATTTCCTTCCCCATATGCTACATAGAGGGTGGAGGGCAGAGATGGTTCAACAGTAAAGAGCACTAGCTGCTCTTCCAAAGGACCTGGCATTGAATCTCAGCACTCACATGATGTCCCAAACTGACTGTAACTCTAGTTCCAGAAGCTCCAGCGCCATCCTCTGCCCTCTATGGATACTACAGGCATGTGGTCCACTGACATAAATACAGGCAAAACACATTATATGCATAAAATAAAAATAAGTAAATATTTAAGAATATACATAGGAATAAGAAAAGGAAGATAATTCAAGGAAATGAGTCCTTTAATTTCTAAGTGTTTGCTTTCATGCAAGATGCTTGCAGTTTGGTGACTACCCTGGCTAGAGTTGAACTCATTGTGAAACATTATCAACAGTATTGGTACTAACAAAACCCAATGGCTGGACAATCCATGGAGATGGCATTATAGTTTCTAAATGTTTAAAATACTCTCTTATTAAGATTTTTGATTCAAAGTTAGAAGTAATTAAACAGTAATGCTGTTTCTTATCTCTTTCTCCTTCTCTCTCTCCGTTCTTTTGACACTATAATTCCCAAGACCTTCTATGTAGTCATTAGAAAATAAAATACTTGTGCAAAGTTTGTCCTCATAAGCGTTTTTGAGTGTGACTTCAATGGATATCAATCAGGATGTCTTTGTTAGTGAACCAAGCCTATGAAAAGGATTAGGTTCAGTGTTTCATAAACATAACACAATATATATGAAGAAAATGGATTTCTCTTGTCTTGAACGTGAAATGAAACATAATTGTTTGTCTTTTATTAGAAGAAAAATGTTTTGATTATTATCTTCATCTCATAGAGTGGAAGTTGTATAGTACTATGTCACTTGAAATGCCTTTTTGTGAGTACCTGTCTATAAGCCTGTAAAAATTCCAAGTAGATCATTGCTGGGGCTCATGCATAGGATCTGCTTTCTTTCACTAGGAGCAGTGGGATAGCACTTGCAGAGAGGCTCCTCTGTCTTCGAGAGAATAACATATCAGACTGAAGATCAGCCTGAAGGTGTCAGTGAGGTCATTGACCTGTGTGAAGTTAAAATAGATTTTACATTAAAGGAACACTACAGCTTAGCACCTGCAGAGCTACCAAAAGCCTGTGCTGCTTTATTTGTGAAAGTTCAACAGCAAGGCCCATTATTTGGTTTACTCAGGAAGGGACTCCACATGCTTCCTAAATGCATGCATTATGTCCATATAGTAAAATCAGCATAACAAGTGGTAGGGACTCCAGCCACAGTCAGTTGAGTTTATTACCAATAAAACCTGGGTTGCGTTGCATTGTTCATTATTTAGATTTTACCAGAAATAGTCTTTGCCTTCATTTACCCAATATAGAGCACAAGAAATTGCTTTCACTGACTGATCTAAAAATATTAGACAAAGGGTAAATATTATAAGTGTATTTTACCCAATGTCTTGCTTTCTCCTATCTTTAACCAGTAGAAGTGTAGAGCTGTGAATAATTGAAGCTAGACTCATCCAACATTAGAGCCATATATGAATTTTAATAAAAGTCAAGGGCAGTATACTACCCTGCTGGCTGCTGACAAAGCAATTTACTTTTTATATCTTGGGCTAGAATAACATTCTGTCCTTCCTCATTCTTGAGATATTTCGTTTTGTTAAAATGACTACCTTTATTTAAATTAAGAACACAGAGTAGTTTTAATAATACATGATTTCATTCATAAGTTGTTCCTTATTTCACCATAGTTCTCCTCTACCAGAGTTTTCAATGTTTTTGCTAATAAGAAAAACAGCAATACTTATTTTAACCCAGGCAACCAAATTGTTCATATTATCAGTTGTCAAAAAAAAAAAAAACAACCTCTAAACAAACCTAGTAGCCTGTCAATAGAGGCTAGGGGCTATTTAGTGAACTGGAAATTACCTGAGTAAACACTATTGTATGATTTCACAGGGCAATTGCATTCTAGCTAGAACCTGTGTAGAGGAGTAATCTCCTAAGTGTGACAAGGCCCTGCATCCACACATATATAGATCGTTAAATAATGTGGTAAGTGGATCACCCATTTGCGTTTAGCTGATGAGATTGTATTTTTCTACGCAGCTAAATCAATATTTTTTTAGGTTTTATCTCACCTGAGGAGAATATCCTGAAGCCTGAGTCCATTCTATAAACCCAGTGTCAATAAATATAAGCACAGTGGCCAGAGGTGGTGTGGTTTCCAGAAGTGTTGACTAAAACCCCTGAGGCTCCGCACTCTCTAAGCATGGCCTTTATCTTGTTCCTAGTATTTGTAAATTAGCTCATGTTCTCCTCTCACCTCCTTTCTTACACTCTCTTATTCTGAACTCCGTGGTAAGGTGAACCATTGACAACCTACTCTTGAAGTTTGCCATTGTTTTGGTCACTAATGAACCTTCCATGTAGAAATCTCAAAAACAAGCTTCTCTGTGTGTATAAAGTTATGGGCACATACTTAGGAAGTCAGCTCATCGTCTTCCATTCCTCCCCATTGCTGTTGATTCCAGGTGAGCACTCATGGAGCTATGCGCTCACCATCTGATCTCTGAAGCTTCCTTCTCCAGTTTGTAGTAACATAGTAGAATTTAATTTACAGCTGGAAGTTCTAAATTCTAAGTTCCATTATCATAGTTGTTACATTTAAGCTTTACAACTTTACCTGTGTGTGCCCTACATTCAGATCACCAGTTTGAACCTGCACAGAGGTCATAGGTCCAGTATCCTAGGTTTTGTGTGTGCTTTTCAATTATTTTTCCTTCTGTACCTTTTTCATGAGTAGGATAGCTAGAAAATCATCCAGTAAGTATGGAGGGAACATGTTACGGAAATTTGTTACTGTTTTTGATGGTATTTGGTGTGGCTTGTCTTTAATTTTCTCTGAGGAAAGACTGTCTCTAATGGTTGAATGAGTTGGTAGAATTTTGGGCTCTGAAGTTTATGGGCATATGACTCCAGCAGATACACCAGTATTATATACACTGTGGCCTATAAGCCACAGCATAAAACTTACTGTTCTGGATAGTCAGCTTGGCTACAAGACATTCAAAAGATCATTACAGTTTTTATACTAAGAATTGAGATAGCTTCTTAAAATATTTTTAGGCTGATTTTATTTATATGTATGAGTGTTTTCACTTGCAAATGTATCTATATATCACATGCATCTCTTGTGCTCATAGAGGTCAAAGGAGAGTGTAGGATCCCTTGAAACAGGAGTTAATGGATGGTTATGAGCCATCATATGGGTACTGGGAACTGAACCTGTGTCTCCTGTATAAGGAGCAGAGGCTTTTGACCTCTGAGCCACTTTCCAGCCTCCTGAGGCAGTTTTTTGTAGTGCAAACCTTTAAAACTATCCCTGACTTCTCAGGTCTCATGATGAACCTAACTGAAAAGAATAGGTACAAGTCTAACTAGGAAAAGTTACTGGGGACTCCTGGTGATGTCATTCGTCCTTTCCCTACTTCCTGTAGAATCTCACTCTGCTCACATAGCACACTTCTGAAAGGGAAGCTACACTGTGCAGCCTACAAGAGGCGTGTGGAGCTAATGCAAGAACATTCTAAGCAGGAGAAATACTATGTGAGGAGCAAGAACTTGTACTTTTCTATATAAGTGGTTCTAGAAGTGCTCACCCTGGCACAGTAGCCCATTTATATCCTAGGCTTTAGGTTTGATTCCTATTAACTTTCTTCCTAAGAGTATAGTTGTGTAAAAGGAGCCCAGAGTGACAGTGAGTCAGAGGAGGACTCCACTGCTAAAGTAGAGCTGTAGGCTTGCCTCAGAAAAACTTACTCATACAATAATGTTAAAATGAACCACCTTTGAACAGAAAAAAGCATACCTTATTTAGGACCGTGGATATTGTATAGTATGAGCTACTAAACAATGAGACACTTGCAGATAGTGACAGTGTGTTGTCACTATGACCTATACCCAGTGAGTAGCATACAGTAGAGTCAGTAAACACTGATAAATAAGTAAAAGAGAGATATTCTATCCATTTTAATAATAATATCAGTTAAATAACAGTGTGGGACGGCAAAAATAGCATCATTTGTGCAGGAGAAACTCAGGTGAGCAGGTGTGTCTTCTGTCTGTCTGTCTGTCTGTCTGTCTTTTGGATTGCAAAAATATCACCTTTAATTTAACCAGTTTAATTGACTACTCCTTTTAACTAAGGATAGATAGTTTTGAGTATAACATTAAAACTATGCCTCATTCCTAAGTAATATTTATACCTATTTCCCAAAAATGAAATTTATTTTCCCTTCAGTTTTATTTAATAGAAGCATCTCTTGTTTGTTATAATTTTAGCTTTCATCTTCAGAATGCATCTTTAGAATGCATCAAATTTTTAAAGATCCACAATTGTCATTTTTGACCTGCTAAAATTTCAGTGGCATATCTTTGGCTGTAGAGCATTCAAGGGTAATTCGGAATATTTGTGATCCAGTTGGTCATCTACTAACCTAGAACAGAGAGGAATAGGTGGGTTTTATATGTTCAGATACGTTGAGTTGTATGAGAAATCTCTTTAAGCTCTTCATGTGTCATCGCCAGAATTAGTAGACGTCTTATAAAATAAGAACTTCCACCCTTGCCATATAGTTGAAAAAAATATATGCCATCTTATGTCTAACTTACCCACCATAGAGATATAAGCTATATATGGAGTGGTCTCTCCCCCTTTTAAATATAGATAGATAGATATTTAATTTTTAATTCTTTCCAGGATCTTGACAGGTTCCACATATGTTAATAGAAAGTGGCTTATTATTGAAGCACAGAGCTGCTTGTCACTGAAGCTTCATTAACACTGTTATCACTGCCTGACATTTATCTTATCATTTTCTGGAGCTGACTGTTGTGTCTCCATGGAAACCTAAATTGCAATTGAAACAAGTATGATAATAAAGGCATGCAGCAAGATTGACAGCAAGCAAAGCCTAGTTACATTTGTTTCTAGTTCCTTCAGTAGCTACAGCTAGAGACAGTGAAAATGAGCTTTGGGCACTTAGAATTAACTCTCTCCTGTCACAGTGGTACCTGACTCAGCCTGTATGGTAAATCTATTATAACATCTTCAGCTATGATGTTAGTAATAATGATACTGATCTTTACTGGAATCATCTCAAGTCGTTACGAATATTGAATGTAATATTAGCCCTGATCTTAGTTTAACCCCAAAGGAAATTTTACCTCATTTTGCCACTGTTGAGTGTTGTTCAGTCCAGATCTGCCAGCTCGTGACGATAGAGGAATAATTCCTTTTAGGGTGGAGGGAACAACAGTAGTTACACTGATTTTCCCTTGATGGTAAGGAACCTGAGCTCTCTCAAGTTCATGACTTCACATTGATTTGGCTGTTGCCTCAAAGCAAAGAGTCATGGAACTGGAGTAGGTCCAGAGTGAATTAATTTAACATTAATTTCATTCTGAAAGACTCCATCTGGCTGTGTGTAGGAAAGGCACTCACACAGATATATAAACACATGATCATCTGTATTCATTGTGCCAGATGTAATGTCAGAAAATGAAGAAATGTCTCAAAAATTATCTGGGGGAAACTTTTATATAATGATGTTCTGTCTCTTACTATAAGAGCCATTGAGTTTTAGCACATTTATTCTCATTTTAATTCCATTTATTTAGGGAGTTAAATGTGATAGTATGTATTTTTAAGAATAATTAATTTTAATACCAAAGCCTATTGTTGATTTAAAATATTAAATCATTTTTATTGGTCATTTAAGATACTAAAGATAATTTCTTATTGGAAAGAATGGGTATAAATTTCCAAATCAGTATGTTGTATTTGGTATTGATTAAGAATACAGCTATTAAGATCTTACAGAACAGTACTATATGCGATAGCATGGTTTTATGGTGGTGAAGTCATATGATATTTAATATTTATAACCTTTAAGACTTCTTGACTTATTAGGTCACTTCATTCACTGAAGTCTGTATTGAAAAGAAACTGGAATAACATTAGAATTCTAGATGAAGCCCTCCCTGACTGCCTTATTCATCTCAAAATTGTACTCAATATGCTGCCTCCCTGACTTACTTTCCCAACTGAAATGATATTTCTGATATAACATTTTTTACTTACTTTATATTGCTCAACATGATAGAACCTCTGTCAGAGTATTTTATTCTTATATTTCTAATAGGTTTATCTTCAATGCCTTGAATAATATTCCAATTGTGAGAGTCACTGCATAAATATTTATTGAGGCCATAGTTGAGTAAGACATCCCTGTTATCAAGAATTTCAGTTTCACACTATACCCAAGTAGGAATTTAATTAATTATTGTCTCTGTATGTTCAGTGGTCAGAGAATGGAAGAAGTCAGAGCAAGAGCAAGCATTCAGTTTGTATTACATACTTGTTGAATATGAAACACTTCCTTCTCTCAGGACTATCAGATGTACCAGGAGACTGTAAGCCATACAGCAGAGCACAGCAGTTCATGGAGGTGTAGAGGAGATGGCTCAGTGAGTAAGAGTTCTTTATCCACAACTTGGCAGAGCGTGAAAGGAAAGCATAGATAGAGTCTCTGTATCAGACTCCAGGATACACACTGGAAGCATTGGTTGAATGGCTAGCCTATTTCCCTTTACAAGGCTAGTAACACATGTGACCACCATCCCAGTTGGGAATCTCTGCCAGAGTTCTCTCCTAATGGCTTAGGAGGAAGTGCTCCTGGGGCTCATCCCCTTAGTCAGCATCTCCTCACCTCCTCTCACCCTCCTACTGCTCCTCCCCTCCTACTCTTTGCAGTCTCATGGTCAACTAAGTGAAATAACAAGAGTTTACCATCCTTTCTTTGGCTTTGATCTGTTTAAATGTAAACATTGACCTTGACTATATTAGTCACTAGTTAAAAGACCATGCTGTGCATTTTGTTCTATTAAAGATCATATCACTTTACATCTTGATTCTTAAATGTGCCTCTGCTCATAAATAGCATAAATTATATATTTTTCAGATATCTCCATTGTACTTAGCGTCTGACTGACATAAAGATGTCCTTAATAATTAGAATGAGAAGCAGCTGAGGAGTTTGGTTCAGTTGGTAAAGTGTTTGCCAAGCAAATATGAGGACCTTACTTTGGATCCCCTGTGTTCCAACATGCACACATGTATGCATATGTGCGCCCACACACACACACCAAACAAACAGGTGCACAGCAGCATGTATTTGTAATACTGGCACCAGGGAGGCAGAACCAGGCATATCCCTGGAGCTCTTTAACTAGCTAGCCTAGCTGAACCATGAGCTCCAGATTCAGTGGGAGACTCTGTCAGAAAATAAAGTGGAAAGCAAGCTGGATGGCTCATTAGGTAACAGTGCTTGTTGGAAAGTCTGGGGACTTGAATTTGATCCCTAGGATCTGCATAGTAAAAGGAGAAAAAGCAACTCTTCAAGTCACCTTCTGACCTCCACACATCCTCATGAATACTGTGATGCCTGTACCAACATATATACACATATACCTTATATTATAAATGAATAAATAAATAAATAAATAAATAAACAAAAACAAACAAATGGAATTTATTTAGTTGTTAAAATAAAGCAGTGAGGAAAACATCTAATATAGACCTCTGCCCTCCACACTCACCATGCATGTGTACCCATGCTATGTACATAACTACACACATCCACACAAGCATGTAAGCATGTACCCACATATACATATATACATGCAAATTATAAAAATGAAAACAAAAATGGGAGAAATGAAAATGACTCTATGTAGTAATAATTTGTAGGGTATTTGAATTCTTCATAGAGCAATGTTAAGACTTGGATAGCCAGCATGGGTACAGTGAGTAGGGTTGATGATAGGCTTTCCTGATAGCTAGCTGTCTTACACATGAATAAATCCAGGCACTATTTCTGCTAGTGGCTAAAGTAGGGATTATTTTTTCTGAGAGTCACAGTTGCAGAAACCTAATCTGTAGGAAACCAGACATTATGTCTATATTGCTTCTCTCTCTTTTGTGCAACATTTATTTTTTGTTTAGTTACTTTAAGTTAGAGTATACATAAATAAAGTAGGGAGTAAAAGAAAAAAATCAGTGTTAATTTTGGGAAGTGTGAACCCACATTGATTTCCTGTAGTATTTATCTTAATTTCATAACAATCTTAATTTTCAGTTCATTGATAAACTAATCTCTTCTCAGTCTTCCTAGAGCCATTTTAGTTCCTTGCCCACAGTACATAGGCACATTCAGCAGTCAAGTATGAGCAAGTAAAGCAAACTGGAAAGATACTCTCAAATGGCAGCATGAGGAATTTCTGCCCCTGTAAAGTGGAAGCAGTTGGCTATCACCAGAGGGTGTGTCAGTGTGAGTCTCTGCACTTTAGAAAGGTGAGGGCCTCTCTATCTCTTGTTTGAAATGATTGTTTTCCTGGTGCCGTTTCTAAACATTCGTCAGAAACATCTAGCTTTCTAGTGAAAATCCTTTCTTCTCAAGCTGCAAAGTCCATGAAACAATTTCTGACAAATCACAGCAGGAAACAAGATTTTCATTGAGGGCAGTATGCAGCCAGTGCTTTGCCGCCTTCCCAGCAAGGGTTATTGTGTGTTCAGCCATCATGCACCCCTGCATGCCTCCAAATTTACTTCTTTGTAGGGGTTTTCCAGCTTTCTGCTTTTTACTAGCAGTCAAATGGAGATAAGGTAATCAGGTTTTCCTTTCACTTGGTGAGTCCAAATGCTGGTGTTCTGTGACCTTTTCTAAAGAGGAACAGTTCCCCTTGAGTCACAGTTACTTTTTGCTCTGATAACAGATGTATAGCTTTCAGATCTCTGACCAAATACAATCCAGTATTAACTCTAGTGATTTAGTAAAATATCCATGACAAATGTGTTGTTTCTAAGTTGCTTGTGGAAGAAAATAATGTCCTGAAAACTCTTTTTTAAAAACTTTTTATTGATTCTTTGATATTTTCACATGCTGCATGGCCATGCACTCAGACATGGCCCTTCGTGACAGCACAGGCTTTTCAGCTCAGGCTGTGTCTCTCCATGCTTGTCTCCAGCTCCACCTCTCTTCATAGCGCTCAAACCCAACACCTCTCTCTCTCCCAGCTCTCCACCACACTGTAGTGCTTCCTGCTGTGGGTGGGCCATGCAACAGGCAGGCCTCTAGTGCCTTCCATCTGTCCTATATACTCTTAGGACATTTCTTTTCCCCTCATTTTTTATAAAGAACTTACAGACAAGCAATATTACATGCATTTGTCTATAAAGTAACCTTGAATTTTTCTTCATAATAACACAAACTAATTTACTTAAAATTTGACCACCAAAAAGAATTTTTATCACCTTAGGTATTTTGAGTATTATTTATTCCTTTAATCTTCCATGAAGTTTTTGGTCGCTGATATGGTGCCATTTCACCCCAGAGAATCTAGGCCCTTATTTTATAATTGGCATGACTGTAATTCAAAAGGTTTTGCTATACATGGTAAGTCATAACAGTGTCTTCCAAGTAAATACAGGAGCATCATTATTGTTACATCTTATTGGTTATATAATTGATATCCAGAGAGTTTTAAATTTAATAAAAATATTCAATTACCCACAACCTTGCTAGAGTTAGGATGTATGCACGTAGTGTGGCTTCTAAAGACTCCATACAGTGGTTCTACCTGGCTTCTGGTTGCCATGCTGCCATTTTGTGGAGAAGATAATGTTCTTATTAAATGACCAGCATCACCAAGATGGACAGTGTAGAAGACTTTTAATACTGATGAATTTCATGTCCATCCTGTGGACTTCCAGAAGCACCAGACACATTGCTGTTCCTGTCTTTCTCTATTGCCTTATGCAGATCTGTCTTGGATAGTTTGCTGTGACAACCCAACAACCCTGTGACAACCCAACAATCTAGTCTTTTATACACTGTCTCTTAAGTAAAAGTGGTATGAGAAAATGATTCCTAAACCCATTGAAAGAGTGGCTTTGTCTGCTGACTGAAATGATGAGATTGCAGCTCATTTTGTTAGGAAGAATGCTGGGATATACTGAGAGAGGTGGCACTCTTGACAGTTGGCCACTCATAGTTCCATCTAAGCCCGTGTTGCTCCCCACAGTGTACATGACACCTTGTCAACTCTCTGGCCTGTGTGTAGATGCCTATGCACTTTGGGGATTAAATTGGACACAGGATGTGGAATTACACTAGAGTTTCAAGCAGCTGGTCATACTATCCAAATTATCTTTTCAGTAAGTTTATTCTCTGCATCCAAACCATAACCAAATGCACTGAAGATAGCATATTTTTTAAACATTAATACAAGTATTTCTATGAATTAAACCTTTTTGTAGAAATTATAGCCATATATTTATTATATTTTATATTTAAATAAAGTTAAATTCATAACTATTTGTTCCCTTTGGTTTACAGTGGAATGAGTGACATACAGAGGAGTTGTTTGATTTTCCTTGAGGGTTCACAGTTAAATTGATGTATATCATCCCAAGAAATAAAAACAGTATGGTTAAGACCAAACAAATAAAAAGTTAAGAACAATATTATTATTTATTAACAACAAGAAAATCAGCTATCTTCATGAAAAGGTATTCAGAGACATTTTTGTTTGTTTGTTTGCTTGTTTTTTACATAGCATTTTTGGCTTAGTACATTAATGTGGGTATTTATTGGCACTTGGAATTTATCATTGCCATTCTGAAAGTTTGTAAGTTTGTTGCTGTTTTGTTTTGTTTTTGAGATAAAGGAAGTTAAATATAGAAAACAAATACAGGGCAAATACAAAAATCAAAAATCTATTTCTTTACTTCCAGTCTTGAAAGGGAAACTTGAAAAACTTTAGGCCTTATAAAACGTTTTCCTGAAGCTAATGATAATAATACATGAACCGCTTATATTTAATGGTACTCTGCTTTCTCAGAGGAAGCACAGATGGTTTTGCATATTCTCTGTTGATCTGATTTCTTTTCACTAGAAAATGGAGTAGGGAAGTAGGTCAATGCAGAGCTGAAAGCAACGTGTGAGCACTTGTGGCCTGCCCAACAGCGTTTACTTTTCATCTTGACTCTGAGGCTCCTGCCAGCAGCGTCCCCTGGCCTCATGCTCCCTGACTTGTGCTCTCGGGCCTCTTGGCACCTATCCTAGAGGAATCCTAGAGTAGGTTCTTTGCCAAGGGCAAAACAAAATTGGTATTCAGGGTCTTGTTGAAGTTTTCAGGCAGGATGCCCACAGACGTATATGTCTGTGTCCAAGGACTGCAAGTGGTCACAGAGTCCTTGTGAAACACTACTACCTCAGGGTTTCTCCAAAGAAGTCTAGTTCATGGAACAGGAAAGGAAGACAATTAGCTTTTAAATCTTACTGTATCCAGATTTTACAGTATGGTTCCTTACAGTTATTGCATTGGGGAAAGGCACCTTACTTCTGTGGCTCTCATTTGCTTCATTTCTAAGATGAGGATGATTCCAACTGCAGCTAGTATGATATTGTGTGTCAGATACTTGGCAAAGGTTTCTGGCAGAGGGTAGGCCCTCTTAATATTATTTGGATTTGAATCTAAAGTTGTATACTATAAAAGGCACTACACTGTGTTCCGTGGAAGGGAGGGAATGAAGAAAAGCAATCTAGTCCTAGGTTTCCAAGTCTTATCTGACAAAGCTCTTAGTAGAGGGTTTTACTGAGATGGGGTATAAGTATCTATAATTCTCTATGATGAGTACCTTGGCTACCTATGGCCCCTGGCAAGAATCCCCAATAACATAACTTAAACCCCAATTAACACATGATCTTTGCATAACTCAGAAGTCTCTATACCTACAGCCACATGAGAATGGAAGTCACCAGATTGCCAAAAGAAATATTCTTCAGTGAAGAGAAAAGATTCAGAGTCCAAAGGAAAAGTTAAGATGTATTAAAACAAAGTTAATAAAATTGTTATATATCAAGATGCAGTAACAATAAGAGAGTCACTGTCATATGAATAGCCCAAGTACTTTTTTTTTTTGATTGGGAGTGTTTGGTGGTGGTTTTAGTTTATACTAGATATGACTGGATTTCTTTACAGACAGAATTGTTGTACACTTCCCAAATGATAATTTGCAAAATGGCAGACAGGAAAAGATGTAAAAAGGATACATGGCAGCTGCTCATCCAAGTGACTCCGTAGAAATAGAGAAGAAAGGCTCTGGACAGATGGTGATCTTCTTATGTGATAATTGAGAAGATGTGGGTTTCAAAGCAGCCTTAAAGGCTCATAAGCTGGGTGCTTTGCAGCATGTTTCCCACAGATAGAGGAGTGGTATTTGTAAATTTTTCCAGCATTACTGTTTTTATTTGGGAGTGTGGTTCAAGAAACCCAGTGGGACTTGCTTTGGATTTTGTCTTTGATTTGTTTTGAGCTGTCTGTCCTCCACTCAGGCCATACTGTACAGGATGTTAGCACATGGTGGGTTAGAAAGAGTTAGCACTTTGGGGCCCAGAGGCATAGATTTGAATTCTGTAGTTCATAATCTGGTATCCTTAGGAAGAGAACTTATTTCTCAGATGTTGGTATTTGAAAAACACTACTTTTGCATAGGGTTGTCTTGAAGATTAAAAGTGTAAAGCATTACCACATGTGGTTGTTCACCCATGTAATCCTAGCTCTTGCTAAGCAGAGGCAAGCAGATCTCTGTGAGTTCAAGGTCAGACTGTTCTACATGCCAGTTCAGGCCAGGCAGCTAGGTCTACAAAGTAAGACTGAAAAAAACAAACAAACAAATAAACAAACAAACCAAAAGAACCAAAACCCAATTAAAATTAAGTAAAGCACATAGCATAGTATTGGTATATACAAGATACTATTATTACTAAGGATATGAGTCATATTTGGATTTACACCAAAAGAATTTTTAATTAAGAAATAGATTTATGGTGGTCACTTGTGGTAATTGTGTAAAGGAAAAGCATATGTAGTGAGAATAGCAAGACATTTATAGAACACTCTGGGCCATGTGCTTCTATGAGGTAGTATCTGTCATTGTCATTTTATAAATGAAGGATCTGAAGCTCAAAGTAGCACAGTTAGAAAGCGATGCTGTCAGGATACAGCGCCCATGTGTTTGCCACTGCTCTGCATGCCCTTTGAATGGTCTAAGGTGTCTAGGAGGGACAGCATGTCTCAGGAGACATGTGAAGTAAGCATTTTCTGCTGTATAAAGACCAAAGGATGAGCGTTCATCCCTGTGTGCAGCTTTCCTCCTCCTTTGACTCCATTACTTCCTGTTACTTGGGAAAGCATAAAAGGACTACTCATTTGCGATCTGAGCAGTAAGTAGTGCTTGCTCCAGAACTCTAAGGTTAGATAGTAGACTGCTATACTGCGGCCTGACTCTTGCACTGTATTAGTCATTGTCCAACTTCCGCTTTCTGTTAGCTTAGACCTATGGCAATACCTTCCTCTTCTCATCTAGCTGTTTGTCAGCAGCAGTAACCACGAGTCCTTCCTGTCCCAAAATCTTGCCACACGCTCATCGTTCAAAGTGCTATAAACATGGTATCCTTGCTGCAAAGAGCTACACCACCTCTACCCTGTGCCGTCACAGCTCCACAGGCTAAATTGTTACTGAATTCTCTAAGATAGGTGCATGAGAGCAAGACAAATGGTCTAGGCTAATATAAACAAGCATTGTATTACACCTGAATTGTTGAAAAAAGATTTTGTATTTAATATTTGATTCAGTAGAACATTTTTATAACAATAAGTTTGATTAGAGAGTGCTCTGAAATGTTTCACGTTAGACAGTATAATTGTTTATGTCAATGATAAAAGACAGTGGTCACACGGGAGGTGGTAGAGGTGTAGAGATCAAGGTGGCAACACCTAGTGAAGGGGGGCTGGCATCATTGCCTCTCTGAGGGTTTTTTTTTTTCATTCTACAAGCTCTTAGCCTTTGGGGGGCGGTGACTGTGTGAATGTGACAAAGTTTTCACTGTGTAGATTAGGTTGTCCTCAAGTTCAGGAACTGCCTTCCATAGCTCCCAGTTTTTCCTTTGCTGAAGATTGCAGGCATGCTTCAGGAGAAGCAGGACCTCTCAGATCTCGTGAGTTTAGACCTGCAGCAGCTTTAAGACGTTCTTTTTGTTTGTGTATTTCTTGCAACAAAATAAGGAACTATGCTTCAGATCTTTTTCTAGTATATTGTTGGTATTTCTCTGAGACTACAGTGAAATCACACCTGCTTACTGTATTTCCCTTCTGACCTTCTTAAGTAGTGAAGTGGTCTCCTGCAAGGCTGCAGCTACTGGGTTGCTGGCTTTGCACTTGTTTGACTGCTTTGTATTTCCACAGACTGAGGAACTAAACTAAGAAGGGCATCTTCAAAAGCATTTAGCATTCTAAAGAGAGGACTTGGGGTATCCAGTGTATTGGGTGGGGTTTATGAAGAAAAGGTATTTGGCTTGCTTTATTATTGTCAGAGGGGTAGCCCAAGGTAAAAAGAAATGACTTCTTCATCATATTAGGCTTGCGACAAGTATTCTCTCCCAAATTTGGGTCTGGGAAATGATAGGAAGAAAGATATAAAAGCTTATGCTTTAGTTCTTTGTATCCGCCCCAAATATTTACTGAAGCTAGGAGAAGAAAAAACAGATCTTTTCTTCTCTTTCCCAAACGTGTGATTGTTTAGAACTTAAGTGCAACATCTGGAAGTCAGATATACAGAGAGCAATTTATGGAGTGTGAAAGATTTGAAATATTCAGTGTCCTTTAGTGGGAACTCAACTTTCTGTGCTGCATTTTTTCCCAACACAAAGCAAGCAATTCTGAGATCACTTTTGCCTCTCTGAATTAAGCCCTTTGTGCTTGGGTCCTATAAACAATGTGCTTTTTAACGGGGAGCTCCCCCCCCCAAGCTCTGGCCCTTTTCTCCAATGCAAGCAGCCAATCAGCTGCACTGAGCTGCATAGCTGGAGCGCTTTCCATTCTTAGCAGCAACAACATACTAATTTGATGCACACATGGATGCCTCTCGCACTCTGCAAATTCATCACCAGCATCTTGCATTAGTCATCTGATGGACTGCCAAGTGTTTCATTTTCTTTCCATGTGACTTTATTATTACCACCTCTCTTCCAAAACCTCTGAAAAAGGGCGGGGAATGGGGGAGAGGGTGAGAAATCAAGCAGAAATCCAGCTCTGCCTTTCTTTCTCAGGGATAACCAGTGCAGAGCTGATAATGCTGCCAGTTCCTCATGTGTTGATGGCAGCCTTGCCCATTGAGACCTGCACTTAACTTGCAGCTGCCTCCCAAGCCTGGGTTCTGAGATGCTCATGCCCTGGGTGACAGGTGGCCAGGCACTGCCCTGTGCTCCAGAGTCAGTGCTGAACAGAAGCAGCATGCAGTGAAAGCAATGCGCTGCTGCTGAGAAGCAACCTAATGGTGCCTCTGCTTTGTTTTAGTTCATCAAATTTCTACGACTCATTAGGCACTTTCCCCTGTGCTCCTCTTCCTCTTTCCGCCTCTTCATCCCCAACCCCCACTATTTTTTCTTCCTGTCCTTCACCCTGAAGCCCTAACTCTGGCTCCTGGTTCCGTTTTTGACAGTAACGGCACAGCCAACAAGATGAACGGAGCTTTGGATCATTCAGACCAGCCAGACCCAGATGCCATTAAGATGTTTGTCGGACAGATCCCTAGGTCCTGGTCGGAAAAGGAGCTGAAAGAACTTTTTGAGCCTTATGGAGCTGTCTACCAGATCAACGTCCTCCGGGACCGGAGTCAGAACCCTCCCCAGAGTAAAGGTACAGAAAGCATGTGGTGCATGGGGTAGGGGTCACTCAGCTGTCAGGGTGGGTTTACTGACTGGGGTGGGCCCCACTGGGCTGGCTAGAGATCCCAGAACTAGTACACAGGGCAGGAGGGAGGGCAACAAAAAGGAAGGGCGGGCAGGCTGAGAGCAGCTGGTGCTGCCAGCCCTGGTGTTCTGGCTGTGCCTTAGGGCTCCTCCCAGAATCCCCGCCTGCTGGGACAGGTGGGAATCAAGAAGGAGGGCAGGAATGCTGCCCAGCTTTTTATGGTCTCCTGGTTGCTCCTGTGAGGTCACGGTCTAATCAATGTGGTCTCTGGGCGAAGTTGCTGCTGCTTTAAGGAACAGTATGTCTTAGCCTTGTATTTCAGGAGCTAACTCTTTCTATGCTACCTTTTCATGATTTCTCATGTAATTACAAGTCTGTTACATTTTTCCATGCCTGTAGAGACCTTGAAATGATCTGCAAACAGTGGGATGCCACTGGTGGGGTAGAGAAAGGGTTCACCTTGAGGACAGATACCCATTCTTAGGGAGACAGCAGAGATCATTAAAACTGCACTTGCTGGAACAAGGGGTAATGCCCTAGTGACACGAGATAGTTAACACACCTTCAGAAATATTCAAGGCTTACACCCTTACCAGAGGTAAGATTAAAGTGAAAAGTTTGGTGCTTATTACTGCCTCCATTTTAAGATACTGGTGATTGGGTGGAGGTTGTAATTACTGAAATAGAGACCAAGAATTTGGTTGATGCTTCTGTGCTTTCAAATCCTACATTATCAGCTCTGTATAGATCGCATCTAACATGTCTCCTCTACTGGTACCACTTGGTTTCTGTTGCTATTCTAACCTTTTGGCTTTAGTGATTTTGTTCTTTTTTCAGTCTGTCTTCTCAGGGCCTCTCTCCTATGGATAGCACAGTTCCTTTTTCTCTGGGCTTTACTGTTTCTTTCCAGCTTGTTTTATTTTTATGTGCCTCTTGTAAGAGGGAGCTCATCTTCTGGCGTGTATGTGTTCTTTAGTTAGGCACTTGAACCTTACCTTACACTTTTTCTGAGCCTTTTAAAAATAAAGGAATAAGAGAAATTTAAGGCTAATATTCTGTAATTCTGTGAAGTGCTGGGCCATCTTCTGTTCTCTATGGTACTGAGGTCTACTGGGCTTTGGGGAGCTTTTTACAGTTTAAAAGCTCACAGCTTTGTAAATGTAGGCAACCACATTCAGATTTTGTTAATAAAGTAGTCTCCCTCCTAAACATACCATTTAACACTACAGTTGTTTTAAAAAGACTAGAATGTTGTGTCTACATATAATACTGCCTATAATTAGATAAGTAGACTCTAATATCTAAAATCAGTAAAATGTAAAACCACAAAAATCAGAATTATGTTAGAGACCTTTGTGAATATTTGGATGTTTTTCACACAAAGAAATTAAGAGTTCATTGTAATATTTTCAAAGTATCCTACATATGAGAGACAGCAAAATACATGGTTCTGGACTAATTAGTTTTCATTCAAGTCCCTTTTCATTACCTTAAGTAGTACCTACAAGAACCAAGTGACAGCAGCAGGCACACTGTATCCTCACCTAGGAACACGGCACACTGATAGTGGGTTTATTGGCCTTTTTCAAAATGGTGACTGGCAAAATACTCAGAAGCTAATTGTTAGTATGATTCCTGATTGCTTGCTTTATATCTTTTGAGTATGTGTTTCTTACATTGGTCTCAAGACCTTTCTCCCAGTCAAGTATATTCCATGTATGGCTTAGTCATGTGTTCCTTTGAGCAATACCTATCGAGACTGCGTTTGAGACTATATATTTTCTCAACTTCTGTTCACTGGCTCTTCTACGTAATGAGGAAGCTCAAGCTCTTGAAGAGGGAGAGAAACCAAATACAGGAACTCTGAGCTGCATGTGCAACATGTCAGGCCCTCTACTGAGAGCTTTATGTATGTCTCCATTTAGCTTTTACCAAATGTTTAAGGTGTATAGTATCAGTCACATTTTACAGATGAGGAGACCGAGGCTCATAAAAGTTAAGAAATGTAGCCCAGTTCTCCCAGCTAGTAGTATCTTTCTGGATACTATTCATCAGTCTTAGATACTTAACTATTTTGTCTCTTAGTGAGATGAGATTAAAAGGGGAGAAATAAAAGCATCATCTGCTTCATTTCATGGCTTCATTTTCATAGCTAAGTGTTCCCCAAGTGAAAAGACTGGATTCCTCCCTTTAAGAGCACTGACAGTTTCATTTCTGCCTTTGTATTTAGTTTTTATACCCATGGGTTTAGATTGTACATCACTCCAACTCATGGAATCATGGGATAGGAGTTAGAGATGAAATCATTCAAATCTTACCTTTGGAAATTTAGGTCAGTTTCTATTACTGTGAACTAGAAGTCTCAGATCAAACATTGCTTGAAATATATGGGTTGCCAGCCAAGGCTTGAAAGGGTTTCTGTTATACAGATGTCTCTGTTGTAAAGGTATTTGTTGTGATGGGATTTGGACTATAATGACATTGTTCTCAGAGGCAAACAGTTCTTAGCTGCTTACATGTATAAAGCAACAGCTACCATTTTCTTTGCATCACTATCCGTGTATAACATATACAATTTTACCTGTTTATATGTAAAACTGAATCCCAAATTTACATTGATTTTGAATCTGTCAGAGGAATACAGTTACCATGTTTACACAGTATTGATGCCAGACCCTCAGAAACTAGAATTACTGGAGGCTTTGTTTAAATGTGGTTTAAATTACCTAAGTGAGGCTTTTGGATGGCCTGATTCATTGCCTCATTGGCCTTGATGGTTCCAAGGAAAGAGGCAAAAGTTACACTATTATGTAATCTAGGTGGGTTAGAGTTTTCTTTTTCTTTGCATCTTATGTTCTCTTTAATCCCGAGGTAGAAAAGCTTTACCCTGTTTTCATTCTTTAAGAGTTGAAGTGCAAGCTGTCACTTTTTCCCCTCCTCCTCATTCTGTTTCCCTTCTTCTCCTTCTCCTCTTCCTTCTGGTTTCCCTTCTTCTTGTTCTCTTCCTTCTCTTTCTCCTTCTTCTTCATCCTCCTCTTCCTCCTCCTCCTCTTCTGCCTCCTCTTCTTTGCCTCCTCTTCTTCCTCTTCCTCTTTCTTCTTACAGATGCATTATTCAAGCAGTTTCAGAAACTAGGGAATCTAAGTTAACTGTTCTACTCTGTTAGGACTTAAGATGAACATTTTTTAAAATCCCTGTTTTATTTGTGTATATGTATGTTTGCATACAGGCATGTGAGAGCACACAATGTGGAGATCAGAGGATGACCTTAGGTGTCAGGTCTTGCCTCGTACCTTGTTTGATCTCTTTCTTTGTTCCAGTGTGTACCAGACACACTGTTATAATTAGTAAGCCTGTAAGCTGCCTTTGGAAGGCTGTCTTTTTCTCTCATCTCTATATAGGAATGCTACAGTTATGAGTGTGTGCTACTGTACTGGGCTTTCCATGGATCTGCAGAGCTGAACTCAGATTCTCCCATTTGTATAACAAGTGGTTTACTCACAGAACCATCTCCCCAGCCCAAGAGGAGCAGATTTTATTCAGTGGTCATCTGCCATCTCTGCAGATGATGAGAAATACTCCAGAGTGGGTAAAAATATAGCTTTAAAACCAGACATGCATAAATCCAGTTCCTGGCTCTGATTCTCTATAAATATTTCACTGAGCAGTTCAGTTAATCAAATCAAAATAATGGGGACAGTCCTTATAGAATGCTATTAGTGATGTCCATGCTGGAATATGGTAGGAACTTCATAAAAGAGATTGTTATTCTAATTGTTAATCTTCATCATAACTGTCTTTTAAAAACTTAAACTGTAAGAAAAACAATAAAGTAAACACATGGGTCACTACAATAAATGAATGAGATAATAGTAACTAGAAAAGAAGATATACACGCTGAAATTAGAATTCACAGAAGAAATAAATGCATTTTATTTTACAGGCTATAGGAAAATGAAACATCTTTACCAAATTTTAAAACCACTAATGGAATTTACTAAATAGAGTTAATATTAAATGTTGTAAGTGGATGAACTTAAGTTAGCATAATTCAGAAAGGTAGAGAGAGGGGTGGGGAGTGGCAGAGTATACTCTGAGTGCTGAAGTCTCACAGATGTCAAATATGTGAAATGAAATGGTAACAAAGAAAATCACAAGGCTAATAATTTATAAGATAGGGCCAGGTTTTAGAGTCTTTATTCTAGGATTAAAAAATAAAATAAAATTTCTATTTTAGATAAAGTGAGACCTGGAAATGATGCTTCATCAAAAAGCAGCAAAGAAGTGAGTTCAGTGTGTTGTGCTCAGAGAGGGGCACTGCTGAGAATGCAAAAGAAAGGAGTGAGTGGCTGGGCATGGTCAGCAGTGTAAAGAGGGAGAGCTGAGAAACAGAACAGTGGTGATGGAGAGCCCTGCTCTCTCTCTCTCTCTCTCTCTCTCTCTCTCTCTCTCTCTCTCTCTCTCTCTCTCTCTCTCTCTGTGTGTGTGTGTGTGTGTGTGTGTGTGTGTGTGTGTAAGAAATGGGGAGGAAATTCACAATGGTATGAACAGTGAGAACAAGAACATTTGGAAACAGAAAAACAGTTTCAATTTTGAGGTACCCCAGAAGGGTCAAGAAGAATGAGGGACAAGAAAATACATTGAATGTTGTGCTGGCGAAAACAAAGCAGCATTTCAAAAGCAAGGTGGCAGTTTAGGAGAAGAGAAGTTGAGGGGAGGGTGTATGCATGGGGCTGTGAGTATAGATGTCCTTACTAGCGCTCTGATCATGAAGGAACACTGTATACATGTGCTGCTGATGTCACTGCTCCTGGAGTTGATGAAAAGATAGAACAAAGATGATCATAGAAATACAAACACCACCTGAGTCAGAGTCTTAAAAGGAGAGAATGAAAAGCAGAACAACATCAGTAGAAGGGTTAAATAAACCTAATTTGAGACAGCAGTGTAGTTAGGAGGATATAACATTTAGAAAATGTCAGCATAGAGGAGGAAGAACAGTATTTAGTAGGTAATATTTAGTAGCGATGCCCCTCTGGTTTTGTAGTAAATAACAAATTTCTGAGAGCACCAAGTGGACTTGGGGATTTATGAAGGACAGACTTTAAATTATTGGTTTGGAAAATTGAACAGAAGAACTATTGAAAACCAGGAAGGACCCTAATGCACTCAGATTGTGTTTCACAGTGGGCTCTAAGAGGCTGTGGTTCTGGAGAACTTTAAGAGACACAGAACAACACGTTAGTGGTCTATAAACAGACAGAGAATGGGGATCACAGAGAACCTGAGGATGGGGTGGCTAAGCTGATGTGGTAAAGGTCAGAAAGGGTAGTAGATATGTTGGAATATGTTCTCCAAAGTCTAAAGTCCAGAGCTGGTGAAGCTGAAAGATTATACTTGGTCTCTGAGAAGAAGGAAGCATCTTGTGCTAGAAGTGGAAGCTGCATAGACTATGTTCAAGACCAAACATGGCACTTGTAACTATTACTAATGAGATATGTGTATTGGCTCAAAATCAAAATTATAATCCAGGATCGTGGCCTCTGAAGAAACATGCTCTACAATGAAGGCTATGTCTGTTTTTCTAAATTTAAATTAATATTCTGATTTTATAGGAATGAATACCAAGTGATCAAATTAAAATAATTTAACCTTTGAGGCTTAGTCAGGAACAGAACCTCAGTTCTAATCTAATGTGTTGCTGATCACATTTTACTGTATCTTCTTTATTGACCCCCTAAGCCAAAGAAATAAAAAAGTGGAAGTGATTTCTGTTGACTCTCTCCATATAGTCCAGGCCAGAAAAACAAAACTTCCTTTTTTCATGTAGTATCTTAGGAGATCATCTATAATACAGCCATGCACTCCAACATTGCTCAGAGCTGAGTGTTTTCCAGATGAAATGAAAATTATATTCATGTCTCCTTTGGGAAGAGATATTACCTCCAAGTTTCAAAAGAGCAGCTTCCATGATGCCTAGGACACTTACAGGACCTTTGACCTTCTAGTCAGGCTGCTGCTCGGATGCCCTGCCAGGCTGGCCCCAGTGATCTTAGGATACAATGGCAAGGCCTTTCTTTCCATCTCACAGACTTCACTCACTGTTTGGGAATTATCCATTAATGCATTCTAGCTTTGACCTGCACTGTCTTTATTCAGTACCGTGGGTGGGTAAGTTTCTTGAGAATGAGGCTCAGTGGCCAGAGAGTGAGCAGTGACAGGGGAAAGACACCAAGGCCTGACTGTTCTTATAATTTCAGAATTGGGCAGAGTGACAGCTCACAATCCAGACGGTTCTTCTTGTTCTGGTAGAATGAGCATGAGCCCTGGAAACAGGAGGCTTACAGCTGGTACTTACAACTGTAAGATAGCTCAGAATGAACCTCCATTTCTCTATCCACAGGATAGAGGTAGTACCTGCCACTGAGAGATGTTTTACATGTTCAATAAATACCAAATGTGAATGCTGCTAGTATAGGACAATGGCAGTTGATCATCTTACAAGCTGTATTCTTCTCAAAAATGTTACAGGTTTATAAAGAATACCCTTGGCCAGTTTATGTTATGGTTCTCAGGGCACAGAGGCTGCAGTGAGATGGTCAAATACAGTTCTACATCTCATGCTATTCCTTTCTTCCTGAAACCTCTGTCAGAGCCTTAAGTAATAAACATGCTGCTACAACTGCAGGTCTGTGCCACCACATCTAACTGTCCTACATGTCTTAAAAGGAAGACTGTACACTGGATTATGTGGGACTGTCCTGTTTTTAGTGGTCCTCAGGAATAATTCTTTTATCCTAACAGAGGTCTCTGTATTACTTGCCATGATACTTCTTCATTATTAACGGACTGAGGACCAGCAGAGTAAACATAAAACACAATCAGAATTTTTATATACATGTAGGCAGGGATCCTAATCCTGCCTTGTGTATGTCCCTCATGTATGTGCACTCACATACATGAACAGGAACAAGAAGTATGTATGTATACATACATGTACACCACACAAAAATAAATGAAAGAGTTAACAATATAGATTTTTATCAAATGGAGTTAAAAATACCACCCATTGGGTGATTTGAGGTAAAGGGTGAGAAATGCAAAATAATTTCCTTTAAGTTCTTGTAAGAAGGAATCTTTTCTAATGGCCAATACTGTGGAGAAGGTGGCTGGGATAGATTTTTGTAACTTCGATCAAAGGGCAGTTTCTACCCTAGCAAATAATATTTACCATGGGTACATTTGATCTTTATTTCTCTGGAGAGAAAAGAAGAAAAAGGGGAATGAGGGAGATACAGAACACACAGACTACCAGTATCAAAGCCAGTATCAAAGAGGAAAAGAAATTACTCAAGACTGCCTCTGACTATTTTGTTTTGCTTCTCCTCTGTCTGAAACATTAAGCCTTCAGCAAGGCACCAGTTGTCTTGTCCCTGTTAGATTTAGGTTTCTGGAATTACAGCTTTCTAACACTTAAGGAATACAGACTCTGTGCAGAAGAGGAAAGTCTGTTTTAGTAGAAATTTCACATGAGAGGAAACCGATGGCTTATGTCTCTTCGAATGCCCCCAACACGTATTGCTGGCTGTATGAACACTCAAGTCTAGGCAGCCTCACAGTTTGCCTTTGCCACTTTATGTTGATTCTCTGCCTGCTTAGAAGCCACGTTTGCCTTTCCATGGCACCCATTGAGATTGTCTGTGGTCGAGGAGCTGTAGCATTCATTACACAATTGTGCCTCTTAAATGATCAGCCTGGGGGTCATTATGAAACCAGTTCTTTGGAAATAAGCAGTCCAGCTTCCTCGCCAGAAAGATGCCCTCCACATGGCAATCCTGTTACTTATTTGGAAATACCTTAAGCATTGCCAGACAGCTGTCACGGTATGCATTCCTTCCCTACTTTGGATCCATTGATTCTAGAAATTCACATTCTGATTAAAAGGCTTACTTTTATCTTCAAACTTATTTCTGATGAAAGTTTAAAATTGATTTTAAAAGACTTTGAAATGTGCATATTAAAAACAATGTCACATACCTTTTGAAAGCACCTGTTATCCTTTCTAATTCTACCCACTGTGAGATATACAATTATGCTAATACAGTTAATACCACTTTTTATTCTTACATATATTACCCAAAACACTTATTTAGACTTAAGGTCTTGGGTTGTTGGTTCTTCAACCTAATTTTAGTGATTCTGGGACCACCTGTTCTTAGCTTTATTTTCCAATATTGGTTGACCAACCTTTTTACATGATGTGTTCTTTCTCCAGTTACAAGTAGGCATCCCAAAGGTATCACTGTGAATAAATATAAGACAATCATTATGATCATCAAAAACTTTGAAAACTAAGTAATTTAGATAACTAGCCAAAAGGGAAAGTAGAAGTTAACCTAAAATAATGTTGTCTTAAAATTACTTGTTCTGGTAGCAAAAATGATAGATGCTAGTATATTGGCTTTTTAGGAGAGTTGGTTAAAGAAATTGAAAGTATTTTGACCCATATTGTAAAACTCAGTAGAAAAATAACGTTAGGCATGTCAGTGATACTTTAGGGTTAACATTGGAAACACTCTGGCAGTACACCAGAGCAGTTGGGCATATTAAAGAACGGGGCCTCAGATCAACTTTGATGAGTACGTGATATGGATTAAGAAGCACAGGAGGCACATGTGAGATGATGCACTGTGCTGTGCTGGGTTCTCCAGGGTTCTTTGTAGCTGAGTTGGGTGGTCAGCTCCATAGAAGTAGAACACAGAGAAAAGCAGATTTTCCTACACAGAGGAAGGAGCTAATCAGTTTATGGGGACAAATCTCAACGATAAAAAAAAAAAAAAACCAATCGAGGTACATGCGGATAGCAATTCAGACACCACAGAAATTGATATCTAAGATCAATATTTTTTCACTCTTTATGTAAATGACTGAGAGAGAAGTTTCTACTAATCCACTATTCACACTCTGGCATTAACTCAAATTAGAGAAACTCATAATATATACTTCAGGCAGTGATTATGTTGAAGAATAAAGGAATGTAATTTCTCTATTCCTATTAAAAGATCATAAGCTGGAATCAGAACAGAAGTACAGGGTTGAAATTGAATGTTCTATGAGGATATTCTTCAGCTCTCCTGGAGTGTCAGCATTATAAAATATTTTCAGATGAGTTATGCCTTAGGTAGCAGGTTCTGTAGCCTAACCTGCCACGTGACCAAGATGTGTCTTCTACACGGTCCAGAAAGTGCAGCCAGTTTTTCACCTTCTTTGTCCATTTTAACTTCATGTTAAAGTATAGATGCTACTGTAATTCAATAGAGATCATATTTATAGACATATAGAAAGTTAGGCAAATATTATAGGCAATGAAGCATGTAGGAAAGAATGCATCTTACATGATAATCAGCCAAAATCCTCAATGTTACAAGTGATACTAGAAGCAGAAGCAAGCTGGATGGAGCTTAATAACTTTTTACTTAATAACTTTTTACCATGCAAAGCCTTTTTGCTGCTATGTAGGGCACCATGTCCAGTATTAGCAAGTATTATTGAAGGTACATCAAGTAGCTGGAGGCATTCCAAAGGGGAGCCGCATGAGTCACAGAGGTCTGGGGAGGTGGACCAACATGGAGAGATCCAGCAGGTCAACTCAAAAGGACTGCGCAGTAAGCCATAAGAGTGAGAAGAGGGAAAACCCACAGCAAGGAATTAAAAGGAGGGGCTATGCTCTCAAAAAAAGCAGAAAAAAGAAAAGACTCTGAAGTTTTGAAGATGCTAAGGTGTGGAGTGAGGCTCTGTATAGAAAAAAATCTTTGAATTAATACTAAACCGTGGGATTCTGATGCTTATACTTAAAATGTTGGAACATCAGGTGAAGTACAGAGTTTGAGCCAAAATTTTATATAGAAATGGTAAACATACAGTACCACATGAAAGTTAAGAAGGTGGGGGTGTAGCAGCTAGCTTAGCAGTCCTCAAGAGTAGACTTTCCCCATCTGTCTTAAAAGGACTGATCCAAAATCCTTTGTAGCCATGATTTGAAGGTTAAGATATAATTAAAAGGGAAATAGGTGGCCCAGAGTCATGTAGCAGTCAGTATTTTTTGGTGGCCTGCTAGTCAGAAAGTATCTGCTTATGTGTCCCAGAGTTCAGTGCTTTCCCTGTGATAGAGGTGAAGTGAAAGATTAGGGTTGCTGAGGTCATGTGACAGGAAGCATGATGTTTCCCTTTTCAGTATCACACACACACAGTCTCCTTCCTCCGCTTCTTCATTTTTAGTATGCCTTCTTCTTTCATCTCACTGTGGGAATTTAGAACAAGACCAGTTAAAGTCTTTCAAGAGTGCCTTTCTGAAGGTTTTTCAATTTAATACAAGGAGGTACGGCCTGCTGCGGCTCTTACACTGGCATAATGAGTCAGCCCCAATGCATCATGCTAGCCTTCTGCTGCATTATTTCCCTGAGGAAACATGGGCAAACATCTGTTTGCCCAAATAGATCACTGGTAACAGACTGGCGAAATTTTTCCACCCAGTCTATCCTAAGATTTCTTATAGGAGCATGGGTGACTCTGAAACAGCTGCATCAAAGAAAAGTCCTTCTAGCATGGGTGACAGCGGGGGAGGGGGTGCATCATTGGAGCTTCCTGCCCAGCTTGCAGAAGTGGCACTGAGTGGTATCCTGTCTGTCCCCTTGGAGAGTGTTGTTGGCTGTATAACCTTGAAATGGAGCCTTCCTTTAGGTTTGTGACCTTCCTAAGCCCTACAAGTCTCCATCTTACATTTTCTCTCCAGGAGGGGAGAAAAATAACTACATAGGCCTTTAAAATTCACCTTTTCAAATTTCGTTTTACTTAAATTTGGGGAGGGGGGCACTTTCACATCTGTATAATGCATTCTGACCACTGTTATCTCCCTGCCTGTCCCCTTCCTGACAGATCCCTTCTTCATGTTCAAGTCTTTTCAGTTTGTTTTGTGACCTACTGAGTTTAGCAAGAATCCTGACCATGGACTTGGAGTTATCCACTGCAGCCTGATTGGTTCAGCAGCGCAATGTCCTGTTTTACTGTAATAGTATTTAGCATAGGGTCCTGAGAAAGAACTGCCAGCCCCTACCTAATAGATACTACTTCATATTAAGCCTTAATCCTCACAGGAAACATGTATATTTGTATGTTAAATGCTTACCTATTGTTTTAAACTTTATTATAACCTGAAATTGGTTTTTTTCTTTACTCCTTTCCCTAAGTGGAAGTGAAATCCTCCCTGAGAGACTTCTGAGGAATAAAGTATAAAATGTTGTAAGCTCATTGCTCAAAGAAGAACATAGCACGTATTGGGAACTAGATAGGGAGTAGTAAACAGTAGAAAGCGTAGAAGAAAATAGTGAGAGAAAAGCAAACTGAATAATACGTGGCTTTGTAAGCTGGATAAGCTATGAAATGTTCATTCTGAATTTCTGTGTATGGAAATCTTGAGTGCTTTTTTAAAATTATGTTGCTATAAAATACACACAATTGAAGTAAGTATTCTTAATATTCACAAGATTGTGGTGGAATGAGTCAAGGGATGAGAATACTCAGATAAAGTCACTGACCTCTTGAGAAGAATGGCAAACCAGTCAATTTGTGATAGGAATCAGAGCCTATAGAGGAGTTCATTTAAGCTCCAAGGTTAAGTCAGTATTTCCAAATTCTTGATCCAAGTGTTCTTGATATTGAAGATGGCAGACTCCTTTAAAATAATGGCATGCCCATTTATTTTAGCCCCGTTTCCCTTGGGCATCCTGTTAGTAGCATAGATCTTAGGCTACATCCCTCTGCATATTGGACAGTTTAGTATTGTTTTATATTTTCTGAGGATTTTCAGGTTTAAATTTTTATCATTTATATGCAGACTTTATGGTTTGTTCAAAATTGACATTACAACTCAATTCTCGGCAACATGTTCCTTCTGAGTCCCGTTGTGTTGCTTCTGCCAGTTACTTGGTTAGCTATTGCACCCCTCTCTTGCTGCCAGCTATTGTCTACTTTTGAAAATGGTGGTTGTTTACAGCTATGTTCTGTGCAGTAGAGGAGGTTCACTGACTTACATGGCAGTAATCTCTAAGAACCATGTTTGTCAATGATGAGAAATTATCTCACTGAGAGCTAGTTTGTTTCTTAACCCCTTCTCCCTACCCAGAATTAGCACTGTTTTCAGAGACCTGTATCAGATAGCTCATTTGGAGGAAGCTAATTCTTACAAAAACCACAAGATTGAGAAGGAAGTAAATATATTAACAGTTTCAATAGATACATTTCTCTAAAATATATATTATCTAATACATATATCCCTTCCAGAAAGATTTAAACTGTGTTTCGTAGGAAAATATTATGATAAATGATAGTAATTCAGAATTGGTCCTGTTGCCATATTTCTCTCTCTCTCTCTCTTTAACACACACACACACACACACACACACACACACACACATAAACAACAACACAGGGTTCCTAAGTAGGGTAAATGAGAAACTAAACTTTGACTCAGAGCTCCTGCCACATTACCTGCTGCAGTATGACTTGGTCTTTTAATAAGCACCCCAGCGAGGCAGAGAAAAGTACATGCAGTTTCCATGCCCAGGCACCACTCCTCCTCAGCCAGGCTGCTGAGTTCGATGCTCTCTTTGTGAAGTGGACATCTGTCAACTGGGAACTGGACTGTGACTAGCAGCTCATTTTACACAGGCCTCATACAGCTGCCAGATGGTGACAGGCCTGAGCTGTGGTGAGTCCAGTGTAAGTTGTTTGACTCTACAAGTGGAAAGCACAGTCTTTCCACAGGCCTATGACTCTTGAGAGAAAATGCTTCTAGAAGCCAAGGCTTTGCTCTAATCAGGGTGAAGGAAGAAAAAGACTTACGAATAGGTAATGAATAAATATACATTTAAAATTACCTCTTTTAGGTTTTTCTCTTTATCTAATTGTGCTTTAATCTGTGTTTAGAAGTACTGCTTTTTTGCGAGACACATCAGGCTTTTGTACCAGAGGTTAAGTTTCAAGGCAAGTAAGTTTGTGACAACTTAAGAAGCAAAAGAAGAGTGTCGTGGCAGTCATGGTGTTGTCTAACCGAGCCAATCGCTAGTTGGTGGGCCTGCCACACATCCTCAGGACTGGGATGCTTGGGAGATGAGGAGGAGACATTGCTCTGTGGCTTCCTTCACCATGCATCAACTGAGATGCTGCATGAGAGTGAATGAAACTCTGGTGGAGCTTCCCTAGCAACACAGTACTGTGCTGACATTACCCCATCACACGGCTGCAATGAGAAGGCTGTACTTGTAGAGGACTTGAAAGTCAGGAAACCGTTAAACCACATTGCATCCTCCTTTGCCCTGCAGCCACTCCCCCACACCCTCAGGAGAATGGACCCTCTTTATACAACAGGAACCTGAAACAAAGATTAAGTGATGTGTTTGAACAAAGTTTATAATCTCAGGAAAAATTGCTCATCTAGTCTTAAAATCTAACATAATTTCAGAGTAATTTTTAATGTTCCTGCTTCTTTACACTAAACCATGTGTGTTCCATATGACCTTGATCTAAACCTTATACTGTACATGAAGTTCAAAAGGCAGCTTAGCCTCCATTTTTTTGTTCCTGGCATTTTTTCAAATAAAAAGAGTCATATAATATTCTGTTAAAAAATCAAAGCTCAGCGAACACTTTGAAAATCTTTTTGAGTTTCTAAGACTTATTTTCATAAATCTTCATACAACTCCCTTACATTTCTTCTTAGAAGAATGTCTTTTGTAGCTCCCAAATTCCTATGCCTCAATCAGTGTCTAGAATAAGAGAGACATTCAGATTTCTTTGAAGATTGAATGAACGAAGTAAGTTCTACTTTGTGGCTTAGCACTAGCTTATCCATTTTTAGTTATTCTCAACAAGCAGGCACATGCTTTGTATATTCTGAGCACTTAACTTTGCTAACCTTATATGATAGACAGTGTGATGTATTCTGGAAATGCAAGGACAAACAGTGTGGTCCAGGTCCACAGGGTTTTAATACTCTTTTAGAAATTGGAGTAGAGTGTACAATTTTATAGATGAATTTGTGTTTGTGTGTACATGCACATACATGCATGTATTACAAGAAAAGGAATTAAAACATCCTTTTTTTAAAGCTGTGGCCCAAGAAATGATATTAACAATAGTAATGTACAAAATCAGACAAAAGAACATCAGAACTGTTCTATGTTCATGTTCAATGTGTACATTATCTTGACAGATACACACTAAAAACCAGATTTTTAATCGTAGAACTTAATAGATTTCAGGGAAGGCTAAACCTAACCTTGACTCTCAGCACAGCTACAAAAGAAGTTTTCACTCGGGCTGGCAAAATGACTCAATGGTTAAGGATACTTGCTGTATAAGCCTGGTGATTTGAGTTTGATCTCCAGAACCCACATAAAGGTGGAAGGAAAGAATGGACTGCACAAAGTTGTCCTGTGACTTCATCATGCATACTGTGGTATGCTTCCACCTCTCAGAAACACACACATACACACCCTTTTAAAAAAGATGTTTGCTCTATCACCAGTCCTCTTGTGATATCTGTCAGCATTCCCAAATGTACAGAACTGAAGTATATCTTATATGTGGTTCTATTATTGACCTGTTTATAACCCTCAGTTACTTGGAACCAAAAGGATCAGACCAACAGTGCATTTTATAAAGTGTTGAACATCATACACATTTGATATTTGGGTATATGCTCTTTACTAGTTTGTTTATCTCTGTGTCATGTTTAGTTTCTGTTTCCCCTTTGCCTACCAGATAAAACACTAACTTCACATAAAAGGTATGGATTTGAATGATGGTATAACTAAAAAAATTACTGGTTATGATTGAGAACACAGTGTCTGAAGTAAGATATTCATTGACCTCCAATCTCTGATCAGTCACCTCCCCATGACCTAGAATAAGCTACTTGATTTCTCTTTGACTTGGCTTTCTAATCTAAACAACAAAGCCACTCGGTGGTTGTTACACAGGTTAAGGGAGATCCTAATTTAGAGCACTCATTGATGTACAAGAAGCTATTTCTTCAGATGAGGAAGCTGAAGTACAGGGTAGATGAGAATAGCCTTTGTTCAAAGCAGTTTGGCCTTGTAGGAAAAGCAGTCCTCGATGTCATGACAGTAGTTACAGCATGGATGCTCAGACTGCTCATGTCCAGGGTCCATACCTGGAGAGTGCCAAGGGCCTACTATGCACTCTCTCATTACATGTTCTTTCTGAAATATCGAGGGCACATTGTACCTCTCACCGCGCCTCGTGTGTTCTGTAGTTCGCTGCACTTTTATTGAACTTTCAGTTTCTTTCCTTCAGAGGCCATTTTATCTGTTTGTCTTTTATATTTGTTTGTTCCTTCTTTTTGTTTCTTAAGGCAAGGTCCTGTATCCTAGAAGGGCCTTGAACTCAGACTCTTCCTGCTTTGCATCCAAATAAACTGCAGATGTGCATTAGCACACCCAGCTGGGGCTGCTGTAGTCCATCAGTACATTTAGAACTCAATGCAGGGCCTTCACACAGGGAATCATTGCAGAGAAAGACATAGTTTATCTCAGCAACTTATCTTTGTCTTTTCATGTTTGAAATACAGAACCCATTGTATTCCTGGTTTGAGTCAACTGGTGGGCACTCTATGGAGCATGAAATAATATTGTTTCAACTAAAACAACAAAAGTAAGGAAGTCACTTTAAGATGTCACTGTAGTGTGAAGCGCTTTGACATTTAAAGTGAGAGAAGGAAGAAGAAAAACAACTCAGTTTGTAGTCCCAATCTCCTCTACCATGGGCTCTGGGCCTCTCAGCACTGTGCCACCTGAAACCCTGCCAGGCCTACAGATGTTTCCTTTGGCTCTGGTGTGAAGAACCACACTGCACTTCACAGAAAATTCTATTCTGGCAGGGACTGATATGAAAGGGAGGTGACCACAAACAGAAATGACCTCTTAGGTTCTACCCCTTTCTAGTTTCTGCTCACTGAGTGCCAACACATATAACATTTTTATGAGGCTGTGAAAACCCCACTTTGTTGAGTGTATGTTTGGAACTGTAAGATGATGATGTGTTTTACCTTAGCACTGGTATGATCCTACAAGTTCCTTGAAGGTCCTGCTAAATGGAACTCTTCCAGACTTCAGAATGGCTTTGTTTGTTTGTCTGTTTGTTCGTTGTTTTCCTTCGGAAACTTGGATTATGACACACAGAAACAAATTATATTGATTTTTATTATTACTAGGGACAAGAGGAAAAATGCAAAGAATGAGAAGTCTGAAGTTGAGATAATCGTGCAGAATCCCAGTGTTGTACTCTCAGCCTGTCATGTCTCATGGCAAGTGTTAGCCGTTCTTTGGAATTACTTGTTCTGTTAGCAAATGGCTTTACATGCACTTTACATACGTCTTTCCATCGTCCTTGTTTACAGCAGTAGTTGTTTTACTTCCTGTCAGTGACTCTCACCGCCCTGGGGTTATCTGTGGCTCCTGCTCCCTTGTGTTCAGTCTTGAATTCTGCCATTCTGACTTACTACTGCTCATTCAGGTTCCTGTGACCATTCCATTGTCTTTATAATGGTCTTTTTAAAAGCAATTTTTGAAGACATAGTTGATAAGCAGTATGTTTTGCATACTTAAAATCTAAAATGTGAACGTGTGTGTGTGTGTATGTGTGTATGTATGTATGTATGTATGTATGTATCTGTGAATTCATCACTATAATCTAAGTAATAGACATATTTCTTAGCACTTGAAAGCCTCCGTTGGCGAGTGGAATTACCACTACCACATGCATACATTCAGAGCACATTAATTTGTTTTCTGTTGCTATATATTGATTTTTATTTCCTTAAATTTATTATAACAATAATAATCTACCATGTGCTTGTTTTAGGTCTGGATCTTTGACTTAATATCATATTTAAGTCCATATCCATAGTCGGTAGTTCTTTTAATCAATCCCTTCCTTTTCCTTACTTAATAGTACTCGACTGAATGGGTATTCTAAACGTATGTTCTTTATTGTTGCCACCTGAATTTGTTGTTGTTGTTGTTGTTGTTGAGACAAGTCTCACTCTGGAGCATGACTAACCACAGACTCCTAGAGAGCTGCCTTCAGGGGCCCCGAGTGCTGACATTTATAGTGCACATCACCATGTGTATTCATTCTTATCTGATCTCTTCTTGGTAGCTTGTGACCATAGTTTTAAAGCTCTTGTAAGTATTCAAATACAAGTACCTATCGAATGTGTGTTTCTCCTGACTGCATGTCTCCAAGTAGAGTGTCTATATAGTAGGTTTATATAGTCATCTTTTCAAGAAACTAAGGTAAGTGTGCCCTTTTACACTTCTACAAGCTGAGTGTTTCAGTTTCCACACTCTTGTCAACAACTGATATATTCTTAATTCTAGTGTAGTTGGAGTGGCATGTGCTATTGTGGCTGTAGTTTTCATTTGCATCATGATTAATAATGCTAAGAATTTTTTCTGTTTTGGGACCTTGTATATTATCTTTGGGATAACGTGAGTTCAGGACTTTTGCTTATTAATCGCATTTGTTCTTTGTTTTTGAGAGCTATGTATATACTTTGTCTTCAGTAAACGTATGTGTGCCATGGTTGCTCCCTTAGAGTGTCATGCCATACGGATCATTGCTGTAGTTCATAGGTGACATAGCTGGGGAAGACTGTGGATTGCTTCCCTCCTCTGGATGCTTTCCTGGGAAGCATTCAGGCCATTTCTGGTTCAGGGTCCTCTAGGCCCTGTGTTTCCAGTGCATGCTATCTGTCTAAAGCAATAAAAACTTACCTTCCACTCTGAGGAGCAACCAATGGGCAACAGGACAGCCCTAACCGTAACCTCCAAAAAGAGCTTCTTACCCTGGTTGTGGGTTTTTGTTTGGTTATCTTTGGCCCTTGGAGGCAACCTTGTCAGCACAAATGGGAAAATCTCATTTAAGCTATATATGAATATTTGTGCAAAGATATATGTGTATTATATGTGTTTTGGAAAGTAGTTAATAATATGATTCCTTAGGAGTTTTCAAACACCCTTCCTCTCCTCCCTAAAACACCTTCCTTTTTTCCTGTGTCCCCACTCAGATCCCATGTACTTTGCTGTTCCTCTGTCTGTTGCTCCCACTCTCCACCCTACAATGGTCCTTTTTCACTTTCCTGGCTTTTGCAGCAACTTAGGGTTATACACCTACTTCTGGAGGCTTGGAACGGAGTCTCCAATGAGAGAGAACATACAGTGGGTGTCCTTCTGGCTCTGTGTCACTCCACCCAGTATTAACATCTCTAGTTCAATCCATTTGCCTGAAAAGTTTGACTTCTTTCTTTCTTTCTTTTCATCTGAAGAGTATCCCATAGCATATATGTACCACGTTTTTATGTATTCCATAGCATATATGTACCACGTTTTTATGTATTCCATAGCATATATGTACTACGTTTTTATGTGTCATATGGTAAGGGGGTTGTTTGTTTTTGTTTTCTTTTGTTTTTAGCGTTTTGAGAAGTCTTCACACTGATTCCCATCATGGCTGTACCAGTTTGCTATCTTACCATGACGACTGAGTTTGAGTTACACTGTGTCTGGGTTTCCATCTCTTCTTTTCTTGTATTTAGAGTCTATTGAGCTTCTTAGATTGTTGAGTTCACAGTATCCGTCAAATTTGGCAAGACTTCAGCACTCTTGTAGTACTTTGAACTGTCTCTTTCTCTCCTTGGAGCTTCCATTTTCATATGTCCTGTAACTTGCTAATTTGCTTTTCTTTTGATGTTTGTTTTTTAGGGTCTTGTTTTTTCTGTTTGATTTTCAGATGCAGATAATTAATCTTTATCTGGGCAATACCTAATCTTTCTTCAATCTCATTCACTGTCCTTTTCATGTCAACATAGTTTTAACATTTTAAATTCCATTTTGAATCCTTTTTAAAACTCTATTGTCTCATTTTTGGAGCATCCTGAATATATGGCTAATAACTACTTTTGAAAGTCTTTGCTGTTTCTCACATTTTTTGTTTTTCAAGACAGGGCTTCTCTGTGTAGCTCTGGCTGTCTTGAAGTCACTTTGTAGACCAGAGTGGCCTTCAACTCAGAGATCCTCCTGCCTCTGCCCTCCAATTGCTGGGATTAAAGGTGTGCGTGCACCACCACAACTGGCTGATTTCTCACATCTCTTTTCTTTTCCCACTCTAAAATTAAGCCTTCCTGCATTCTCTGCTCACTATGCTATGAGAAGAGCTATACAAGTAAGAAGCTACTGTTGGAGCTTTTAAACCTTTGCATGCTTTTATAAATACTTGTCTCTTGAGAAAAGGCCTCAAACTCACCTTCTTGCCTTTGCCTCCTAAGCTCCATATTGCAGGTGTGCACCATGGTGCTTGTGGGCCTTTGACTAGTTTGGGTGATGTTTTCCCTTGCCTTTAGTTGTTTTCTTTTTTCATGCAGTACATTGATCAGAACCTTCTAACTACTAAAAGGGACCTGCTGGGGATCTTTGGGGTTACGATTATGCAGCTTGATGCTCTCCTGACTATTCTTTGAACTCGAATTCTTACTGCATTCAGCTCCAAATCCTCAAGTTTGAATATCTGGGGGTCCCACCCAGCTTCCAACTTGCTGTATTGTGACCTGGTAAGTTCAGAGCAGTAATCTCCGTTCAATCTGGAGGCTTGTCCACCTGTGCCAGAATCAGAGGCTGTTCATACTGCTGCTTCTTATCCTTGGCTCTTTCCTTACAAGTTCTGGCAATTTATCCAGAGGAACCAAAGAGCTGGTTATGGTGCGTGAACCTTGGGTGGCACCCTTTGCCTAGTAAGCACAGCCCAGTTTCTTTAGTTGTGTTTCTCAGGCCATTCATGAACCACTTCGTTTTAATTCTTGTAATTCTAATTTCTGTTTGTACAGATCTGTTAGCTAGAATTCCTGCACTTCAGCTCTGCTGCCATCTCCTTCTTTAGGAGTAACTATTTCCTACAGCACATCACCAATGTGAAATAACTCCTTCGTTATCCAAACTCCTGGCAAGTTGTATGTATAGCTCATTTTATTTAGCCTATCTTGTTTATGCACATGTCTCAGTTCCTTTCTCACATGGATGAGATTTACATCTCATCTACATGTGGGTAAAAATAAACAACATGTATGTAGTAGTGAATCCCTACAGATCCACTTATTGCACTCTCTCTGAATTGACACTGGGCAGTTGAGTGGATATTGATTAAGTTTTAGCCCAATGATAATGAATGGCTTATACTAAAAGTCAGTGGGAAGAAAGAATTGACTCTGTAGGATGTTTAGATCCCACCCCTTTCTTCCATGGATATCTCTCTTCTTTGCCTCAGTTTTCACATAGGACTGTCCCTTTCCCTTTGAAGAAGTAAACTTTGAAGGTGGAGAGTTTTGTTTGATATTTTTGCATTCCTTCAACCCAGAATCATTCCATTCAATAAATGTCTGTTTAATCTCAGCAGTAACTCTCAGTGGGAGGTATTGGCAAAAGAATAATGCTTATTTTCTTTTTTTTCTTCCTTAATCCACAAAGTAAGCAATACCCAGGAAGCAGTTAGGATCCCTTTTTTCTCCTAAAGAGCTTTTGAAATACTCAAAGTATCCAAAGAAGGAGAAAGCATGAAACTAATTTCTGACTTTGTATCAACACTATGTAATCTCGTTTTGAAAAAATAATTTGGAATGATTCCATTTATAGGCTGAACCTAGATGAATTAGTCACCTTTTTGTTACTGAGACATACACCCAAGATAACCAACTTTTTAGGAAAAAAAGATTTATTCTTACTCAGTTTTGGCAGTTTCAGTCTGTGATTGGTTGGAACTGTTGATGTGGGGCATGAGGAAGAAGTGTTATATGTGTATTGGCAACAACAAGTTGTGGAAGAAACAAATGTGCTTCATACCAAATATAAAGAGGACAAAGAGACAGCCTCATGAAGGACATGCACAAATAGTGTAATATCCTCTCTCTCATTGAACCCCACCTTTCAAGGTTCCACTATTGTCGTGAAGTGCCACAGGCTCTACAGCATTAAGTAGTACAATTCAGAGACAGAAAGTAAATTGGGAGTAGGCAGAGAGGGAGTTTTTGTGTGAAGTGTAAAGGTTCAGTGAGAGAACATACATGACTGAAAGTGGATGATGTTATGGTCGCACAACACTCAGTGTTGGTAGTCCCTAGACTGTACCCTTAAAGTGGCCTCACTGTACATGTTTCAACAAAAGAAAAAAGAATACATTGAAATCCTAGCCATGTTTTTGGAAGGATTATAAGTAAATCGAGTTTAAATTCTAATCACCCAAAGTTAGAGGATCCATTTACCCTCTGGCTCAGTTTCTTTATCAACAAATGTGGCCTAATGTATTGAAGTCTAGCCTACAGGCGTCTCTGTGTTATGTCCCCTAGTGTAATGGCAGGGACTGGGATGTTCAGTGGGAGATGATCTGTCAGTATGATGATGTGCAGGAATAAAAGATCAGGATGCTGTCTTGAAATCTGAAGTCATTTATCCCCTGAAAACCTGGTGTTGGTCTTCTGCCTGGCCTTATTTAAGTGTGGCCTCCCCTGATACATACTCTATAGCTTCTTCTGTAACAAAGGCTAGATTTATGTCGTAGTTTTATTCCATTGAATCTATGTCATTAGCTTGAACTTCTTTTGTAAGTGAAAAACTGCTTATTTTGTTGTTCCATTTGTGTTTATGTTTCTGAACCCAGTGGTTATCTGAAGTCTGATTGTAGATGAGGGAGGGAATGTATAATAATGTCTACATATAAATACCAGTTTTTTGGATTTATATTCTTCTCACCATCCCTCTGTCAGTTTTCCTTCTTAGTAATCTCACAACACAGAGAATTTTCCTAGGTTGTTGCAGTTTGCCCAGAAGAGCCAATTAGCAATGAGGGATTGTCACCTGCTCTTCTCCAGCTTTTCATCAGTTTTAAGGAGCCAGCTGTCCCACCTGTGCAGCTGTGCAGCCCCTCAGGCTGGAGTCTTGTCAGGCTCCTACTCGCTAAGTAGCATTTAGTCACGGTTGAGATGTGCCTCCTCCAGTATAATCTCACATACTCCAAGTGGTGCTGAGGAAGCCTGCCTCCAGAACTCCTGTCTGGCTTTGTCCCTGTGAGACTGGGAGTTGGAGAAAGTGATGCAGTCACTGGAAAGCAGCAGTGACTCCCCTCCTTTCACTCTAGAAGTATTTCAAAGCACAGATGGGTTGGAGTCCCAAGAAGCCATTTCTCATGTGCTAGTACCCTTCTGGCAAAAATGTGCCACCATGCAACTGGCCATTTGAGGGAAACTGGGGTGTCAGTTGCTAATACTACCTTTTCCTCGATTGCACAAGAACTGCTCCCCATGAAGTCAGTAGTTGACTCTTTCACCTCCTTTGTAACTACTGACCTATGAGCAGCTGTCATAGCATAACAATTGGTCCTGGTTTTTGAAAAGGAGTCAGAGACCTTGAGATGAAATATCTAGGCAATATCACCTCACATGTCTTCAGTTATGTGGCCCACCCTCTCAGAGATCACTTATCACATGTTTAATATGAAATTCAAATAAGATGTGTGAGGCAGAAGTTTTCAATACTTTCTGAATTTTGAATCACCTAGAGAAGTTTAAAGCAAAAACCATGGCATTGACCTTCATGAATTCTGATTTATTTCCTCTGTAGAGACCCAGGTGCGTCTGAAGGTTTTCAGGTGATTCTAATTGTTGAGCAGGAACAGGTAGAAAAAAGAATGCTTGACTACAAAAGAACAGTGTTTTCTGGGCATAATAGGACAGTTGTATGTGTGGATTCATAGCAGTTGAGACAGCTTATACAAGACTGTGCCAGCTCAGGCCAGACAACAGTCTAGTGTAGAAAAGGAAAGTGGGTGGGACGTTACACCCAGCTCAGGTGTTATTGCCAGTTCATCCCTGCTGGAATAAGAGTCAGCAATCCATGGTCCCTGATTGGTTGACCACCCACAAGTGAAACCTATACATCTAAGAAGATACAGACTATAGACAGCACACACTGTACATGATGGGGAAGGGGGAGTCCAGGAGGAGAGGGAGAGTCATAGGGAGACAGAGAGCAAGGGAAGGGCAGAATACAAAATTGGTGGGGGGAGAGAGAGGAATAGATCTTGGAGGACTCCATTGGGAGTGAATATGATCAAAATACAATGTGCAGAATTCTCAAAGAAGTAAACACAAGAAACAGACGCTTGACTATACTTAGTTTGGTGTGACTGTCATTACATTTTCCATTCCTCTTCTCATAAAAATATTATAATCATTGATGACTTTTTTCAATACCATTGTTACTTCAGGTCATTTTTAATGAGCATTCACTAGCTCAGTTTCACAGACTTGAAAGGAGACAGCCACAAATCATCATTCTTTCCTTGGCTTCCAGGAATTTCTCTGCAAGAGATATTCTTGTCCCTGGAAGAAAGAAGGAGGCTTTTGAGAACTATTCTTCCACCTCCAATTATTAGCAGGCTGTAATTTCTTCTTGTTTGGGAAACCTTTAAGGGCTCCTTCTGGGAGGAAGATATCAGATATAAGGCTAGGTGGAGGTGGGGTGGGGTGGGGTGGGATGGGGTTGATGGATGAGATAGCTTCAGTATTAACAGCTCAGTATGTGTAGGAAACCACACCATGTGAAGAGAACAACTTGAAAGTTTCATAGTGTCAAGAAAAGTGCAGTAATTATATTTAAATGAGCACAGAGGAAAATTTCACCACAAACTGTTAACTAAAAAGGCTCTCTACAATGGGAGGTAAATGAGTTAATGGTAAGTTCTATATGCTACTGCTCCTCCAATTCTGTCTGGACTAATGCAGCCTTCAGCCAAGGATTCCTGTTTGTTTTGTATGAAGAGGGAGGAAACAAAGTAAGTCAAGCCTGTCCCCTGGTTCTTTTTTTGCAGTATAATAGATGAGACCTCTTAGGGATCCACAGTAGGTTTCACCGTAGGAAAGTAACTAGAAGAATGGTAACTTTTCAGGCATTATTTTCTAAAATGTTTTGTTAATGGGATTTATTCCCAGCAAATTCTAAAACATGTGTTTTATGAGTCTTTCATTTATAGCTATACAAAGACTGAGTCTTCAGAATATTTGGAGAAACACTAACCATTTCATAAATGAGTTTATAAGCAAGAACTAAGATTCTCACAGGTTACATAGTGGTCTTAGCTAGGAATTTCATGGGTCAAGACTTAATTTTATGGACTCATGATCTTAAAATATTCACTTTGGTACTTTTTCTGTTTTATAGTTTTCATTTGGGTTTTTGGTTGCCTTTTGTTTGCTTTACTAAGTTGTTAGAAATAAAATGTTATTGAGTCTTAACTTTTAAGTGAAAAGTAGATTTGAAAAATGTAGCTTTTGCTCAGTAACCAAAATACAGGTTTATGACTATACATTGATCTCATCCTGTAGAAGAAATCAGCCCTTTTTCTGCGGGTGTCTTAAAACATGTAGGACCCAAATATTAACACTGAAAGTTAAGAACAGTAAAACAAATTACAGACAGAGATGATACCCTTGTCTTTAAATAGATTCCTAATAGGCTCACCAGTGTTATTGTTAGTAAAGATCAGTGCATGTTAATATATCTGGTATTTTATTGTAACTATAGGTAGTAAATTGTAACAGAAATTTAGGAGTTTCTCAATGTGGAAATTGAGTTTCTGAATATGGAAGAAGGAGACAGTAGTCTCAGACAATAATAGAGAAACACAACTCTATTTTTAAGTGCTATCTATTAATGGGAAGTAGCTAACCTCTGTTTTATAAATTTATCTGAATTATCAAGATTATACTGATAGCTCTTTGTTTGAAAAACTAGTCATAAAGACATGGAAGTAAACTTCTACATGACTCGCCCATACTCAGAATTAAAATTTTTAATGACCCTCTTTTAAGCATCTTATGGTATTAGTGCCAGTTCATTATAATTGGAATAATGCCATTTCTTGCATAGGTAAGCTTTTGAAGTACCTTTTTGGAAACTAGAGATCTATGGTATTTATTGTCAGTATTCAACCATGAGCTTAAACTCACATTGTATCTTGCTCCTAGATGTCACAATATTTCCTTTTGTTAAAACAAACTAATGCCACAAATGGCGCTTTTACTGATTTTTCCTAGAATATCACCTAAAGTGCTTCCTGGGTTATTAATTGATTTTTGGCTCATTTTTCTGTGCAATAGATAGCAGAAACACAGGAGTCATCAGGGAGGAAACTTTGTGTACAGTGGGTCATTCCAGAAGACAACGAGTACAATTTGATATTTGTTTACTCCTACTTTCATGGCTTTGCTACATTATCTCCTTAAGCCATGCCTAGGTTCCATTTCTTTTTATCCTTTTGTACTCTGTTCACTAATTATCATAGGGAAGCTGCCACACATATCTATGCCAAATGCAATGCCTTAGAAAGGGGTGTCACTAATAGAAACACAGAGAAGAAATAAGTTGTGTTAAACTTTAAATGAGATCTGATTGGAATAACAGAAATTGATTTATCATCATCTTGGTACCATAAGCCAAGCTCTGTGTGCAGGCCTGGACACCTAAGCTACATGCTTACTGAAGAAAGGGAAGGGATCACAGTTAGGCAGTGATCGCCAGCCCAGTAATGTTTATGTGACTGGCATTGATATCCTGCTCACTGTTCATCTTCTGATACCTTGATCCCCACTGCCTTACATTACAGCAGTGCCAAAGTGAGGGTGGAGAATAGCCTATTATTAACCTAAGTTAAAAGCATAATGGCTTTTTGAATGTTTTCATTCTTGAATGGTGTCACATAGTACTAATACTCTGTCTTGCACATTGCAAAATAGTCTTTATAAACTGCCTTTGTTCATATCACTGATGAAAGAACAGCTCACAGGGAAAAAATTAGCCCCTTGAGGATTATTTTATCATTTGTATTTACATATAGTTTAGATTCATAATTGGGATACTTTCATTAGTTGGCACCTGTATGTTATCTGTCTGTGAGCATGTAATTGAGAGCATTTAGACCAGTCACCACACAGTACCCTTGGGAAACACATGAGAGTTGTCAACCCCTTTTGAGGAGGACAAAAATGAAACAGTGAAGAAACCTGTTGAAAACTGCTTAGCTTCTGCTATCTCCATAGGTTTTTTGCCTAGAGAGTTTGGATGCTCATTTAATAAAACCTTACATGTGAAGAAACTCCATCTGTGAATGGGGCATTTTCACATCATTCTGGTGAAGAGAGAAGACAGACTAGGACTTGGTACCACCACTTCTCACAGGAAAGGAATCTCTAGTCTAAAGGCATTTGTGATTTGACTCATCTGTGAGAAGTGGAACTAAGTCTCAATACCTCTGAGACCTACACTCTATCTCCACACCTGGGAGACTGTGGAATCCAAGACCCTTATCCTAATACACAATACCCTTGTGAATAAAAAGGCTACTTAAGTAGCTTTCATTTATCTCAAGTTTCAGTTCCCATAAAATAAACAGATTCTATGGTAGCAAATGGTCCCTTATCAAATGTCACAGAGGAAAGAAAACAGTCATTTTTTCTGCTCTCAGAATACAGTACAGTCGCCAGGTTTTCTGATACCTCTAATGAAAGCAGCAGCCACCACATTCACTGGTCAGCTCTCAGAGAAGTACTTCTATTTTAAACAATACACTGTGGAAGTAATACAGACTGTCCTTTGGGATGCCTTGCTTGATCAATGCAATAGAATCTTGTTTCTGTTTGACTTGAACAGTCAGTGGCAGGAGAAAGGGAGAGTATACTTAACGTCTTTATTCTGGTATTTAGGTGCACATAGATAAAATCTGTTCCATTTCCTTTGCGCTTAGCTTACAGTTGCAATTTATTGGGTAGTTTTTAATACATTTCCTTATTTCTTCTTCCGTGTCTTTTTGTTACAACAATTTTATAGGGATATTTCTCTGACTTTTTATTACTCCTTTAAAAAAATTACTCCTTATGGCAGCTTTAAGACAGTTGCAAGATAATTCTTTTTCAATGAGGAAATTGGATTAAAACTTACAGTAACTATCACCTGGTAACCAGACCACATATAAATGTGTCACTTAGAATTCTCCAGTGATTTATTACTTTAAATTAGAATCAGCTGATATATGGCTCTACAGTTTTTAACACTGCAGGGTTAGTATGGAACCTGCTGGTACACATGAAATAGTTGTTTCATCTCCTGTTCTAAGACTGATGAAACGTTAAAAAATGGCTGTGTAATCAGTTCATTATCTTCTAGTGTTTCTGTTTATTTTGTTCTCTGTGGCAGTGTACAATCTCAAAATTGATTGTTCTGCTGTAGTTAACACGAGAACAAAAGGAAGCAACTGATGAGGTGCATCTAGTAATCCCTTTCCCAAACTGATAGTTCTGTTTAGTTGTCTTCTTTCAGGAGAAGCACAGGGTTATGATCATCAGACCTCCTGGAAGCCCAGAGGCTTAGGGCAAGCCCTAGGAGACAGAATAATTCATCTACTGCCAATGGAGTTTGTAAATTTGCTTCTTTTAGATAGGTGTGGTGAGACTAGACTTGTTCCCTCAGTTACATGTAGTTAGACACCCTGGAAATAAGAATACTGATACTTACAGCTTTCTTTTGTTCTGAAAGCAAACAAGATACTTGGTGCAGAATGTAGACTTCTAAGCAAAATGTAGGCCGTGTTCATTTTTAAGTATTCTACTTTCATAGGCAGCTATGACCATAAAGGAGACTTATAAGTGACATGGTTACTTAAGAGCTAGTATTTTGTACAAGCCTTATCTTAAAAAAAATCAGACTTTGTTCTTTAACTATAGCCTCTAGAGATGTCATTCCTGTTTGTAGAAGTGTTAGCAGTAATCTGTATAGTGTTTTAAAAATGCTTTTACTAATCTTTGAGAATTTTGTACAGTGCACCTGAGCATATTCACTCCCATTCATCTATCTGACTCCTCCCAGGTAATCAGTAGACTATTACCAATATTTCAAGGAATACCTGAGATGCAAAAATTTTACACAAAGATTAGCAAGTTAAGTTACATGGACTATTTTTGAACAGTAAGTGCCTCATGTTGGGTTTATTTTTTCCTCAATTGGTTAAGAATTACAATGAATTGCACTGTTGTATAGTTCTGTTCTTGCAGTTGCAGTGAGTTTGCCCATAAAGTAACTAGGAATTCCTTATGGAGCAGAGGTTTGTGGAAGCTAAGAGGAGGGTGGGATTGAGATGCATGGCTGTTCTAGTATAAGTGAAAAATTATCAAGATAGAAATTATTTCATTCAAACTCAAAAATATGACTTGTGGTACCAAAAATGTTCATTGGAAACTAGTCGGAAGCCATTGACATTGGTTTAGAAGATAGAAGAAGCTGTTTCTGTTTCTTTCTAGGATTTAGTCATCAATTATTTCTTGGTTCCTGTTTTCTACTTAAGTATATAGCTGATAACTTCCAAACTGACTTAGCCCTACAGCCACATACTGTGGGTCACAATTTGAGTGTTAACCAAAAGTACCAAAGAAGAAATCAAATAAAAAGAAGACACATGCAGCATACATACACTGTCTGAATTTTCTGTTCCATGTAGCTAACCTAGAATGGAATTTAAATATTACCCACATTCCCTGCCTTCCCTCGTACGTCTTCTGGAAAAGATGATAAAGTACAAGAAGTTTGCGTCTATTAAGTTGAAAGCAGACCCCCGCCCCCCCCCCCAGCTCCAGACTCAGTTTAAAGGGGAAAGCCATCGGGAATTTAAGATCTTTTATCAGAAAAACTTGGCCTAAAATGGAGTTTTGACATTTTTGATATTTTAATGCCAATGAAATCTTTTTATTGTTTCTCCAAAGCAGTATAACTGAAAGAAGTCTTAGCCTTAAATAAAGAGTATGAAGAAAACTAATGAGGTAAATGCCAATCTGAATCTTTAGGCTCTAGATAACTTAGAAGTGTCCTAATTGGATGGCCTGAATTTCCTATCTGGGGACTTTCCAGAGCAGCCAACACCCAGGTATGCCCTGGCATTGATGTCACAAAACTAGGTCATGAGAGTATGTTCCAGATAATACCTTTTAAAGTAATCTTCTGGGTACAGTTTTTAAGAGTCTGGATTCGCAGTTTTGGTTGAGAGTAAATGATGTCAAAATTCACCCAGACTTTCTAAATACCACCTCAACAGTAGGGAAAATGGGCTAGGGAGAGTGGACACTTGGAGGTCACTGGGAAAATTATACAAATAGGTAGTTTTCAAGAAGCAAATCGTCCCAGTGATTTCTATTCCTTTTATTTGAAATATCAAATTTTTATGTGGATATATTTCTTATACTTCATTTTGATTTTCATTGCAAATATTTTTTCTTTATTATAGAATATCAGATTGGTAAAAGACTAAGAATATCTTCATAGCAACTATACTTTGTATTTTAAGTTACATTTGTTTATCTGTAGGAAGTACAGGTGTGCTACAGAATAAAAGTAGAAGTCACAAGACAATTGCAGGAATTGGCTTTCTCCCCCTATCTTGTGGAACCAAATATGAATATGGCTCATTAGGCTTGGTGGCAATCACCAGTATCAACTGAGCCATCACTGCCTTACCAGCTCCATATTTGATATTCTTATACACTTTATGATTACATGAAATCCTAACCAATGAGGATAAAGGAAAATGATAGTTTTTTAATTTATTTGGTGCCGCTTCTCTTAATCTTGATAACATGCCCCTGTGTATGTAGTCTTATTACTCTTATCATATGAATACCTCACTGGGGCTTTTAGAACTCCATCTGTTAGCTCATAATTTACCAGAAAAATCGCATGGGATCTTCCTTCTTTTCTTTGCCAAATCATCCCAGGCTTCCTGAGATATTTATAGTTCAACTTCTCTCCATCACCCCACACATTTGCCATGTACCTGTCCCTCAGGATCACCTAAGACACTAGTAGTCTAGGGAAGCGGTGAAGGAAGGGAGTGGAGTTTAGTGTGACCACTGGGTAGCTTATTTAAAAGGACTGCAAAGGAGCTAGAGAAATGCCATAATAGCTAAAAATACTTGATGCTCTTCCAGAGGACCTGGACCCACATGGCATTTATAACCATCTACAACCCCAGTTCTAGGGGATCCAACCCCCTCTTCTTGCCTCTAGGATCACCAGGCATGCACATGGTAGAAAGATAAACATCCAGGTAAAACACCCTTACAAATAAAAAATAATGATAAAAATAATTTTTTAAAATTAAAAGTATGACAGAAGAAAGAATAGAGAAGAAATTAGAGAAATAAATTTTGCACTTTTTGAGCTAAATCTTGCATGCACCAATTTTTTTATGAGCACATGAAATTTAAGAATTATTAACAATGATAAAATGTTGGACATAATTAGCAGGAAGTATATTTTTTCTCTCATTGTAAATTTTACCACATAGTTTATGTTTTAAAAGAAAAACAACAATATTCTCACCAAGATGGTGTAAATGTAAGTTAAACATTAATTTATTTGCCCACATAGTTTTTATGCACGTTTTTAATATTCTAAAACCAAATTTTATACTTACCATATATTTTCAATAATAATTATTCAGAATAGTCACTAGAAGATATGCCAAAGGTGTGAGGTGGGTGCAGCGTGTCAAGACCTCTCCTAAGTCATTATTCTACCCTGCAGGTTTTTTCAGCTACTGGGTATTATATTAATGAGGATAAGTTAAACTATAAGAAAGGAGATTACTTTTTGTTAGCATCAAGAATCCTGCATAGATTGCCCATGAAGGTGCATGCCTTTTATCTCAAATCTCTGGAGTCAGCTGCAGTGGATCTCTAGGAAGTCAAAGCTAGCCTGATAGACATAAGAGTTCCAGAACAGGCAGGGCCATACAAAGAGACCCTGTCTTAAAACAATAACAAAGAATCCTGCATGGGTGCATCTAGCTGATAGATAGCTTGCCTGCCCCGTGAGGTTCCAAGGATCTAGACATCTTTTTCTTTTAGCTGTGCCATCTCCACTCATGCAGTACAAAAAGGAAAGAATGTGAGGTGGTTTGTCATGTCTGTTCTATTAAAAGCCAGGACTTGGGGCAGGAAATGTCACTTCTACTTGCACCCCCTTAGATGTATGTGACCTCATGCACGGGAGCAGGAAATGTTGTTTTAGCATGTGCTCCACTCTACCCTCACACTGGGGGAAGAAGCGTGGGTCTTGGTGAGCGGCCAGTACTCTCTGCCATAGGGGTTCTTTGTTCTTGTTTGTTTTGTTTTATTTAAAATTCATTTTTTCATATAATATATCCTGATCATTTCACATACTATATCCTGATTATGGTTCCCCTCCCTCTTCTCTTCCTAGTTCCTCCCACTGCCACACCCATCTAGATACTCTACCTTCCATTAGAAAACAAACAGGCTTCTAAAGAAAAGCAACAAATTAAAACAAAAGACAGTAAGATAAAACAAAACTAACATATTGAAATTTGACAAGAAAAGCAGAAGGAAAAGAACACCAGAGAAAGCTCAAAAACTAGAGACCCACTAGTTTGCACAGTCAGAAATCTCATAAAAGTCAATAACTGAAAGCCATAATACTTGCACAGAGGACCTGGTGCTGACACGTGCAGGCCCTGTGTGCATGCTGCCTCTGTCTCTGAGTTCATATGACCTTTGATAATGTTGACTGAAGGACCTTGTTTCTTGGTGTTCTCTATCCCCTCTGGGTTTTATTCTCTTTCTGTCTCCTCTTCTCTGGGGTTTCCTAAGGACTGAGGAGAGAAGTTTGATAGGGACATCACATGTAAGGCTGAATGTTCCAAGGTCTCTAATTCTGCATTGTTTCTCTGTATTTTTTCCCACTTACTATGATGATGCCTGAGCAAGGCACTGTTCTATGAGTATAGCTAAATGTCATTATGGGTCATTTTATTGCGGTATTTTTTGGTTTGTTTGGTTTGTTGGCTTGTTGGTTTGGTTTTGATTTGGGGTTTTTGTTTTGTTTTGTTTTGTTTTTGGCCTGGGGAGGGGAGTTAGAAAAGTGGTATTTGGTTTCACTCTACATTCCTGGGCTATCTAGTCTCTGGGTCTTGGTCACCCTAGCAGTGTTGGATATGGGTTCCATCTTGTGTAATGACCTAAAGTCAAATCAGACATTGGTTGACTGCAACCACAAGCTTTGTTCCATCGTTTCCCTAGCACATCTTGCAGGCAAGACACCACTGTAGATTTAAAGGTTTTGTGGCTAGGTTAGTGTTTACAATGCTCCTTTGATAGTATGCAGAGTACCTTCCCATACTAAAGACTATACAATGTAGGGTGGGGCTCTGTAGGAACTTCTTTATGTTCAATTGGTTATGTAGATGTTGTTTTCAGCAATAGGGCCTTGCTGTCAGTTTATGGAGAGCAACGTATAATCTTGGCAACAGACTAGGTCGTTTGGGGATTATCACAAAACCCCAAGAACTCAATTAGATGTAACCCAATCCCAGTACTAGAAGCTTCTTTGATGACAAGAGATAGAACTTGGACTCTCTCATTATTTGGTTATTTCCTTTAGATTGTCTTCATATATATATATTTTTTTTTAAGAAGCTTTTTCTGTATTAGTTTCTCATACTACCTTCCAAATGGCCCTACTCTTAGCTGATTCTTCCCAGATCACTTCCCTGGTACTCCTTTCTCCTTGACCTTCCGCCTCCCTACTTGATCCCCCTGTTCAAGGCCCTGTTCATTCCTAATGAGATCTATCTGAAACCCTAGCCCCTTACTCTATACCTAACTTCTGTGGCTCTATGGACTATAGCTTGCTTATCATTGACTTAACAGCTAATTCCATATATAAGCAAATCCATGTTTGCTTATTTGTGTTTCTGTGTCTTGATTACTTCACTCAGGGTGATTATTTTTTCTGGTTCCATTTATCTGCAAATCTTATGATTTCATTTTTTAGCAGCTAAGTAATGCTCCATTGTATAAATGTGCCATACTTTATCCATTCTTCTGCTGAGGGACATCTAGATTGTTTCCAGTTTCTGGCTACTATGAATAGACCAGCAATGAACATGGTTAAACAATTGTCTCTATAGTAGGGTGAAGAGTCTTTTGGATAAATGCCTAAAAGTGGTATAGGTGGATCTTGGAATAAATTAATTCCTAGCTTCCTCAGGAACTGCCACACTGATTTCAGTAACTGTACAAAGTTGTACTGCTAACAGAAGTGGATAAGTGTTCCCCTTACTCTGCATGCTTACCAGCCTGAGATGCCACTTGTTTTATTGATCTTAGACATACTAACAGGAAATCTCAAAAGTTGTTTCATTTGTATTTTTCTGATGACTATTTGAGTTTCTACTTTTGAGATATCTGTGTGTTTATATCTGTACCCCATTTTAATTGGGTTGTTTTCTTGATATACATTTTTTCGTTCAATATATATTTTGTATATTAACCCTGTATTGGATGTGGAGTTGGTGAACAAATTTTCCCCTTGTAGGTGCCATTTTGTCCAAATGACTTTGTTCTTTGCCATGCAGAAGCTTCTCAATTTCATGAGGTCCCATTTATTAATTTAATTGTTGACCTTGGTGCCTATACTAACAGTCTTCTGTTCAGAAAGCCTTCTCCTGTGCCAGTGAGTTCAAGAGTATTTCTCCTTTTCTACCATAGTCAGTATATCTGGTTTCATGTTGAAGTCTTTGATCAATTTGGAGTTGTGTGCAGGGTGATGAATATGTATCCATTTGGAGTCCTCTACATGCAGCCATCCAGATTGACCAGCACCATTTATTGAAGATGGTATCTTTTTCTGGTGCGTGTTTCTGGTTTGTAAATCAAAAACCAGATTTTGATAAGCGTATGGATTTATGTCTGGGACTTCAAGTCAATTCCATTGATCAACATGTCAGTTTTTGTGCCAATACTACACAGTGTTTATTACTACTATGGTTTGCTAATACAATTTAAAATTAAGAATGATAATACCTACCTTCATTTTTTATCATTTATAATTGTTTTAGCTATCCTGGATTAAAGGGGGGGCTATGAAATAGATTTTTTTTCTTTCAAGAGCTTTGAAGAACTGTGTATTGCATTTACTCTGTATATTTCTTTTGGTAGAATGGCCATTTTCCCTGTGAACATAGGAGATCTTTCCATCTTCTGATATCTTCTTCAGTTTTTTTCAGTGTCTTAAATTTTTTACCATACAAGTCTTTAGCTTGCTTATTTAAAGTCACCCCTAGATATTTTATATTATTTTAGGCTATTGTGAAGGGCGTTGTTTTCGTTATTTCTTTCTCAGTCATGTCATTTGTGTATAGTAGGGCTACTGGATTTGTGAGTTGCTTTTGTATCCAATTATTTTGCTGAAAGTGTATATCAACTGTAAAAATTTCCTAGTGAAATTCTTAGTGTCACTTATGTATACTATCATATCATCTACAAATAAAGATCCTTTGACTTCTTCCTTTCTAGTTTGTATCCCCTTGATCTCCTTCAGTTGTCCTATTGCTCTAGCTGAGACTTCAAGTACTCCATTAAATGAGTGTGGAAGGAGTGGCCAGCCTTCTCATGTCCTGAGTTTAGTGGAATTACTGAGAGTTTCTCTCCATGAAAGTTGATTTAAACTGCCTTTATTATGTTCTTTGTGTCACTAAGCTCTCTAGGACTTTTATTGTGAAGGAATGTTGGATTTTCTCAGAAGGCCTTTTCTTGTCTAATGAGATGATCATGGGTTTTTTTGTTTTGTTTTGTTGTGGTTGTTGTTGTTGCTGCTGCTGCTGCTGTTGTTTTGTCTTTCAGTTTGTTTATATGGTGGATATTTATCAGTTTATGTATGTTGAATCAACCCTGCATATCTGGGATGAAGTCTACTTGATCGTGGTGGATGGCTTTTTGATATGTTCTCAGGTTCAGTTTGTAAATATTGAGAATTTTTGCATCTGTGTTCATAAGGGAAATTGGTTTGTAATTCTCTCTCTTGTGGGCTCTTTACGTGGTGTGGATATCATGGTAATTTAATACTCCTAAAATGAATTGTGCAGTGTTCCTTTTATTTCTGTCTTATGGAATGAATAATTTGAGAAATATTGGCAGTAAGTCTCTTTGAAAGTCTGGTAGAATTTTGGGCTAAAATTACCTGGCCCTGAGCTTTTTTTGTTTAGGATACTTTTTAAATTACTGCTCTATATCATTAGGGGTTTCAGATCTGTTTAAATAGCTTATCTGATCTTGATTTAAATTTGATAAATGGTATGTATCAATAAAATTATTGACTTCTTTAGATTTTCCAGTTTGGTGGAGTGAAGGTTTGTAAAATATCCTTCTGATTCTCTGAACTTCTCTGGTGTCTGTTATTTCCACCTTTGCATTTCTGATTTTGTTCATTTGGTTTTCTCTCTCTACCTTTTAGTTAATTTGGATGAGGGTTTGTCAATCTTACAGATTTTTCTCAAAGAACCAACTCTTTTGTTTCAATTGAGCCTTTGTAATTTTTGTTTGTTTGTGTTTTATTGATTTCATCATTGACTTTGATTGTTTCTTGCCATCTACTCCTTTGGATGTGATTTCTTCTTTTTGTTCTAGAGCTTTGAGGTGTGCTGTTAAGTTGCTGGCATGAGAGCTCTCCATTTCTTTCTTTCTTTATTTATTTAGGCACTTAGTGCTGTGAACTTGCCTTTTTAGATCTGCCTTCATTGTGCCCCATAAATTTGGGTGTGTTGTGTATTCAGTTTCATTCAGTTCTAGAAAATCTTAATTTCTTTCCTAGTTTCTATCTTGACCTGTTTTTCACTCAGTAGTGAGTTGTTCAATTTTATGAATTTTTAAGCTTTCTGTGGTTTCTAGTGTTGATACCTAGCTTTAATCTATGGCAGTCAGGTACGATGTAGGGTGTTAATTCAGCTTTCTAGTATCTGTTGAGACTTGTTTTGTGTCTTGAGTATATCATTTGTTTTGGAGAAAGATCTATGAGGTGCATCTATTGTATTTGGGCGAAATGCTCTTTAAATACCTGTTAGGTCCATTTGTTTTATAGCCTTAGTCACCTCCAACATTGTTCCTTGTAGTTTTTGTTTGGGTGGCCTGTCTATTGGCTCGAGTGGGGCATTTGTCCTGTAAGCTTTCACAGTAAATGTAATCCTTGGCCCCTGTTCTGTGCTCACCAGTCCATATGAGCAAATACTCTTTGACAAACTGGAATTTACTCAGAAACTTCCAGCCAGCTTCAGTAATAGCCTAGATAGGTATATTGATTAAAGTAAGTACTCCTGACATTTACATCCGAATTATTCCAGGATTTTGTGAAAAGATGTTTGGAACATTCACTGTTTTGAATCACTTGAGATATTGATGGTCTAGTTATAGAATATAATTAGAACTATGAGACCCATGGTGGTGGAGAAATCTCTTTTGATCACAAAGAAGTGTTATTATAATTTGTCTCCTGCACAATTAGGAATTAATAGAGTAGCACTGGCTTTTCTGTTCAAATAAATCTTTGCTACCTACAGCTTTTCTGCTCTTGGTAGTATTTTGCTTGTTTTTTTTTATAATGAAGTTTTTCATGCCCCATAATAATGTGTGGTTGGGGTAAAATCTATAGAAGCAATGACCCTGAGATCCAAAAAGGCTAAGTACATGGGAGTTTGTCTACATGCAGTCATCTGAGAAAGAACTGGAAGGCCATGAGATATTTCTTTTCCCTTAAAATAAAAATTTAATAGAAGAGTAAGTGTCATTGGCCATGATAGCAAAAAATGAAAACATTTAGATCAAATCCTACTTGGATATTCGTGCAGTATGGGGAAAGTTGATAGAGGGCATACTCTTCCTCTTAAGGACTCAGTGGCTCTGGCACTCAGTTCATGGCCTTAAAAGGTTTTGGAATCCCTGAAATCAAGGACAGTTTTCCTTTTCTGAGGTATTCTAGGGAGAGATTCTCTTTCATAGAATACAAATCGCTTTTTGCCTGCTAATGAATGAGAAGTTAACTGCAGGTAAGTGGGGTGGGGAAGCATCAAGGACAGGAACCCTATATTCTTCCTCTAGCCAAGATCATTGTACCTTATTTGATTTTCAAAAAAATGGAAGGCCATACTTTCCAAGTATCCACTTAAAGATTAAGAACAATGAAGAAGTAGCAATCTCTGAAAAGTGTAAATATGCCTGCCTGTTTAGGCTTTGTCAGTATCCAGTGCGGATGCTCATAAGATAACACCTCTTTATGCTTCTTTCTTTTATTGGAAATGAAGAAATATTAGATGGCTAATTCTAAGATCTACTTATTTCTTTAATCTAACATTAGAAGTTGATCACAGGGAAATCAGAAACATTACTTGTTCAGAATCACAGTGTGACTAAAGTTTATCACTTTGCCCCAAGCATGTGGTTTGGGGGTTATTTTCCTCTTTCACAACTCTCTCATGGCTCACTCAGCAACTACATTCTCACTCTGTACACATTTATCAAAGCTTGTCATCACAGGTTCTTTGCAGTGTAGTTTTGGTCACTGCAAAGATAGATCACAGTGCTGTTTCGTACTAGAAAGTTTTGTTGTGCTGTCAATCTAAGCTATAAAGTAGAAGTACGACTCTCAAACACTGAGAGGAATGATTAGGACAGAAGATATAATTACTATCAACATTACACCTTCCACTTTCAGAAATGCCATCACCTGGATAGTTTTCATGGTGCTCCTTAAACAAGGTATTAAAAGGAAGAGAAGAATCTATCTCTGTTTCTTTTGTTCTGACTCCAGATTCTGGATTTAGCAGTATGTGAACATTAGGTGATTAAATGATCAAACAAAATGTATGCGTTTTGTCTAACAGCTAAGCAACACTATCTTGGATCGGAATTGGAAAATGATACCCAGTCCATTCTCAGAAAACGGGATGTTGCATAGACAGTACTTACTGCTAGTTGCCCAGATTGGGAAGGCTTATAGAACATAAACCACAAAAGAAAATTATAACGGTGTAGGTTGAGCAGATGGGGGAAGGTCATTAGATGAAGGTTTAATTCAAAAACTATGGTTTGGGGGTTGGAGAATTGGCTCAGTGGTTAGGATCATTGAATGATCTTGCAAAGGACCTGGATTCTATCCCCAGCGTCCACATGGCAGCTCAACAACCATTTGTATCTTTAGTCCAAGGAGAAACAACGACCTTTTGCTGGTCTTTGCTGGCACCAAAGTATGTACATGGAGTATAGACATGCATGTAGGCAATGGCCATATACATTTTTAAAATTTAGTCATTTGAAAGATTTTTAAGAACCTAGTGTTTGGCGATACTATACCTGACAGCATGTTATATATGGCACAAGTAGGAGCCATGGAAGCTCACAGAGCTGTGGAGATCATTAAGGTAACGGGGGAATTAAATGACCACAGAGTTGCAGCAAGGAGCAGAAGTTTATCAGGCAAGTGAGGAACTGTCTCAATGCATTTCTTATTTGATGAAAAACTTTCAAGTGAAGTCCAGATCTGGGAACATCTTCCATGGAGGTAACTGACATCCCTAGCAGTGTGTACCCCAAACTCATGCTCTGCACTGGCCTCCTCCCTTTCTGTCCTTGGCACCCAGGATGCTGCATTTCCATGCAAAGCCTAGGATGGCTGCCTTTTTTTTCCTGTGTGGTTGACTTACAGTAAAGTGACAAAACTAGGTTTAAAGACTTGGTGCTTGATGTCCTCATTGGAAAGCAGCAAGCTTTATTTCAAACCAACTGTTTGCTTGCTTGTTTTTTTTTTTTAAGAAGTTCTTAGAGGCAAACTTTTATTTTTTATTATTAATTTATTTATTTATTCACTTTACATCCCAATATCACCCCTTCTCCTCCCAGTACTCCCTCATACCTGTCCACCTCCATACCCCCTTTCCTCCTCTGCAAACAGGGAGTACCCCCTGGGTCGTGAACCCCCACCCACCAGGCACATCACATCACTTCAGGACTAGGTGTATCTTCTCCCACTGAAGCCAGACAAGGCAGCCCAGCTAGGGGAACAGGATCCAAACAGGCGACAGATTCAGGACAGCCCCCACTCCAGTTGTTGGGAAACCCACATGAAGACCAAGCAGCACTTCTGCTGCATATGTTCAGGGGGCCTAGGTCAAGCCCATGGTTGCTCTTTGGCTGATGGTTTAGTCTCTGGGAGCCCCCCCCCCAAGGGTTGAGGTTGTTGACTCTGTTGGTCTTTCTGTGGAGTCCCTGACCTCTTCAGTCCCTCAGTCATTCTCCCAACTCTTCAAGACTCCCCTGGCTCAGGTCTCTATATCTGTTTCCATTGCCTGCTGGATGGTGCCTCTCTTTTACGGTCCTTGAAAGAACAATTCCCAATTTCATATGGAAAAACAAAAAACTCAGGATAGCTAAAGTGATCCTATACAATAAAAGACCTTCTGGAGGCATCACCATCCCTGACTTCAAGCTGTACTACAGACCAGTTGTAATGAAAATAGCATGGTATTGGTACAGAAACACACAGGTTGACCAAATGAACTGTTTAAGGAAATGTATGCTACATGGAAGCACACCACAGAATGTACATACATCTGGGGAAACATTTTTGTTGTGCCCTAAATACAAAAGTCAACTAAAATGATTCCATTAAAATTGATTTTCTGTTTCAAGGACATATAAATGGATGCTCAGTGTATTCAAAGCCCATGCAGATGGTTGAACGTGGATGGTTCTGAGTAATTACTTCAAAAACCCAGTCAAGACAATCAATCCCAAACCCTATTAAAAACTTTGTGGTCATCACTTTTAAAAAGGTCCCTTTGCCCTACCTCCTATCCAGAAACCCATTGACAGCTTAGCATGTGGTGAGCCTGTCAATACTGCCTTTCCTTATTCCAGTGTCCTTTGTTAAAAGAGAGGAACACTGTAGCTCACCCCCACCTGCCTGAAAAGGGAACCTGCTTAGAGTCTGCTTGAAACCTGATAAATTAAAGATAGATAATAATCTCTAACATCTGAGAATATATTTTCAAGTATTTCCTCTGTTTTTAATCCTGTTATTACCCCTACATTACAAATAAGAATGAGAGGCTTAAAGAAGTAATTTGTCAAACCTGCCATCAAATTGAGACACAAATAAGGGACACGTATCTGATACAGTCTAGGGGTCTTGATTGGGTGAATTTTTCTCTACCAATTGAAGAATAAAAAAAGGCAAGAAAAGTCTCATGTGGGACAGGTAGCAGCAGAGAAATCTGGAACACCAGAAGCAGGAGCCAACAGAAAAAATGGCTTGAAGAAAGACATTTCTTGTGAATAATGGAATACACACGTGCAGCAGATACATAGAAAAAAGTTGTTCAAACCAGAGGGGAGATTCGGAAAGATGAAAATCCATCTCTTCTCAACTTCTGGAGTTTTTTGTGGTTTGTTGTTGTTCGTTTGGTTGGTTGGTTGTTTTGTTTTGTTTTTTAAGTCTCTAAATAAAAGAGTTTTCTTTCCCTCATTTGGAGTTGGTCTGTTTGAAGAAATATACAATCTTTGATTGGCCCACAATTATTGTATAATGTGTCCTGATCAGGCCTTGAACTTGCTGAGCCAGTCCATTAGCAGAAGGCCTGCTGATGGAAGACAAAAGCCTACAGTCTCTAGTGAGGACAGTGAGGAAAAAGCTAGCCATCTTGGAAGTTCATCACATTTATTACCTAGACACTCTCCCTCTCTGTCTCCCTGCCCCATAATTGATGTAACTCCTCAAAGCCCTCACTCCCACTCTCAAAAGTCACCCATGGGGCTTTAGGAATGCCAGCCACTCTCATTGCTTCTTGCTGACCAGAGGAATGATGAGGGACAGGTTGACAAAGTGCCTCAAACAGAGATTGATCTAAGCAACCATGATGGCTATGATCCAGACCTTAATATAGCCATGTGGTCGTAGAATGTATCTTTGGAGCTTGCCATGGAGGGAAGTAGCATCTGTAACACATAAAAAGTGAAATTGTTAATAATACTATAATTCCTACTAAGAGCACAATTAAGAAAATATCTGGAGCAATTTAGCCCTTGTTAGAGGAAGAAGACAGGCAAGAAAACCATCTAAGAATCCTCAGCAGACTTGGTCATAGGTATCAACGAGATTGATAGTTTCTCTGCCACATTATTTACCATAAGATATACTCCATGGGGTTTGGAGAGATGGCTCAGAAGTTAGAAGCACTTGCTGTTCTTTCCGGAACCAGGGTTTGGTTCCCAGTGCCAGCTTCCCACCTGGAAACACTGTGAGACATGTCAATTAAAGTAATCCTATGGGGGGGGGTGCCTTTCCAAAAATAGGTGTCTTTGCTGTTATATCAGATGTGTTGTCCAGTGGATGTGGACATTGTAATCAAATCTGAGTAAAATCAAGATTCTATTTGGTGATGCCACAATTAGATGTAACATCTGTATCTAATTCACAAGGTAAAGAGGAGTAGCTTGTGTTTAATTTGCTTTCCTTGTAGTGTCCCAGAGGCACCATTTTGCCGTCTTGAATAACTTCCCAAGTTTGACAACAGGGTATCTGGTGGCCTCCTTTAATCGGGGAATAAGGGTAGTTAGGGCACAGGATGTCATATAATACATGAGATCTGTTGGAAAGATCATGAATGAAATAGAGAAATATTTGACCAGCATAACCATTTGGACATGGTAACTAACAAAGGTAGATAAAAAGACGGACTCTTAGTCTTAAATGTGTGCCTTAAAATCCTACTCAACTTTGGAACCTAGGGCAGATACAGTTTTGCTACTTCGGTTTTTGCCATACATAAAGATAGAGATGTTTTACCTTCATGGGTTTGTGGTAGGAGTGAGTGAGGGGAAGGACAGCCTCAATGCCTAAACAAATAGGCCCATAACTGGTGTCTGGGTGTGTAATGAGAAGTTTATACTGTCCCAGTTGGTACAACAGAATCCTGAGAGAGGCTAAGCTTGTCAAGAAGTTCACCAAACTACTAATACCCAGCTCCCAGGAAGCCCAAATGAGCTTTCAACATTGAGTGGAAGTAGCAGCTGTGTCTTAGTAATATTTCTATGAGAAACAAAAACAGAAACTTACAATGAATTAATAAAAATATTATTTTTATAAGGGGAAAAAAAGAAATAACCAGTATTACTTGGGAAACTGTTACGTGAGCCATGAAACACAAGGAAATTTTCCACATGGCTCCAAAATGTATTTCTTATCTGATTTCCACCATTTCAAATGGCTTACTTAATTTTTTAGAATGAGGTGGAAAAAAATCTAATAGTGTTTGTAAATATTCACAGATGTCAATAGAAAGTCTGCAGTAAGTATAGTCTTTACTTCAGTTAACATTATGGTTTCCATAGCCAAAGGATTTCTCTCCTCATTTTATTATTAAAGACCAGAGTGTGGAACTAAGGGTAACGGGTCCTTAAAACCAAAAGCAGCCTTGTTCTGTTTGTATTGCTAATTCTCCCTTTCAGAACTCAGACTTCAGTATCTGAGGGTCACCCATTAAAAATGAAGATGGAAGAACAGACTGAGGCAGGAAGCCAGACTAACACTAGAGGGCCTGTGTTCTTATGAATATTAAGTTGATATACTAACCAAACAAAACCACAGATTGAAGAAAGTGTCCTGACCTACAAGCATCTAATAATCCAGTATGGTAAAATTGAGGTTTGTGGAAAAATGAATAGCAGTTTAACCTAGTCTCTCTGCCACTGGACTTCAATCAAAATGTATTCTGTCCTCAAGAGAATTTATATTATGAAATAATTTTATGTTAGGAGCTCTGTTTTAATGAGCTATCTCAGTACTGTAGAAGCTAAATCCTCTTTAATTGGATTTAAGACAAAACTACCATATACAGCATTTAAAGCTGTAGTGTCTTCCTTGATGGGTGTTAAGATGCCTTGGCTCATTTCCTCTTTACAGAAAAAATTATTCCATTATTATTGCCATCCCTACTGACATCTAATCTACCAAACCAGGATGACATGGGAAAGTGACTGGCCAGGACCTTGGGACAGTCACCACTGTCATCTTAGGGAAGCCATTCAGTGTGGCTTTCCTTATTAGCTTGTTATTTTTTACCTTAATTAAGTTTGTTTGTTTGTTTGTTTGTTTGCTTTCCTTTCCTTGTGGGAACAGTCGGGCCATCCTGACTTCTCTAGACTTAGTATTTGAAGAATAGAAAATGTAATCAAATTTTCTGTCTGCTTATTATCTTTTATTCTGAAGGTCAAACAGCATTTTCTATTACTAAACAAACCTGCCTTCTTCATAGACACTGTTCCCTGTGAGGGCTGAACAAGCACTCAGTGAGCTCAACAGTGAGCTTTCCTTTCTAGAACTGGGGCGAGAGTATTAAAGAAACTGTTCATTGTAGCAATTGTTCCGGGAGGAGTGGGGGGGAGGGGGAATGACTTCAACATTTTTCAGATACTTGTACAAATGTCAGATATTTTAAATGATTATTCCAGAGAACTCAGAAGAGGACAAAGTGGGTCCCTGTAGTTTTTGTCAGTTGAGAATCATACTTGGAATTTAGAAAGTGATAGCTTAGGAAGGGTTAACACACCTCAGGTCTCAACTGATAGCTTAGGAAGGGTTAACACACCTCAGGTCTCAACTGATAGCTTAGGAAGGGTTAACACACCTCAGGTCTCAATTGATAGCTTAGGTAGGGTTAACACAACTCAGGTCTCAATTGATAGCTTAGGAAGGGTTAACACAACTCAGGCCTCAGGGTTCTTGCCAGAATTCTAGAAATTTTAAAAAAGAAAAAAAAGTAACAGCAAACACACAGAAAAACAACAACAACAAAAATCTGAGCTTTTTCCTGGCACAAGATTCAAAACAGCAAGGCTTTCTTAAGAAGGCTATGAGACTTAAAGAGGAGGGTTCCTCCCAGGGAAGGTCAGGAAGAAGCTGGCTTCAGCCTGGATCTCCCTGGCAATGACTAAAAGTACATTCATAGTTCTCTGGAGGAATCTGAAGGAGCTGTGGGTTCGCTACTTGGCTGGATGCGGTCTGTACTTGTTCCTTTTCCAGATTAGCTGAGAAACTAGTTCTAATTTTCTATGTAGGTGTGGTCCTGTCTGGAGTAATTCAAGGTTACTGGAAAGCATACTTGTTCTTCTGTGGCCCCAGGCAGGCAGAAGAACAAGTATACCATTTGGTAATTCAGATATTGGTGCCCACATGATACAAGTCCTAAAAACAAATAGCATATCTTTCTAGGTAATACTTTGTATATCAGGATACCAGGTTATATCAAACTCTATAAACCTAGGCTAATAGGCTAAGGCTTCATTAAAAATTGATTCGTATGGAATGGGACTTTTCTTTTTCCTTAGAGCAGCTACTGTTTTAGTTATAAAAATACTACTTTTTAAAAAGCAAAGGGGTGTTTTGGGTGACTGAGAGACATGTAAAGCAAGTTAGATTTTGGGTTATAAAAGGGTGTAGGTGATACAAAAGAAGCCTCAAACACCTCTTGGGTCTTTGAAGCTAATGGAAAACCAATCAGGTGGTTGAGGGAGGTCTTCCTGTTCTGTTTATGACAGGCAGTGCCTTAGAAGGGTACTCCCCTGCCAGCAAGTCTCAGGAAGTTTCCCCTAGTCCTTCGTTTGTTTGTTTTGTTTGCTTTGGAACAAAATTTGGCTATGTAGCCCTGTCTGGCCTCCCTGATCTGGAATTAATAGGTATGTGCTAACATACCTAGAATTTTAAGTAGGGGATTGGAAGAAGTCTGTAAAATGGAAGACTAGTAGACTAGGCTGGAAGAGTCATCTTGTAAAACTATGTGATCTTACAGAAAAGGACATAAAAGCCACAGAATTAGCACTGCCCTTATTACCTCCTGTTTTCTTTCCTTACTTTGGGAGCATACAAGCGTGCCCTCTAAATTCCTGCGCTTTCTCAGGTTAGCTAAATGAAGTTGGCATTATTTGTACATGTCATGCCTGCTATGCTGCCTCTGTTCTCATGTCACTGCTGCCCTCCAGGTCCCTATCCACACAAAGAAAAGCCACAGGAATTATCATAAGCAAGAGCTCAGGAATATGGTTAGAAGATACAGGGCCAAGTTTTAAATATTAGCTTGTGAAATTAATAGTATCACTTTTAAAACCATATTTCACATTTTTCATAAGCAAACCTCATGTTAAGAACATAGTAGAATGAGTGAACTCGCAGGGCACTTAACGCCCACAGTCACAAGCTAGTAACAGTGCATCTGATAGGTCTTCATTGGCAAGGGTGAGTCTTTTTGGTAGGTAGCTGTGGCTGAGGGAAGGGCTGCTCTTATGACTTTCCAGAGGTCCTAGTAGCCAGCCTCCTGAAGCATCTCTGGACTTCATAAGAATAGTGCTTTGTCCTTGTTTCTCACCTCAAGACACCAAATGTATAGTCATATTCTAGACCATTGAACAGTACACTTGGTTTTGGTTTTGTTTGTTTTGTATTTGTTTTTGCCTTGTTTGGTGTTTTGCTTTATTTAAGATCAATCCTAACATTGCTTTTAAATATTAATCAGAATTTTGGGGGGTTGTTTTTTTTTAAACCTGTAACTCCTTTATAAAAAGTGCAAATATATGGTCTTAACAAGGGCAAAGCCAAAAATTGATAGGTAAAACTAAGGGTATGGGAAATTCACTGAGCTTAAAATGAACCACTTAGATCAATAGCCTTCTGACTCTTTTAAAAAAAAAACATATTCTCTGAATAGTAGCTAAAATTTGGGGAGAAAAATAGTTCACAAGAGAAACTAAATGTGTAGAATATATCCTCTTTTGTCTTAAACTAGCTTGCTTGCAAGATCTAATTGAAATCCTACTTCAGTAAAGTAGTTATCTGGTTTGCTCATAAATGCAGATACAAATGACAACAACAACCAAAAAAAAACCCACTTCATTTATAATAAGAAAAATATATCAGGTTTATTGATTTGGCCTTCTAGGGCCTTGTCTGGTCACTTGATCTTGAAGCCCCTCACAATTCAAAGGTAGCTTGTAAAGAAAATTTCAGTTTATGTGATACCTATTGACTCCAGTATACCTAAAATTAATTGAATTTAATACCAAAACTATTACTTTGGAGCAGGGGTGAGGGCACAAGTGTAAGCTTAAATCATTAAATGGTCATTCTGTAGCTGTTTTTAAATATGCATTTGCTTTGATTTAGAAAACAAATTAGATTTCCTATGGTTATTATGTTGAATAATCTTAGAGACATGGCTAAGCCTCTTGAGTTTATTGATGGTAGATTCCTAACTAGTACATAACACAGTAGGCTTCAGATCTGAAATATTTGTTTTTGAAACTACTTAGATACAAAACAGTTATTTTCTCCTTCTCATCTTGCTCCTCAAGCTGCATGGTTATCTTTAATCTCCAACAGACAGCACAGTTTTCCATATTAAAGCATTCATTTAAAAAATGGATATTCCAAATAGGCAAACTTTCCCATTTAAAGCACTAAGGTGCTTTTTTTTTTTTTGAAGGGTCTGTCTTTGGATCAGTCTGGTGACTGCAGGATTGATTATGAGGCCTGTCTTTTTGGTACCAACAACACATGGGACTGGATCTAGACAATGAAGTGGATATTAGCATCTTACCTGAGATTTCGTCCTGCCCCTAATAAGTTACTATTTCAGGGATTAAAAACAATCCAAGTCATTAACCTCCTGTCTTTGTACTTGGATTCTTTCAATACAGACACACACTAAATTTTAAAAAATATCTACCTTATTCTCCATATTTTAGAGTCAAGGGCTTTAAGAAATGGGTCTTCTAAAATAAACCAGCGCCTCCAGAGCTTCCGCTCTTAGTGGTAACCCTCTCTAATGCTTAAAAATCCCAGGTCAAATTTTCTTAACACGTTTGTTGTCACTTTCCTTAAGGGCAGAATTAATTTTAAAATCTGATCTACTAGTATCATCCTCTAGAGCTATTTTGATGCTGCCTTTCACACTGAAGAATATAACTGCTGTCTGAATCAGGGCAAGCCAGGATATAAACTGGTTATCTCTCCACAAGAAGTACTTCCCAGCCCTGTGGATATTATTACCAAAAATTTCCAAGTACAAATTTTCTAAAGAAACATCTGTGGTTTGAAAAGATTGCAATAACCCAGATGGTTTCTTTCAGAATAAATGTGCTTGATAATTTAAAATTAAAGTCTTTCAGTAAAATTGAGTGTTTTCTTTATAGTTTTTTTAAGACAGAAAGTATGTGTGTGCATGTATGTGAGTGTGTGTGCACGCACATGCCTGTTTGTATGCACGTGCATGTTCCATTGGCCTGTCTGTTAGGGTCTTTATCTTTGGAAACAGACAAAAAATTAACAATGTCACAAATTATTCACCAATTAAGATGGAAAAAATGCCCAAGGGAACTCTTTATGACAGCAGAAATTGTTGCTGAAAATATAATAGACACTGACTATTAGACTGTGGTTCTGGACTTCTCTGGGAATCACCACTCTCAGCTTTCTGACACATGATGGGATAGTCACATCTCATAGTTACAGTACTTGTTACAGATTGCTTTACCAACCCATCATACACAACTGTATTGCTAGACTTACCAGTTCCTAAGAATATGGGCAGTGAAAGGCTTCAAGTGCCCCTGACAGTACTGTGAGAAGGTAACAGCATAATTACTCCTTAGTGAGTTGTTAGTAGTCTGTAAAAAAAATATAAAATATTAACACACACACCCTAAATATGCACAGCATCACCAGAAGAGAGTGATCAGTAGTAAAAAATATTAAGTTCAACATAGAGACTACAATATTTGGTTCTGGGATCACCTCTAAAATTTTACCATTGTACCAGTTTTTGTGAATGTCAAAAGCCGTGGTGAAGGATAATAGGGAGCTGTTGATAATGGACACAAGAAGGATGATTAGATGTTTTTCTGTTCTGACTTTTATTAACTCAGTTAATTGTTGTTGTTGCAAAAGGAATGCTATAAAGTAATCAGGGCATTGTGTTTGTCTTTTCTACATTTGAAGTTTGCCAAAAGTCTAGACTCAGATACTGTCACTGGCAGAAACTCCTAAATGAGTAGATATGTATGAGACAAATTATAAAGTATATGTGCTCATTAAATAATGTCATGTGAGCAAAGTAGAAACATATGAAGCATAAAAAAGAAAACAGCATAAAGCAAAAATAGAAGGGCTGGAACATGCTGAAACACATGAGTCAAACTGTATTCATTTTGGCTATCCTCAGAGTCCCTGGGATATGTAGTGCTCTTCTCTGGAGGGGAGCAAGGCTTTTCTTGGTACCCATGAATGAGGCACTTCAGTAATGAACAGAGCCACAAGACAGCTAACCCCTCTGATAGATGGTGCAACCACTGACCATGGATACCATCTGGGTATTGTAGGTGGTTAACCACCTACCTCGAGAAGCTGGGATTGAAGCAGAACATGCATAAGGAGAGACGCTTGTCCCGGAGTCTGATGTCTGAGCCAGATGGTGCTACATCTGACCTGGAAATGAATTCAGTACATTTCAGACCTGAGTTACAGCTGGCGTGGGGAAATGTAAGAGCAGGTGGTTCCCTTAGCAGCTGTACTTACAGTTAGGACAGCAAGAAAGGCGGTTTTACGCTTGTTTAAGGCTTCACGGGTTATCTGAGATCCATAGTTGCTCCCTTGCCTTTTGCCATAATTATATTTTCAAAAAATTAGAGAAAATGATATTTTTTCCCTTTTAGAGATATTCTCAATTGATAAATTAATCTAAGATTTTAAGTTAATAGTTAAGAGATAGGTAAAAAGTCTACGGTAAACTAAAAGAATACTTACAAATAATCTTTGAATACATTCTAATTCTGAAAATATGAAAATCAAAGTCCACTAGGAGAGACCACTGCTTCATCCCACTAGTTCTGCATCTGTGGTGGCTCTCTAAATGTGGATGTCTGTATGTGCTCTGCAGATTTTAAGACAATCATTTTCATTTGTACAAAAGGAAAAGTCACCTTTAGCAAAATAAATGAAAAAAAAAGTTGGATATTTTTTAAAAGACTTGTTTGTCAAGTTTTTCTTCATGGAATGAAGATAATTACAAAGGAACAATGATACTGAGAAAGAAATGTATTTTCTCCCCAGTAATCCAGAAACCAGACTGTGAAATGAAAAGAAAATACAGGATAATAATTCTAGGTTTATTTGCTGTCCCATGACACCTCTCCCACATTACTAAGATTTGTTCATTGTGACATTTTCCCTACTGAGGCTGTGATTAGAGACAGAGATGTAAACTAGACCATTAATGAACTATGGTAAGAAACTATATCCGCTTGGTGTAAGTAGGGTGACTTTTTAATTTACATAAAAAGCTCCAAATCTGCTTGCTAAGATGGAGCTGAGCTTCTGGGTTCAGCAAATGAGCAAATAGCAAAAGAAGCCTTTTATCCAGGTCTTCAGGATACCCTTCCCTGTTGTTAGAGTAAAGCCAGTGCTTACCTTAGTATAACCTTAAAGAATCTCTGTCTAAATGGATGTACAATAACAGGGTTGGTCAGCCATGTATATTTTGAAAGGATAAGTAGTGATCTGTCCCAGATTTCACCGTAGTGATCACTAAGGTAGAGTGGATGGATCGATCCCAGGCAACCTTAGAAAGATCAGGAGATTTGGGTGGGTTTCCATTTTCTCTTCTGCACATCATCCACCTTTCTTCATTCCTTTCTCTTCACCTAGTTTCCCATGACTGCTCAACTGCCAACTTCAAATTTTCCTTTTCTGAGAAACATTTTAAAAAGGAAGAACACACCTGACCTACCTTTTGTTCACCAAAAGAAATGTGTTCATGATGGAAAGCATCAGCCAAATTGACACTGGAAATGGCTAGAACAGTCACCCACCCCCTTCCTCAAGGTTGCCAGTGCAGTGTGTGGGTTCCAGTGCTTCCCAGTGAGAAGGGAGTGGCAGTGATTTTGACAGTTTCTTTAATCTTGAGATGACTGTATTGTTGTGTCAAGACTCTTCAGTGATCTCAGTGTAGAAGGAGACCTGATCCTACGACCTCTTATGTCCTTATGTCTTCTGTGTTTGATGCTGCCTCTGCTTAGTTCTTAAATTTTAACCCCCTGTCTTTTCTCTACTCTCTAGACTAATCTATATATTCTTGAACCTAAATTTTTACTTTTAACCCTGAACTTTGTTTTTGTTGGGGGAGGTGGTGTTTGTTTCTCATTGTTTGTTGTTTTTTGAGACAGTCTCACTGTGTAGTCTTGGATGGCTTGCAGTTAGTTCACAAAGACCTTAAATGAGGTATATTATAATGTAAGGTCACCAAGGCCATAATTAGGCAGCAACAGTACAATATATGGATATATCTAAACATAACAGGACTTTAGAGGGAAGGAGAAGGGAGGAGAGACTTTGCACTAGAGTCCAAAGAGGGAACTGCTTGGAAAGAGACCATGGCAGGGGAGGCTAGAGGAGCCCCCTCAGAGGCTAGATTTAATCTCCAGATCAGAGCCCTTGAGAAGTTTCAGACTAATCTCAGAACAAAGAAAAACTCAGGCATTTATAACCTTTTAGGAGTGGTAGGCAGCTTCACTTCCCATAATTTAGTGCAGCATAGCGTATATGATAGGGACCAAGCAAGAGCCAGGTACCAGTTGGGACTGAAATTACACAATGAGAGAATGCCATTACACCACAGCACAGACAACTTAATTCTCTGTCTCAGAGAGAGCAGCAGGGAGACATGGCTATGGAATCAAGGCTAAAAGTTCACTTCTGGATTGTAACTTATTAGACAGCCCAGAACAAAAATAGAATCTTTTTTCTTTAAATTTGTAAAGTTGGAACAACATGATGACTCACTTGGTGAGATGCATACAGCAGACCTGACAGCCTGAGTTTATTGGATTTATGTGCTAGAAAGACAATTAACTCCTACAAGTTGTTCTTTGTGCTTTGGCCTGAGCATATAATAATTAACTAATTAATTAAATACATTTGTAAAGGGTTTGGAGGTGGTTTGTTCATTTATTTGGGATGTTTTGTTTTGTTTTGAGACAGGGACTCACATTGTGTAACCTTAGCTGGCAGTTTGTAAAATGGTTGTCTATTACTTCTTCCTACACTGATAATGCTGAGAAATTTTATATTAATGTTAACTAGTATCTTTATAAGTTGATGAAAGGGAAAGACGAGCCTTCAGGTCACTGAAGTAATGATCATAGAATGGTAGAGAAGACTTGTTTCAAAAAGGCACTTGCTGTCCTTTATTGGAGGGAATTTGGCCTGGGTTTCTGTCAGCCTTTACAAATTAAGAATACAAAGATTTTTCACAGCCATTATTTACTGCATGAGCCAGATTTCACTTACATCTGTTTGGGTATATACTCATTCATATTGCTAGGTGGTTTGGGTTTTGGTTTTCAAGACAAGGTTTCTCTATATAGCCGAGGCTATCCTGAAACTGGCTTTGTAGACCAGTCTAGCCTAGAACTAAGTGATCTGCCTGCCTCTGCCACCTGAGTGCTAAGATTAAAGGCATGCACTGGTATGACTGGCTCAAGTTAATTTTTAAATGGTTAAAATTAGCTAATGGTTTTTAACAAACAAGGGCTGAGTGCACAGAACTTGGCTTTATGCACTCTATGGTAAAGATGAGAGAATAAGGCACTCTCCCAGCCTTTTAGAACCGTCCTGTCTGTGGAGTTCCTAAACTTGTAAGCTTACGAGGTGTTGTATAAGTATAACATTCTAGAGCTACTCTAAGAAAATTATACATAAGTTCATACTAATGCTACTCTGATTAATCAAGTGCTTCTCTTTTTTGAAGTTGTTTTGGTCCAAGTCCTAGTAGCCCCTTGCCTTGCCCTCTGTCTCCTCCTGCCTACCTTCATGTCTAAATACTTGTATCCCAGGTGGGTAGCACAGAAGGAATGGATTGATCTCCAATGCAGGTAAAGAGAAATGTGATTTAGGATGAAAGGCACTGTGTAAATGCGTGAGGTGTTGTTATTGCTGCTCTCATGTGCTTGATTATCTTTAAATTGTGCACCCTTTTAAGTAGATTATTTGTTCGCTACAGTCTCCATTATATCTAAGCAAAGCCTTCAAAGAAATTTCTAAAACCTTTTCATTTCTCTCTGTAGGTTGTTGTTTCGTAACATTTTATACAAGAAAAGCTGCACTTGAGGCCCAGAATGCACTGCACAATATTAAAACTTTACCTGGGGTGAGTCAGTTTACTTTTGTACCAAAATCACTTTATTGCTTGAAAATGGTCCTTTCAGCAAAAGGTTCTAGTTATGGGTTCTTAGTGCCAAAAAATGGCTTTGGTCTTTTGAGGAGTACACGCTGGCCCCTCTCTGTTCCCTGCAGTAGCCAGACTAGCTGGCCAGCCCACAAAGAAGGACTGGCATTAACACTGATGGGAAGAACACTCAAATAGCATGTCCCCTGGTTAGAAAATCAGAGTGACCCTGCTGGGTATAGCAGCTGCCAGAGAGTATTGGGTGGGTTGGGAATTTAAAGGTGGGGGAAACCCCACATACAAGTAAAGCAAATGGAAAAGGGAAAGCTTTTACTCCCCAGGATCCCCTTTTCAATTTTCGTCTTTAGATTTTCATTTAAAGGACAAAATGTACTCTGTATAGACATAATGTTAAAGCTCCTAATGACTTCTAAACAGTCAATGGTGGTTAACAAAGTCAGTGTTTTAATGCCAAACGTGTGCCTTCATGTTGGTGCAGAGCAGAGCACAGGAAGCTTGCAGTACTGGTTCTCATTCCCCTCCCAGTAATACTGATGCTTAGTACAGCTCATTGGAAATGAACTCTTGTTCCATGTACCAATTTCATTAGGCTTTATCAGATTTTTGTGAGTTTTTTTTAAGTATTGCATAGTACTACAAATTTTTCTTTGCTGTTTCCTTGATATATTTTCTCCATTTACCTAAATGTCAGTGGTGAGTTAATTTAATAGCATAATGATGTGTGTCAGTTATAATAAAGGACCTGTGGTAAACACCCCAGGGACCATGATGTTATTCAAACATCTTTTGGTAAGAAGAAAAGAAGGATAAAATGCTCCTGGTGTTTCGGGGTATTATTTCAGTGTATGGTTACTTGTTGTACTGTACATACACACAAACCGTGTGCATCAGTTATACATATGGGCACACATAGGTACTTTAGCCTCTGGCTTCCTCAAAACATAGAATTTGTATAATTCAACTTAGGACCACAGAAAACTTACAATATCTGTAGTAGAAAGATACTCAGTAAAAGATCTTCAAAATCTAAGCTCTTTTTGAGGTAGATAACTTCTGAGACAAGGTCTAATGTGCTTGCTGACCTCTAACTTGTGAGTAAGTGCTGGGATTGGAGGCAAGTGTCATCATACTCAGCCAAAGTATTAACTTCTTAATCACCAAGAGGAATAAACTAATGAACACAGGTATTCAGCCATCCCACTTTGGTTTTTCTCTTTTTCATCTATCCAAGTAAAGCAAAGGATAAAAAGCAAGTGTGTAGTGACACAATGACGCTTCTGTGGAGCTTCTTCCATAGACTTCCAAAGTCATTTTTAGTAGGATGGCTTTTGCTAAATCTTTCACTGTTGACTTAAAAAGTAATAGTAATTAAGCTTCATTCTTGAGGTATGTGAAAGTTTTCCAATATCATTCTAGAAAGCCGTAGCCAAATACTTATTGCCTTGGACAAAAATAGAAGAAAATTAACTTTTTTGTGTCCAGACTCTAATCCAGACTACTTTAGTTCTCCTGCTTATACAAATGAATGGTTTACAATAATTAGCATACAAAATCCCTTCCTGATGCATTAAGAATTCTTTTTCATCATGAAATGTTCTTTACTATACACAGTGTAGTGCAGTTAGATGCCACATGGTATACTGCTCTTTACTATATGGTGTAGTGCAGTTGGATGCCATGTCATTTGGTTCACTGGATCACATCCCTTGAGTAGAAGCTCAGTTCTCACTTTGTTGTCCTCCTGTACAAAGGTGTTTTTTAGAAACTGAGAATTTGGTGATAAAGCCAGCTGGCCACAGGTCATTATTTTATTGCCCAGTTTATGGCTTTGTATTGACACAGAACAGAAAATATAAAGCTGATGGTATTTTCCCATTTCCATGTCAGTAATAATTGGTAAGTATAATTTACTAGAGACCTGGGGGAATGTGAATGAAAAGTACTGACAACTGTTCTTGGGGTAGAGGACATCTTAACTTTGGTTCTTAGAAATATTCCTTTTGTATGTTTTTCAAATATTGCATGTTCTTTTCTCCTAAAATTCTGAATATAAAATTCAGGAATGGAGACTTTGGAAACCTATAATTAAGGGCAATAATTAGGGTAGGGGCTAGAGAAATGGCTCAGCAATTAAGAACACTGGCTGCTTTTCCCAAAGGACTCAGATTCAATTCTCAGCACCCACAAGGTGGCTTTCCCAGGAGGGCTGATGCTGTTTTCTGGCCTCCTTTGTGAGAACCAGGCACATAGTACACAAATATACATGCAGGCAAGATGTCCATACACATAAAGATTTTTTTCTTTTAAAATAAATTAACTGGGAGTTGGAAAATTCAATTGGTAGGATCTTTTTCTTTTTCTTTTCTATCCCAATTTCATAGGCTCAGTGGCTTGAAGCAGGTTAAACAAGAATTTAACAAGTCAGGTATAATTAGTAAGATTCAAAGGTCTCTACAGTGCATACACTTGCTACATTTGCCTTTCACTCGTGGTGGGTGGAGATAAAGTCTCGCATCTTACATTTATATGTAGCATTGTCTTAAAAACACCACCCTCAACAGCTGCAGGGAAGACATGAAAGTGGCTGCCTTTCTGTTGTAAGCCTTTGGTAGGCAGGAAGAAACTGGACCAGACATAAAAGATTAATGCATATGCTTGAAGAAAAATTATTACAGGGTACCTTGCTGTTTGATTACAAGCCTTAGAATTAGTCAACATTTCCATAATTCTAAACCAATATACACCTGTTTTCCCACTGCGATGTGAAAGCACGACTTAATTTAGCAGAAACCCTGCTGTGCTAAATCTCTCATTAAATACCCAGTGAGTTCAGTAATTTAAAGTTGTAGCACTACTATTTAACTGGCTGCCTTCATATTATAAAATTAATAAGAAATTAATGATGCACTTTGCCATATGCCTTCAGTTTCTTTAAAAAGGAAAAAGAAAAGCACATGATCCGCTGACACTTTGAGCTTTCTCCAGTTTTCACATTTGCATGTGAAGAAAGTCCATTACTTGCTGCCTTTTTCCTAAAGTGTCTAAAACTTTCGATTTATAACAAGATCAGATAGTACATTTTTCTTTCTTGTACTCCTAAGGAATTTTTATTGTATAGTGGAACTTGATTAATGCTCAGGGTTTCCTTTTGGTCTTGTGCACCGTTTAACCATCTTGAAAAAAAAAAAACTTGAATAGTGCAGGAGGGAAAGAAACCAATAGGAGTGTCTGTCTGTCCAGACATGTGATGCGTATGCTCTTCAACTGTATTTGAAGCTCCTCCTTTTCATTAAGTAGGATGTGACTGGGGTGAAGAATTGGGGAACTTTTTGGAAACCCAATGTATATCTTCAGCCTATTCTGAGAAATGTGTAACCAAGAAAACCCCAAATCTACTATCCCCATGTTCAACACAAATCCCTAGAAATGGAGTAGTCGACACAAATGCAGCAGCTCCTTACTGTTGTGCTCCACAGTGAGGACAGGAGGCAGTTAATACACACTCGATCTGCGCATTAGTATCTACTTCTCACAAAATATGGAAATTACAAACACACACACACTCTTGAGGTCCCTAGTAAGCAGTATGCTTGTAGTCTGAAGGAGACTATTGTAGCCCTGTGTACACAGGCTAGGTTACTTAATGAGACATTGCATTTCTGGCAGCAGTATTTCATTGACTTTGTATTCTTATGCCATTCATGTTCTTAAAAATACTCTGGTTGCCTCTGATCCAAAGGTGTGACACTAAGTTTAAAGAATGCCTCCTTTCAGGATAAGAATATAATATATCCCAAACACAGAGTTCTAGCCCCATATGTGCAAAGCTTTAGGTTCAATCCCCAGTACCATTCACAGAGACAATATATGTGATAATTTTTTTTTTAAAAAAAAGTTACTGTCCCTAGGAAAGCAGGGAGGCTTTGGAGGGAGGAAAGGGAAGGGGAAAAGATTGTAATTAAATTACTATCTCAGAAATAAACAACAACCAAAAATATAGTGTCCTTTTTTTCTTTGTTGAGGCAAAAACTAGTGCAGCCCAAGCTGGTCTCGAATGTGCCTTAGCCTCCCCAAAGCCTGGGTTACAGGTGTGTGCCCAGTCTCCACAGAGTCCCCTTCCAGACAGCTACAGCTAGCAAGGATAGCATTATCAGAGGAGTGTCAACATCCGCCATTGTGTATTCCAGAGAGAGTTCTAAGGATGGCAGCTGGGTTATATATATACTTTCATTTTCACTTTTCTAGTTTATTTAGTCCAATTAAAAACAAAAATTAAGAAGTCTGAGGTGCAGAAAAACTTCTAAGACCTTTTCAGTGATCAGATGTTAGAGCCAAATATCCTCACGCAAGTGACAGCCCTGTGCCATGAACCACTTTTCTCAAAGTCTTAACATACACTGTCTTTGTCAGTAAGACTATTGGATTGAAATCTACAGCTATATCAGTAGAGTATTCTCTTTATAAACTAATTTAATTAAGGATTTAATATCTGAGAATACAATTTTAAGAAAGCTCTTAAACCTTACAGCAAAGAGGAATCTGAAATCTAAGTGTCTTATAAAATATTAATTGCACATTTCTTTCAGACATATTTTATGAATGTGCCTTATCCTTTCCTTTTTAGAATTGCTGCCAGTTTTATTAAATGCAGTTTATATTAAGGAGATACTGCCTAAGAGAACATTTGTTTAGAGCACTCCATTTTAGTAAATACATACTGAAAGGTGTTTTATAGTACCATATGCAGTTTGAGCAAGGACTACCTATAGATTTGAGTTATAAAATAAATGATCCTGATACAGTAGGAAGAGGCTGAAAATAAAATGGCCTTCTGCAACAGGTATGTCCACTCATACAATGAGAATGGACCTGACTGCCCTGGAAGAATAATACCTATGTGGGTAGGCACCTTCTCCAAAGTGGAATTTGACTAAGCTATCTTTAGAATTGTTTTCATGTCCTTAACAGTGGAATGCTAGGGTTTAGTATTTTCTGCAGAAAAACTGGAATCTCTTGGACCAAATTCAATTGGCTCATTGTAATGTATTTTGAATCACTCATTTTCTTTGAAGAATTTTTCTAATTATTAATGTGCATTTAATAATGCTTTCTTTCAGAGCCATGATTATAATTTTTACCTTTTCATCATCATTATTTCTGTCATGAAATCTCCCAATTCTTTTACTTTTATATCATGGAATTATGACCCCCTGCCCCAAATAAATCACACTATTTGAAGTAATGTCTAACTAGACCAACTTAAGTAAATTTCTTCTCAGGTATCCTTTATTTAAATTTATGAAATTAATAGCCAAAGCATCTGCATAAGTAGGTTTGCATCTCTAAAATTCTGTGTCATGTATAATATAAAATATGTATTCATTCATTCATTCATTCATTCACTCATTCATTCAACAAATAGTACATTTTTATTGTTTTCAAGGTAATATTCTGTATACTAGGGAATATAGAATTGTACCATTGCCCTTCATAACTGAATAACTAAGAAGAAAATGACTGCACCATGTTTTTACTAAGTAAATTTTCAATAAGTGGCTATAAGAAATTTAATTTACAAATAATAGACTAGTCTTATTTATTCCAGTATTTCTAAAGTAGTCAAGTATTATAAAGTTCTAATACAAAATAAATATAGATTTATGTTAGTGCATATATATATATATATTATGACTGATAATCTGGCTTATTCTACGTATACAAATCTGTATATTCATGTACAGTGTTATATAGCTATAAAGAGATGAGTCAAGTCCATGCAGGTATAGAAAGTGGAAAGGTCTCTCTTCCTTTCCCAGCCAACTTACTCTTAACTGCTTCACTGTAGACACTGTCTTAGGCCTCACCATTGTCTCAGCTCCTCTGCGCAATGACAGTTCTTACAGTTCGTGAGAGTCTTGGCTGATACACCATACATTGTAAGAGAATATTTAAGAGCTGCTACTAAATACTAATTATGCCTGCCTTTCACCTTAACACTAAGTAGCATGTTGCCTGTGAAATTCCTAGAATCTGGAAAGAGATGTAGCTTACAAGTCATGGTTTCTACTTGGTAGCTTCTGTAGGCATGAACTGTTGTAGGCAACCACCCAGCACAGAAATTATACTTTTTTTTTTAAATCAAATCATAATTTTTACTTATTCACACAGGGGTTATAAACACAGAAAGGCAGGACGTGGGTAAGGTGATGACACTGGAGCGTGGGTATTCAGGGGGAGTACAGATATTGTTCAGAACAGGGAATCGGCTGGGTGAAGGTTCAGGGGACAGGTCACTATGATTCTGTCTATGATTCACTCTTCCTTATCTAAGTTGGTATTATCTGCCAAGGCTACCTGTTTACAAAGTCTATGACTACTCAGGCTGGTAAATTTCCACAAAAGCTGCCTGTTTATAATAGCTTATAGCCCTCTGTTTCAATGTTTTTCCACAGAGACCCAAGACTTGGTGTTAGTATACATGTATGATAGGCCTATTGCTGATTTTAGGCCTATGGCTGATTTTAGGCCTTCAGTGTATAAGCAGGGCTGCCCCTGACATCTCCTCCCTGCTCTAAGTATAGAAGGGCTGTGGCAATTCTAAACTTGCGAAGGCGGGGATAGAGGCCTGACCTCCAGTACTTGAAGGGGACTTTGTAATGCCTCCGGTCTCCCTGTCGTTGTCCAGTGAGGCATGAGGGCCATACCCATCCTGATGTCTTTTTCCTGGAGAAGGGATACTTTTGACATCAACCCCTATGCAGTCAGGCTTGTCCCTCAGGGAACCCAGAGACATATTTTTAACTTTTATTTATAATCCCTTGCAGTGTGTACAGCTCTTGACTGTGTACGGCCCTTAAAGAAGAATGTTGCCTTTACATAGACAAGACAGGGATGGTTAAAAAGAGCATGAAAAAGGTCAGAGAAGGCCCTGAGAAAAGTCAGAGAGAGAAAGAGAAAGATGAGAGCTGGTACAAGAATTGGCTTTCAATCTCTCCATGGTTGTCAACCCTACTTCCTCCCATCTTGGGACCATTAATTGGGTTATTTTTGCTTATTTCTTTTGGTCCCTGGGCCTTAAATAGACTGACCAACTTTGTGAAACAGCAGATAATTTGGTAGCAAAACCTATTTAGATACATTATCATAAGTTAGCTATGGAGGACCACAAGACTCAAGATGAGGTTGTTACTCTATCCAGGGTGTTCCCAAAACCCATCTCCACCCAACCTAAAAGAGGGGACTTCCACCCCTAGACCAAGCAGAGAGGGGCCATCAAGAACCTCCTCTGACTGGCGATCTGAATTCTTGCTTAGGCTGCGAAGAAATTATACTTTCTATGGAATATATAAACCAGAGCTATTTGTTTGTTTGTTTGCCTTCTGTAGTTTTACATTTGTAAAATTTAACTAGAATCAAAATATTTGTCTTCATAGGACTGTCTAGAAAGAGCCATGCCCTGGTTGTTGCTATTATTTTGAAATAATGCTTAGAAATACAAGCTAACTAAAAAGCAAAGGCTTTGCTTTTCTTTAAAGTAACTTAAGGCTATAACGAAGTCTTCTAAGGTGTTGCTTCACAGGGGTGAATAAGTCCCTTCTTAACCCTAGGAGCCACACCAGGTGAGATGTCAGGGTCCAAGTGTAGAGCCACCCTAAATAGGACTCAATCAGGTATACCAGATTGCTCTCAGCTCATGGCTTTAGAGGAAAAAAAGTTATAGGATGGAAAGAAACCTTAGCCAAGTTGTTACCAGTCTGTAGTCCCTGACAGATCCTAGAGACCTGGGAAGAAAATTTTAATAGACTATGGAAGCTGGAGATGTGACTTTGTAGTTAGGAGTACTGGCTATCCTTCCTAAGGACAGTGTTCTATCCTCAGCACCTATAAGATGGTTCACAACTGCCTATAGCTCCATCTACATGAGATCCAACACCTTCTCACCTTTATGGGTACCAGACACACATAAGTACATAGATATGCACACAGGCAAAACATTCATACATGAAAGAAATGAATTAACTAATTAATTAAGGACCATGGGGGAAATACTCATTCTACCCAGTACTAAGTATTGTGTGCTAACTGAATAACAGGGAGTTTGTTTGGGGATGACAATCTATCAACTCTTAGAAGCTTTCACTGGTAGTTATCATGTATGGCTCTGATTAAATGTAATGAAAAACAGGATACTTTTCAAACATGGCCTGTTCAATACAAGGGAATGTACCGAATAAAATTGAGAGTTCCTTAGTGATGAAAAGTTGAAATTGCCAGCACAGGATAAAAACAGAGATTCAGCCACACCACCTTAAAAACAAACAAACAAACAAACAAACAAACAAGAGAAATCTGTACAAGGTGTTTCTATTTTATTTAGCAAATGTCATCTAAGTGGCATGCCTAAATAATAGAATTTCTGTGGGGCTTTATGAGAGAATTTCTGTAAATGCCCTAGTACTGGTTACTGATAAGCTTTTCAAAATTGTTCTTTGTTATAGAAAAAGACTATGATTTGATTATGCTTTGTGACTGTTTGGGAGAATGACACACTGGCAAAGTAAAGTAACAGATTTGAGACATCACCATTTGTCTACAATTGCTCAGGAGTAAACTTGGAATGCTAAGTTCACTTTTAAGACCTTAGATCTCAAAAGATTGATAGAACTTTAAAGAAGAGTTAGAGAAGAAAGCATCTATGAATTTGATTAAAGGTCTCTGTGGAACTGCAAAGAAAGACAATAAGGGCTTTCAGGGTCAAAGATAGAAATTTTGGAATAAAGCCAGATAATCATCTAAATTCTGTCACTGTAGTGAGATTTCCATAAGAATTCACCCGAATAGTGACAGAGCATTAATCCTTCAGTGGAAAGAAACTTATTATGTCCAGCTGAAGCAGCCTAGACGGTTTGTAGCCTCAAACTTGAGGCTTCCAAAATAAAAGTATACCATGGGTACTTGTGGAGAGTATTCTCCTGTGAACACCAGAGTTCTTCCTCAACTACCAAGAAGTAGAGAATGGAAGAGCCTGGCATCAGAATCACTCATGAGAGGAGACAGAAAGAGCTTCATGGATTTCTCTTGTGTGTTTTCATGGTGAGTGGCATTGCACACAGGTGCTCAGGAAGCCTCATTAGTATTATGACATAAACTATTAAAATTGTTTTCATAATAAAACAGTATTTCAAAATGCCATTACAGCTGTCACAGTTATGCGTGGGAGACTGCAAAAACAGACAGTATGCAAATACTCTTTCATCTTCTTCATTGTTCCTATCACTGATTCCTATGAGGACTCAACACACATATGCCTGTTGCATCTTTTCCTCCACAAACACTTCAAACCATTGGAAATTCCTTCCTTCTTCACTTCCAGAATCAAGGCTGTGGACTAGCTAATTCTAAGGATTTTTCCCCAGTCTTAAACAGTTGTACTCACTTTCTATACCTTGTCTGTGGTCGTGTCCTGTTCAGTGAGGGGGAAGTCTACATCTGTGTGACTTACTTCCTTCAGTTATTGGTTAGTATTTGGAGAATATTTTATGTAGAAAACTCAGCTTCACTATTCACGGTGAAGTTCTCCAGGCACCTGCTTCCCTTTCCCTCCTAAGAACTTACAGGTAGCTAAGCACTTAGAGGCATTCCATCAAGAGGCAGAAAGAAAAAGAAAGAGAATGAACTCTGTCAAGTGTTTAATCCCATGTTTACAGCCTTAGGTTAGGTTAGAAAGGAGGGGATGTTTAACCTAATCAGGTTTTAGAATTATTAGTGGGCTACTTGTATCTGTTTGATTCTTGTCTTCTACTACTGAGAACAAATGAGTCATCTGTTTGTAAATAGGTCTATGGGGTTATTTTTTGTTATCTTTTCTAAAAATGTTTCAGAGGTATATCCATACCATTCACCTTGTTAAACTGAGAACATTGAAGTGTCAAAGATTAATTCCTCTAGCAAAACAGTAACAACTAGACAGACAGTTCAGGCTCTAGTATCTGTACCCTCTAAGTGGATTTAGACAAGAGTATTTTAGAGAGTGGGAAATGTGACTTGCAGAAACAACCTAGCACAGTAATGAAAGCCTTGGCTACAAAGGTGGGAAGGTGGCTTGGTGGATAGAGCACTTGCCATACAAGCATGGGGACTAGAGAGCTTAGATCCCTAGCACTCGCATGAATGTAGATATGGCAGGCTACATGCAATTCCAACAGAGACCTTCGGAGACAGTATCCCAAGAACAGTCTGGTTACCCAGACTAGCCCAGACAGTGAGCTCTGGGTTCAATTAGAGATACTACCTCCATGAATAAGGTAAACAATCAAGGAAAGATGCCTGATGTCAGCCCCAAGCCTCTACAGACATACACATACACTTGCACTTACACATAAACAAACCCTCCTACATAGGTATCCACGGGAACATTCATAAAAACAATTGCAATCATAATCCGATTGATTGTCCATGTGGAAGCTCCAATACTAGATTTTAACTTTGACTACAGCTTCACAAAATATACATTGAATTGCCTGATTTATTTTCTTTCCATAATTTGTTTTTAATTCATATTACATCCAGTCACATCCCCCTCACTCCTCTCCTCCCAGTCCCACCCTCACAAAATCCTCCCCCATCCTCATAGAGGGGAAAGCTCCCTCTGACACCAACACCACCCTGCAGGACTAAGCATCTTCTCTCTCACTGAGGTCCAGTCAGGTAGTTCAGGTAGGGAAAGGGGATCAATCCAGTGGCAGGCAACAGAGTCAGAGACAGTTCTCACTCCAGTTGATAATGGACACACTTGAAGTCAAAGCTGCACATCCACTACAAATGCAGGGAGGTAGGTCTAGCCCTTGCATGTTCTTCGGTTGGTGATTCAGTCTGTGAGCCTCCATGAGCCCAGAGTAGTTGGCTGTATGTCTTTTTTGTGGTGTTTTTACCCCACTAGGTCACTATCCCCCACTCTTCTACAAGACTCCGAGCTCTGCCTGATGCCTGGCTATGAGTCTCTCTGGTTGGGCTTTCACTCAGTCTCTACTCCCATCATTATCCCTGTGCATTTGTAGGCAGGACAGATTTGAGGATGAAGGTTTTGTGGGTGGGTTAATGTCCCCCTCCTTCCACTGGAAGTCCTGCTTGGCCACTTCAACCTCTATACCTCCTGCTGGTAGGAATCTCAGCTAGGGTCAGCCCCATAGACTCCCTATAACCTCCCTCACCCCAGGTCACAAGCTAGTCCCAAAGATGCTCCAACCAGTTTCCGTTCTCACTCCCAACACTCTTTTGCCCTCCCTTCCTCCCACACCTGATCACCATCCCTATACCCCTCTTCACCCTGTCTCCCACCCAGTTCTCTCTCTCCATCCACCTATGATGGCTGTTTGGTTTCCCTCTGAGAGATGCATACATCCTCTGTTAGGCCCTCCTTATTACCCAGTTTCTTTGGGTCTAGATTGTAACATGGTTATTCTACCCTGAGTGAGTACATACCATACCTGTCTTTCTGGGTCTGGGTTACCTCACACAAGATGATAGTCTCAAGTTCCATTCATTTGCCTGCAAATTTCATGATGTCTTTGTTTGTTTGCTTGTTTGTTTATCCACTTTATATCCCAATCAGTTCCCCCCTTCCTGATTCCCCCCCATCCCCTTCTCCTCTGAGAGATTAGAGGCCTACACCATATCCCCTCCCCCCAGCACATCAAGTCTCTGCAGAGCTCGACACTTCTACCACCGAGGCCAGACCAGACAGCCAAGTTAAGGGAACAGATTCCACAGACAGGCAACAGCCTTAGTATCAGCCCACTCCAATTGTTAGGAACCCACATGAAGACCAAGCTACACATCTGCTACATATGTGTGCTGGGGCAGGGGGCAGAGGGAGCAGGGCATGCTAGGTCCAGATGGTATATGCTCTTTGGTTGGTGATTCAATCTCTGAGCATTCCCGAGGTCCAGGTTAATTGGCTCTGTTGGTCTTCCTGTAGAGTTCCTATCAGGGCCCTCAATCTTTCCTCCACCTCTTCCATAAGAGTCCCCAAACTCTATCAAATGTTTGGCTGTGGATCTCTGCACCTTTCTGAGTCAACTGATGGGTAGAGCTTCTCAGATGACAATCATATAGGCTCCTGTAGGCACTGCAAACATAACAGAATATCATTAGTAGTGTCAGGGATCAGTACTTGCCCATGGGCTGGGTCTCTAGTTGGGCTGGTTATTCCTTCGCTATTCTCTGACCAATTCCCTGTCCATGCATTTCTTGTAGGCAGGATAAATTTGGGGGTGGAAGTTTTGTGGGTGGCTTAGTGTCCCTATCACTCCACTGAGGTTCCTACTTGGCTGTAGAAGGTGGCCTCTTCAGGTTCCATATCCCCTCTGCTGTGATTCTCAGCAAAGGACACCCCAATTAATTCTTTGGAGCCTCCCTATCCCCACCTCCACCAGCTACAGATTTTTGTTCATTTTTATGGCCATTTGGCCATCTCCTCCCCTGTCTCTCCCCACACCTGAAGCTCCCCCATTCCCCTCCCCAACCCCTCTCCTACCCATTTTCCTCCCTCCGTCTATCTCCTATGACTATTTTATTCTCCCTTCTGAGTGAGATTCAAGCAGCCTCACTTGGGCATTCGTTCTTGTTTAGCTTCTTTGGGTCTGTCGAATGTAGTGTGGGCATCCTGTATTTCATGGCTAATAGCCACTTGTAAGTAAGTACATACCATGCATGTATTTTGGGGTCTGGGTTACCTTACCCAGGAAAATATTCTCAAGTTCCATCCATTTGCCTACAAAGTTCATAATGTTTTTGTTTTTAATAGCTGAATAATATTCCATTGTGTAGATGTACCATAGATTCTTTATCCATTATTCCATTGAGGGACATCTAAATCATTTCCAGTTCCTGACTATTATGAGTAAAGCCATTATGAACATAGTTGAGCAAGAGTCCCTGAGATACACTGGACATACATGCCCCAAATGCAAAGGCATCCACATTTGTAAAAGAAACATTACTAAATTGAACCCCACATATCGAACCCCACCCATTAATAGTGGAAGACTTCAGCACCCCATTCTCACCAATCAACAGGTCATCTAGACAGAAATTAAACAGAGAAATAATGAAATTAACTGATGTTATGAATCAAATGGACCTAACAGATATCTACAGAACCTTTCACTGAAACACAAAATAATACACCTTCTTCTCAGCCCCTCAGAGAACCTTCTCCAAAATTGACTATATAGTCAGCAAAGCAAGCCTCAACAGATACAAGAAGATTGAGATAGCCCCTTATTTCTTATCAGACCACCATGAATTAAAGCTGAACTTAAACAACAGAAACAAACAGAAAACCTACCAACTCATGGAAACTGAACAACTCTATTCAGTGATCATTGGCTAAGGGAAGAAATAAAAAGAGAAATGAAAACTTTATAGAAGTCAATGAAAATAAAGGCTCTGCATACACAAACTTATGGGACACAATGAAAAGCAGTTGGTGCCTTCATAACGAAATTAAAGAGTTCTCACACTAGCAACATAAAAGTATACCTGAAAGCTCTAAGGGGGAAAAAAAAGAACATATCCAAAAGGAGTAGATGGCAGAAATTAATCAAACTCAGGGCTGAAATCAGTCTATTAGAAACAAAGAGAACAATGCAAAGAATCAACAGAAACAAGAGCTGGTTCTTTGAGAAAACCAACAAGATAGACAAACCCTTATCCAAACAAACTAAAAGGAAGAGAGAGAGAGAGTACCCAAGTTAACAAAATCAGAAGTGAAAAGGGAGTTGTAACAACAGACACAGAAAATTCAAAGAATTCCCTGGTTTTGATGACATGAAAATCTAAGAAACATGGAGAGAGTGAGTATCCTGTTTGGATTACCAACTGGTAACTGAGTTCACAAATAGTCAGATTCAAAGCCGAGAGTCTGAATTATGAAATCAATGAAGGTCTTTGTACTGTTTTCTGGCATGACAGTCCCCATTCCTGTCAACAGAACCTGTCAAGAGTCTAGGAGTTCCTTGTGAGGAATCCTTAGTCTTATCCTGCTGCAGATTGCATTATGGTGTGCTGAGCTAGCAGTGGGATCAGGACAGCTATGCACGTTCCAGCTGTGCAGGATGGTGCCAGCGGCAGAGACCGTAAGGTCATATAGACATCTCTACATGTGCTCACACCATAGGCTGATCCTGCTACAGCTTATGTGGCTCAGCTCTGCCCAGACATGAAACCATACTCTCTAGCAGTCACAAGTCATACAAAACACTGTAGCCAAAGCAAGAAGTTTGCTAAAACCTCAAATGAGACTGCTATTTTTCAGTTCTCGAAGAAGAATATGAATATCGAAGAATCACCCTAAGTGGAATAGCTTTGCAAAGCAATGATTATAAATGTAACACCTTTCTTCAGAAGCTTTACCAGTATCATCCTGTTGAGATTCATGTAATGAGGGCTTTTCTTTATCTCTATGTACCCAGGTTTCTCACCAGCCCATCATTGCATTCTAAAGTCTATCTATGGAACTGAACTCACTGCCCTTCCCTATTGTTCTGCTTCTCGGTTCCTATGGGGCAGACAGTTTTTAAGACTGATTTTAAAAGACTAAGCAAAACCAACTTGGCTTGAAGCAGCAGGGGAAAAGAATCATGTCACTGCTATAAAAGTGGGAAGAAAACTTCATATTATCACACACTGCTGCACTAGACACATTTGTAAGAATTCTGAAAGCAGCTGGGTTTACCCTGTGGTTTCATTGATGAGGAAGCTTGGTGCAGTGAAGTCTTCATAAGCATGTAAGAAGCTGCTGCACCCCCACCGCCCCTGCCGGTAAGGGACTGGATTCCAGCACCGGTGCCAGCTCTGAGAAACAGACCTAGGCAGCAGGTTCCTTAGACATGGTGTGATGAGACTAGTCACAGCCCTCACCCAGCCAAAGGAAAGCAAGGACTGCTACACTGAGAACCCAGATAATCATCTGCAGCAGTACTTGTGTCTACCCTCACCATTCCCATCCTGCTACATGTTCTTTCTGTCCCACTGAACCATTCTCTTTCATCAAGAGGAGAGGTAGAATGAAGAGATGAACCTTTCTGTTCATTGCGGTCTCCTGCTTTTATATGAATTTAAAGGAATGGTCATGTTCAGGAGCAGATTACTTTTGCCATCCCTTTAGGCCTACAGTTTCCATGGCACTGTTATACGTCAGGGGTAGGAGGTAAAGAATGACAAGAAACTCATCTTTACCCCTGGGAAGCTTAACTGAGTTACTTCAGCCATGTTATACTCTTCTCTGTGAGGTGAGCAGCTTATGAACTTGCTCAAATGGTATTATTGTTTCTTCAGAAGAGGACCTTTTTATGTACATACCAAGGAACAATGTAAGATACTTTGTACAAAGTAGTCTGTGACTTTCACCATACAGAAGAAATCATGTCAGCAAGTCATAGGGATTGTGAAATTGTAAATAATGTACTGCCATTTCATATATTTTATTTGCATTTGTTTCATATGTTTATTTTATAAGTATGTTTTTATCAAATTTTGCTTCTACAAATATTTGTGTATATAATTTCTGTTTTTCAGTGTCTTTCAAATTTTAAATAATTTAATAAAATAATAGTAAATAGTCAATCAATAAAAGTTATAGTTGGACCCTGAAGAAATGGCTCAGCAGTTAAGAGCACTGGTTTCTCTAACAGAGTACCCAGGTTCATTCACCGGCACTGACATGGCAGGACATAACCATCTGTAACTACAGTTCCACATGATCCACCACCCTCTTCTGTCCTCCATGGATACTGCACACATGTAGTATGTAGATATATATGCATGAAGAACACCAGTACATATAAAATAAAAATAAAATTAAAAATGAAGCTTAAAAAATAAAGAAAAAAATGTTTAAAAGTAACAGTATTTGTCTTTACTCTGTCCTGGGACCTGGGCCAAGAGTGCTATCTTATCTACCTACCTACTACATACATACAAACCTATATCTGAGAAATGATAAAATACTGATAATATGAATAATAAAACACTGATGATTTATTTTCTGTTTCTGGTTGCCCTTTCAACCAGAAGTCTGTTAAGATTAAGAGAGCTAAAATTATTACACCTATTAAATAATTTGAAATAACAAAATCATCAAAAGAATATCTTTTATAACCTTGTCCAACTAGATGCAAGTAAAAAGTATACTTATCCAGGAAGATAGGTTCCATTACCCCCAGTTTAGACTTGAAATCTCATAGTACTGAACCCTGTTTATAGCTCTTTCTTGCAAACATACTTTTAAATGCATAGAGTATAGTATTGGTATGCCAGACAAAGGGATGGTTCACGTACAGGAAAGAACTGAGCAACATTTCAGCATGAAGCTCAGAATGGCATGGCATTTTAAACTTGTAAGTTACTTCTGGAAATTCCTATTTAATATTTCAGGGCTGAATTTGACTATGGAAAGAAAGCAAAAACCTCAGACTACTGCTTGTTGGGATGGGGGTTCTAGGGAAGGGAAATGGGGAAAGGAGATGATGTTTGTATTATAAATAAATAAAATATCCAATTAAGAAAAGAAAACAACTGTCATTTAATTGAGGTTTAGCTCCTCCTGTCTTTCTATTTCATTGCCAGTATCTGACTCAGGAAGCATTATTTGTAAGCTATCATTTAAGTAGGTACATAAACACTTGCCTGGATTTTGATTAATGTGGGGATTTTTGTTTGTTTGGTGTGTGTTTGTGTATGTGTGTGTCTGTTTGTGTGTCTCTCTGTGTGTGTAGCTCATAGAAGATAACTATAACCACAACTCCTCAAAAAAGCCCTCACAAGGACCACTGAATCACTTGCCCAGGAATCTGTCTTAAAGTGACTTAAGTCATTTCTGAATCACAGTTGTCAAATGTTAAACCTTCCTAGGTCATTAACAAAAGTAGCAGTACATAAAATAAAAATAAAAATCTCAGCAAATCCTCTAGCTAATTAAAATTAGGTTTCTCTTTGTTTCAGTTTCTTATATGGGTCAACAGAGGAAGAAAAGCCATATGGAGTGAAGAAAGTAGGGTAAATCTAATGATAGACTCTGTAGGCGCTTATATTAGCCAACCTCCCTACATTATAGATAAAGAACCTGAAACCCAGAACGATCAGCTGGGAGTGTACTAAATATAACAACCAAGTGTTGATGGAGAAAGGACAACAAATCATCATGTCCTCACCATCTTCCTACAAAATTATGCCAAACACAGTATTTTAAAGAATCAAAAATTCAGAGTCCAAATTACCAGTGTATTCTAGAATTTTCCTCCTACATAGGAGGCAGTTAGTGGTTTGTTTCTTCGTTTTTGTTTCTGAGAAAAACCTAAAGGAATAATAATCACCATCTTTCTGGCCATTTATCTAAAATGATCATGAAGCTGATGAATTTTAAACAAATTAAAGAAGAAAATGAAAGCAACCCGTAATGCTCAAGTTGGTAACTACAGCTAGAGTAGTGATTCCCAATTTCATCTGTAAGGTAAGACTTTGGGAATCTTGGAAAGATTTTAACATTACATGTGCAAAGCTGTACCATGGGTAGAATAAATAAGAATCTTTCTCAGATGGGAGCCGAGCATCCATGTTTTTAAAGCTTCCCAAATGGTTCCAGTGTTAGGGAAGTTTCAAAACTTCTATTTGAAGAAGTAGACAACATCAGCTCCAAGGACTGGGGATTGAGGAACAAACACAGAGTTGACTTTTTCTGTTACTGAGGTTTGAAGGCAGAAGCCCTGGCCCAGCAAGCCCAATAATCTGTACTTAGCCAACCATCACAGTTAAAGAAATGAGTGGTATTAATAATGAGAGGCAGACAATGGAGACTTAATCAGAATTCATTGGGAAGAGAGACTTTTAAAATGTCCAGTGATCCCAATCTTATCTTCACATACTGACATTAGCTTTAAGTTTAAGGAGAGAACTTCTGGCAGAGGGTTAGAGATATGCATAATTAGACTGTCTCAGCCCCTCTAAGGTCTGGTTCTTCAGGGCAGTCCAAACAGTACTTATTACTTGAAGGGACAAGTTATTTCTCAGATGATTACTCACAGGTAAGGTGCAGCGCTGCCATCATGAGTAATTGTCTTATAGGTTTTGTCCTATGAGAGTCTGCTGCTCCTGGAATCCATACTCACTGCAGGTTTAGGAACATTTGGCTGAAGACATTTAGGGTAGATCTACTACTGTGTAATAAGGGATGCTGTGTATACACTTATCACTCTACAGTTTAGAAGACATTAAAAGAATATCATCTGCCCTGAACAGTTGTAGGATTTCTTTTTGAGTTCTGGACTTTTTTCTTATAGATCAGGAGCTTTTACAATATGTGGTTCTTGTGAGTCCTTGTGGTCTGGTAGACATGCTTACTAGTAGTCTGTTAGTACATCTGTTTGTTACACATAAGACTGAGATTTACCATTTTTTGCACTAATAGCTGTGCTTATCAGTCCAGTATCAAAGCGTAAGCTTCAGTCAGTTGACCAAATATAGAGCAGATCATGGGTAAAGGATCCATGTAGAAAAGGAAGGAAATTAGAGGATTCATACCCCAAGAGGAAAGCAATCTGAGGAAGGACTGACATCAGCCAGATGGGGTGCTAGACAGCCACAGAAAATGACACTCAGAAAGGGTTAAGTGGGATGGAAGAGAAAAACTAAGCTTCTCTTAAAACAAAAGATGCATGCATTTTATTTTTCTCCTCACAGTCAAATAACTAACTCAAAGTAGAAAACCTGTCAATTGAGTTTGTAAATATGTTTCTCCACACATTCTTTTACTCATTTTGGTATTTCAGTATCTGCTTGAGGCTGCACTGGTAGATTGGGAATGAAAGAATAGCAGCTTTTTGCTGGTGTATTTGAAAGTTTAAATCCTTTCTGCTTTCTCATCAGTGCCTATGCCTCTTAAGTCAGTTAAATCTCCCTGACCCTTAGTCTTTAAAAAAAAAAAAAAAGCATCTGATGTCAGTAGCTTACATAGAAGTAAAAGCGCATGATCACAATCAGCATCTCAGCTCACTAGTAAAATTAAGTCTGGACTCTGAGCCCACTTGACTAATCTTGTTCCTTGGAAATGCAGAAAAGAACAGAATTAAAGATGTTCTCATCCTTTTGGAAATCTTTGGTAGTGTCACTCAGATGGTCTTGATGACTAAGAGGACTGTTGATTTTAAGAACACCTCCGTGTTACTATTTTACATAATTTGCTTTAGAGGAGATAACCTTATTCTTAGATGTGAGAGGAAGATGAGAACGCATGTTGAGTCCTCAGCTGGACTCTAATGAGAGGCAACTCTGTCAAAGTGAAGTCCCAAAGGTCTTAACTCCAGAAATAGCAGCCTATAGTCTCATAAAGTCACCTTCATCTTCTTGTGGATGCACTCTTTGAATAGATGCCAAATGAACCATTGAATAAGAAAAGCTGGGTTGGAATTAGTCAGTGCCCTAGAATTGTTCATTACCCTTGGCATATGCTCACAGTAGTGTATAAGCACTGACATGCACATCCGATAGCAGAAAACACAAAAACAAGAAATTCAGATGACTGCTGAGTCTTAAAGGTTAAAAGCCCTCTTCTTCTTTCTCCAGCTTCCAGAACATTCCTTCCCACATACTATGTTGCATCTGTACACCAGCACTCACAGTCTCATAATCATAGAAGAGTATGAATCAAAACATTCAGTCTACTGAACTAAGTGCTCAAATCCATCCTGCTATCTACTAGACCATACTCTTCTTCCCTGTTAGCATTTCAGTCCTTCCCATGTTGAGGTTCAAACTCTTTGTAGAGAAAAAACATGTCAGAGCCTCGCACCATAAATAGTACCTACAGATGCTTCTGAATCCACAAACTTTCAAGAGTAGCTTTTGGTCATAGACTTTCCCTCAGTAGATAAATAATGTAGACGGATAGCTGGACTGGCTGACATAAAGCCTCAAGTGTCCTTCATGAGCTGGAGAGGCAGGAGTCAGAGGCAGGAGGTGATCTCAAGCCTGAGCCCTCCCATTGCAGAGGGATGGAAGGCTATTCTACAGACTAGAATCACACAGTGAGATCTGAGCATGTCCAGAGTCACAAAGCAGTTTTTACTCTATTCTTTAAGTGAGAGAAGTAAAATTAAAACCATATAGTGCTTTATTGTTTAGCACAACTTTTATTTACATCAGGTATTTGTATCATGTCCTCAAAGTCAATGCACTGACTTTTCTGATGTGATACTTGCTTTAAGCTTGAGTTTATTAACAAAACTCAAGAGATTTTTATTATAAATTTTTGAAATTGGCAAAGCCTGTAAGGTCAAACCTAGACCTTATCCTAATTATAGTCTTCTTTTTACTACAAAATAAAGTGCCCAAACATTCCAAGCCCCTGTTAAATGTCCCATGTGTAGGCATGTAAGAAATTAAGAAAGTATATTTCTTTTCAAAGGTAAGTGTTGTCCCGCCATAGTTTCCAGCCTCATTTAATTCGTCTTATATCCTTCTCTATATTTGCCTTTGCCATTTAAGTTTTAATTACATGCTGTGTATTTGAAAGCTTAATCTTTGAATTTAATGTTTAGAAAACTGAGCTTAAATACAGAGTATCTTAAATAGAATACCTGAACTGTCATCATAATTTCCCTAAACTCTGCCAATAGGTAATTTCTGAATTTCTAAAGTTAGAAAATGATGTCCCATATTAGAGTAGAAGGGAAAGATCAAAATGAAGCAGTTAAATGAAACTCAGGCTCACAAAGAATTTGCAGCACTAGAAAGAAGATTTTCATTTGGAAAAGTTTCAACAAAAAATTAGTACTACGGTAAGAGAAGAGATGGATAAATACAGCTTCTAACAGTATCACATGTCTTGCTTGTGTATTTAATAGATTTGCATTTTAATCATGAGTTACATGAAATTGTCAATGAAGCATTTTTTTCTCGATTTATTGTCTCTTTTTACTAGAATTTATTTTGACCAGGTATATGTGAGAGGGGAGAGGGTGGTAGAGAAGAAGAGAATGGACAGACAGCAAAAGAATATGAATCATTCTGTCTGAAACATAATTTAGAAAGAAAAATTACTTTGGTTATTTGCTTTTATTCAGTTAGTAAAAGGCCCAAAATATATAGAGGCAGTTAAATAAATAAATGGAAAGATAATGTTGACTGAGATATGAAATTTACTTGTCTATTGTAAACTAATCAAATCATGTATTTTTTTTAATGAGAGGTTGCAATTTGCAGAAAGGTGCATATATTAGACATTAATTAAAATGGCATAAAATTACTCAATTCAGGATTCAGAAACCAAGCTATAAAAGGATCATTGGAATATAGAATTTGTTGATGCTTTTCCATTGTGTTGATAAAATACTTGTATCCTGTCAGGTTCAAGATAAAATACAGTTGGCTTAAATTTTGCAAGTTAGTTTTGAGACCGGTTTTTAACAATTTGCTTATTTGTAATAATTCTGTGGTGAGTTCAGATTGTCCTAAAGCTGAAAGGAAGCTATAAATTGCTAGATAAAGCATCAGTAATAATAAGGCATTGAAGTTGTTTGAAATAGACGAAGGAAGCTTTGTGTTGGGTGCAAAATACTAACCAGTGAGTCATGGTGGACTTAGAATGCAGTCAGGTTATAAAGACTGTTTGATTTTACTTGAGTAAATCCAGTAAATATGGGGATGGAGAGATGCCACAGTGCTTAAGAGTACCTAGACCTCTTATAGAGGATCTGGATTTGGTTCCCAACACCCGTCAGGTATCTCAAAACCACCCATAACTCCAGCTCTACCATATCGAAAGCCTCTAGCCTCCTCCAGCACCTGCTCTTAGGTACATGTACACACACACACACACACACACACACACACTATTGTTTTTTTAAAAAAACTCTTTGAAGTGTAAGCTTTATATAGAACAGATTTACAGCAGTTATGCAAAAAGAAACACCATGCATATGCATAAGAGAAGGGATCTTATGCTTTTTTGTGAGTTAGCATATGGCAGAAGTTCCAAGAAGAAAGAGTTTGAATAAAAGACACAGTATCACAATGAGAAACAAGCCTGGCAAGAGAACACTGGGATGAAGTGTACAGTACCCTGAAATATAGCCCAAAGAGCTAGAAATTAAGTTAAAAGATACTTGTTAGTTTTTAAGCAAAGGAAAACTTCTAGACTTAAGCTTCTAGAGAATTCAGATGGCAGTGGTATAGAAAACGGTTTGGCAGGCCGTAACAAGAAGAGCTGAGGAAGACGTGGACAGCATTCAGACTGGCAGAATAATGCCTAAGATAATGGCTGTGGAAATAGGAAGATGTGTGTTAAGAGATAAAGTGAGTAGACACAGGCCTGAGCTGGGAACTTGAAGAGAAGAAAATGAAGCACATTTAAGACCAACACATAGTGTTCTGTGGTGAGGGTTACTCCTGTGCCAGAGGAGGGCACTCCACAAGCAGTGGTCTCAGTCCAGTACCTAGGGTTCCTCTGGCCAAAACACAAGTCTAGTTGGACAGATTGCTCTTTCCAAAACTATTTCCTGTGAAGATGAAGCAAAGATGTGTCTTTAAAAGTCTGAGTAAAGGTTTCTCTGGGAAGCAATTCAAGAAATCATTACTAAGGCATGGAAACACCAGTAAAAATGTTGAGACGACCCAGGTGAGGAGACTCCAGTATCTACACTAAGAGAACAAGCAGGCAGAGGGGTGAAGGATGTCAAATGGGCATCTGCATAAGACTGCAGTATGACCTCTTGCCTATGTGCAGGCCTCTGTTCACCCCAACCCTAGAGGCTTGAAAACAACTAAGTCTAGGGTCAGAGACCAAAGCCACTATGATAATTATGGGCAGAGGCTAATATCAAAAGGCTAAAACTAGACTCATTTCTCTTAAAATACAAGATTATACTAAATAGCATTTCATAGTAGAAGTGTACACAAGCTACCAGATCATTGAGCTCCTCCTTAGTGGACACGTAAGGCATTACTGTTTCTGTGTGTGTGTGGTGCTGCTCCACTAAACATCATGTCTAACTTAGCGTCTGTTTAATATCTGGAAGAATGAGTGTTGTCACATCATTGCTGGCTTTGGAAGACAGTTCAACAAGAAGAAATAGTGAGAAAGGTTACTCGTGTATTTCCCACTTAGTGATAAGAAAGGACACATTATTACCTTTCTCTTGATTTTTGGTTCATTAATAAGCAATGATTTTGATCGTGAAGCTGTCACACAAAGTTTTTGTGGTCTTTTGCTCTAATTGTATCTGTTGTGTCTTTAATCTCAGCAACACTGTAATTTTTAAAGGTTTTCTCATGTTGAATTCCCACATTTATTCCCATTTTCAAATTGTTTCATAAATTTAAGTTTTTTGTGGGGGGTTGTTTTGTTTTGTCTGTATGCATATAAATCTTTTTTAAAAAGGTTTATTTATTTAATATATATGAATACACTGTAGCTGTCTCCGGACACTTCTTCCAGAAGAAGGCATCAGATCCCATTACAGATGGTTGTGAGCCACCATGTGGTTGCTGGGAATTGAACTCAGGACCTTTGGAAGAGCAGTCAGTGCTCTTAACCACTGAGCCATCTTTCCAGCCCCAATATATGTCTATCTTAAGAAAACAAAGTACAGTCTTAGTAAGTTTTGCTTATAATTAGTAGTAGAGTTGTCTAGACCATATATTTATATCACAAAGATGCAGTGGCAAACTGGAAAGGATTGAAATGTTACCCAAGAGATGTGCACTCAGTAAGTGTTAAGCACAGTAATACCAGTGCCTTTTGCCAAGGAAATCACCAGGTTTAAAAATGGCCCAAGGATTATAGAGGTGGCTCAGTGTTTAAGAGCACTTTCTGCTCTTGCAGAAAACCCAGGTTTGGTTCCTAATACCCACATCGCAATTCACAATTATCTACAGCTCTAGTGCCAGGAAATTTGTGCCCTCTTTGATCTCTGAGGGCACCAAGCATGGATGTGGTACACATACATGAATGCAGGCAAATACTAATTCATACAAAGAAATAAAATAAACCAGTTTTTTAAAAGCGACATGGGTTTGCCTTTATCACTACTCTGTCAAAGAAGCCTGGCATAGTGATGCATGCTTTTGATTTGGGAGGCGAAGTCAGGCAGATCTCTGAGTTCAAGACCAGGCTGCTCTATAGAGTGAGTCCCAGGGCAGTCAGGACTACACAGAGAAACTTTTTTTAAAAAGGGGGAGGGGAAGAAAAAAAGATTACCCATCTTAAATAGCACTATTTCTGAAATTTTTTTTTATGGCCTATGCTTCCTATTTTAAAACTATTCATTTTTCTTCTTATTTTAGGAATAAATAAAGCAAAGTGGAAGCTTGTGTTTTTATTTAGTATGAAAACAGAATCTAATCACAGCTAATGAGTATAATAAATGCTAGTCTGTAGCTCTCTTGTTTGGTGTGTGTTTTATACGCAGAAGGTAGCATGGGCTGAGTAACTAGGGTGCCAAGTTACAGATGAGATTGGAAATGTTATTTGACAGCCGATTAGAGTAATCTGTCAGAAATGATGACTTAATCACCATAACAGACTCCAAATTCCCTCATAGAATTCTACCCAGAGTAATCTAATTTTCTTGCCATATTTTATTTTATATTTTGCCAGGACTAAATAGTCATACTGCTTGTTTTATCCCCTTTACTGCACTGCATTATTCTAGCAGAAATATAAATAGGTCATGTCACTGTGACTTGAAAAGGCAGAGTTGAAGCCCACTAAGCCAAAAGCAGATACAGAATTCTGAGTTCACTATGTTTTCTAACACTGTATTATTATTGTGTATCAAAAAGCTGGGAGTGAACATTGCTTCCCAAGGACCAGAAAAGGCCATTCTTTATAGTGCATTCTTTTGGCTTTTAAATGGAGCCTTACGAAACTCCTCAGGGCAAGTTCTATATAAAAATGATCATAATAACTTTATTGGACACTACATAGCTCAATGACTCTGAGAAAGAAATCATAATTTTTTTTTCACTGAGTTTTTCTCCAGTTGTGATTTGCCATGGGAAGAAAATTATATGTCATAGTTCTTGTTACTGTCCCATTCAAATCTCATAATTTTTCCTGGTTTAGAACAAATATATAAAAGTATGCCAGCAAATAGTGATTGAAAGTTCCCCATGTACCCACCCACTATGGTAACTCAGTCATAATGCTCCAATAGAGCAATGATGCATGGCCGTGTGGTCCACACTCTGCTTCTCCCATGAATGTGTCTTCAGAAGGTAACAGCTTTCTGCAGAATTCATAAAGAAAGGTTGGAATACCTAAGTAGTTAACAAGTAACCTAAGTAGTTAACATAGCTTTAGGATGTGAATAATGGCTTATGTATTGGTAAGTTGTCCGTACACTGATTTTAAAGACTTCAATGAGAGATAATCATATTAAGTGAATTAAGACAATCTCAGAAAGACATTTTAATATGTTTTTATTTGTATTTTCTGGACTTTATATAGGTACATAAAACCACGTATATATGGATTAGATGCTGTGGGCTTATGCTCTTGCCACATACAGACATGAGTGAACATTCTGACCCCTGCTTTTTGGCTGTGTGACTATGCCAGAGTATTTTGCCCTGTCCTCTTCATTCTTCTAAATATCAACTTAGCAGGGTCATTATGAGAAATAACTGACTAACTTACAAAAAGCCTGTAACACATGCCTGGAAAATTAAGTGAAAGGATGATTTCCTCTGTTTTAATAATTGATAGATATTGATTAAAGTTGGTTTTGACTGATCTGAGAAATTATTTTTGTCATGTGTTCCTGCTTAGCAGTCATTCTTGTGACCACATCCTAGCTGGCTTATGACGGAAAGAAAAGTAAATGCAGAGGTTCTTGTTCAGTACTGATAGGTCAATGGTCCCAGAGCCACCCTTGTTGCTTCACTAATGCAGAGTGTGATGTCACGGTAACTAGAAGGATGGAAGTACATAAAGTAGCAAGGCTATATAACTGTGCGCTGTCCTGCTCTAAGAAAAAGAACCCTTGGCAATATATTTAGTCTTCCATGTCAGGGAATCGGCTACCTACAGTTGGTGGCAACTCTCTCAGAACTTATCATTCACAAAGTCGCTTTCATAAAAACTCTGGTAGTATAGTATAGTTGCATTTGATTCGTAGTTATTATGCAAACCAGATACCAGATACTCTACAGGAATCATTTTTTGTATTGTCCTGTAGTGAAATAAACATTCTAGTGTTTTGTTTTTGTTTTTTGTTTTGTTTGTTTTTACAAACTGGAACTCTTTGGTTCTCTCCTTTGGCATGGAACTCTTTCATTGATTTGCCTGTTTCACTCCCCTCTTCTTTACCTTTAAAAATTTTATTACAGTAAGCTTATAATATATCCCAGCATAGGTGGTCTTTATAAAGCTATTGTGACAGTTTTAATAATGAGACCTATAATGGTGACTTTCTAAAACCTATTTCAGGTTTACAATGGCATTTTTTAAATCTCGTGTGAGAGGTGATAACCTCATCAGTTGGTGATGGACAGGATTAAACAAGTTACACATGGCTCTTGTCTGTGTAAGAACTCATCCAAGCTCTGTTGTCCCCTGACTTCCCTTAGTGATAGGTGATAACTCATAGTCTTCCTTGTAGGCACACTGGACTGAGCATAGAGGTTAGGAGAAATCAGTGTAGACTACTCTACAAGGGGAGAGAGTTGTTAAATTTTCCCTTTTCATTATGTTCCATTTGATTCAAAACAGGTAAAGCTAAATAGAGACCAAGAAACTAACCAGCAACTTGATGTGTAATTGTAGGCAAAGTGTTGTTATTCCATAATGAATGAAAAGGAGATTCCTATCAGTCAAAAAATCTACAGTAATACAAATCCAGAAAACTTTGTTCATAGAAATGTCAACCTAAAGTATGTTGGATGTTAGGTCCACTGCACTCCTGTGAGTAGTGTCTGTGTGTGAGGATGTTTGTTAGGTCCACTGCAGTCCTGTGAGCAGTGTCTGTGTGTAAAGCTGGCTGGCACCTATCACTTTTCTCATGAAAACAGGCTCTCCACAGAGAGTAGGAGTATGTGAGTTTCTGTTTGCTCCCAGAACAACTGAGTCAAGCATAAGTCATGGACTGGTTACCCTTGTTTCATCACAACTCAGAAAAACTCCCCTCTACATGCTAGAGGGTGGTGCTTATAAAACTTCCTAGATTCATCAGAAATTCAGGCAGATTGTGGCAGAGTAGACAGATCACTGAGTATGGTTCTCAGACATGGCCAGTTCTATATGATTGTGAAGACAAACTCCTTGCCAAAACAAAAAATAAACAAAAGCTTGATAACCCTGTGCGCTCACTTGCCACCCAGAACTGGATGCAGTTCAGACTCTGGAATTCTCTTACAACTGCTGAGACACTGGACACTGAAATGGAGACTAGCAAGTTCTCTGAGCCTTTTCTGCTCTATTGCCATTAGTTAGAACTTCCAGGTGCAGCACACAACATGGAAATCTATCCTTAGTTTGGAGTTTAGAGGAGGAGGAGAGTACTTTCACCTAAGGGCGTGTTGTGGGTGCCTTTGTATGAGTGTTTGCCAGACTCTTTGTGAGTGAAGCCTGGAGTTCTTAATTAAAAGCCTGTATGTTCAAGCCACTCCAGCCTAGGCAGCAGATAAGGTTCCCCAATCATGTTGGAAGGTGTTAGGAAGCAGCCATGCCGACAACACTGGTTTCATCTTCAGCTCTTAAGAAAGGTGCTGAGGATGACTTCTAGCTGCCAATTCTGGTGATGAGGGCAGTTTAGTTCCTGGTTGAATGGTCAGATCATTTGCTTCTTTGAAATGTGTTCACGAATGCAATCCTCCTTTCCCGGTCTTACCAGGCTTCAGCTACTCTGTTCATAGTGAGTGCTCTGCTTTCTTTAAGAACTCCTGTTGCTTTGGTCAAAACGTCTATAATACTCATTCTGTAATAACATGCTTTGGTTAGAATGTCATAGCATCATTCTATAATAATAATGCATCCCGCTTTCACTTGCTTTGTGCTTTTAAGTATGTGTTCTCTTCCTTGGGATGCCATCCTTACAGCTTTTTATAGTTCTAGGAAATAATGCATGGGTCTCATGCTTGCTGCTTAGGTGCTCTACCTCTAACCTGTATCACTAGTCATCTTTGATTTTGGCTTTACAAAGTTGCTCAGGTTAGCTCTGTACCCAGTCTGTAGCCCAGGCAGACTTTAAACTCACAAGCCTTGTATCATAGGCTCAGCAAGGATGTATTCAAGAAGCAGTGTTGAGACACCATATTCAGTTTGTCCTTCCTTAGTCTGTATTGGACATTTCTGAGTTCCAGTATTGTCTTAGCTCAGCACATACTGTAAACTAGAAAACTGTTGATGGATCTGTCTCAGTATCCTCTACATGGTCCATCATGACAGACCCTTTCATTCCCTTCATCTATCAGAATATATGAAAATGAGCCATTCTTAATACAGTACTGATTGGACACCTTTCTCAAAAGTTGCAGTGGTTTACACACATTCTCCAAATTATCTTCGTAGAACACCCACTCAAGAGTTTGCCATAGCCTGACAACCCAGATTTCTGTGAACTGGATTTTACCCCCTGGGCCCAATAAAGAATAAAACAGTGTACAAGCCTCTAGTGGCAGTAGCTGCTTTGCTATGGCTGTCATCACTTCTAGATGTTCTTAGGTGAGATGCTGACCAGCTGCAGGAAGATGAAGAATTACTATAGTACTAGCCATAAAGTTACAGAGACCCAGTGTTGGAGTTTAGAGGAGGAGGAGAGTACTTTCACCTAAGGGCGTGTTGTGGGTGCCTTTGTATGAGTGTTTGCCAGACTCTTTGTGAGTGAAGCCTGGAGTTCTTAATTAAAAGCCTGTATGTTCAAGTCCCAGGTTAGATATTTTGTGGAGTGTGGTCTGGGGAATATCACTGGATTAAAAGCAGGGAGATTAGACTTGTGATCCCAACTCTGTCATTAAGCAGCTGTGTGTCTTTAGTGAAGACCCTTGTTCCCTTCATAACTGCAACTGAGAGCAGCTTTAGAGTAGAAAGATGCTCCTGTGGTTCCCAGATCTCCCCTCTAGTGGGTATGTGTTGCATACGTCACACATAAGGCTAGATGGCCGTAGCTGTTAGGCCTGACATCACAGCATCTGCTCCTTTGCTGGTGTTTGGCACTCCCTTTTATAGAATGTGTATGTCAGTCATGATGGTGGACAATAGGTTTCCTGAGGCAAGAACTACATTCATTTCATCTTTACATTTCCATATAATATGTATACACTTCCATCTCATGTATCTTTAAACTGTGAATCTCATATGAC